>NW_028274812.1:58420693-58730299 GCF_037043125.1 Eumetopias jubatus | reverse complement strand
GCGTATGTTTACAATCCTTCATAGAAAAGAATCTAGCCAACCTGTTTGGCCTCCTAGGCTAAGCAACCCCAAAAGTGAGAAAATTTAAGCCATACTGAATATTGGTTAAGGAATTATTGCATCTTTTAGTGCCTTTGTTTCTCGGCAGTTGTACCCGAACAGCCTGAGGCTCACCAAATGTGTCCTGGCTCTTGGGAATATGCCTTGCGAAACGAGATGTTCATTTGAATTCTGGTGCTGTCTTTCAAGGAAAATATTACTCCTGCTAAATGTTGCTTTTAAAAATCAACTTCTCAGACTCCATTCTTCAGCTTTAAATATTTATTCCTCTCTCCAAATCCTTTAACTTTATCAAAGGGAAAGGGAAATGAATAAGTGAAAAATTAGACAGTGAAATACCTTTAAAATATAAACTTCTCTGGCCCCTAAGGAGTGTACACATAAATTTAACTGACAAAAACCATGCATAGTTTTCTAGATTTGAGAGTTTGCTAGACTACAATTTCATTTTAAGTAAATTTGAAATAATCAAAATAACAATAAGGTGAAAATGGATGTTACTCATTTGGTCACTTTTAAAAGTATCATAAATATGTTGAATGTTTAATATTATTTAAATTTTATTGTATGGCTGATACTGTAGAAAATTTGTAAACTAAAAAATTTTGTGGAGGAAAATTAAAATTTTCTAATTATTAATGACATGACATGACAAGTCAAGAGAATGACAGCTAACGTTTTAGGAACTAGTAGAAGCTCTAACTTGCCTTCCCTTAACTGATTCATAAGAGTAACCAAAGCTCGCTCTCTATCCACTGTTTAAAATAAACTAATTGATGTCCATAGCAACCTGAGAATTCACTGCTAGCAGCCTACTCTATCAAGTTTCTGTATTTTTCTCTCACAGTTGTATATTCTTTAAAAAGGTCAGTAGTGATTCTTTCAAAACCAGTTTATGCTTGTTGTATTTATTAATGACATAATTCAGTTAAATATTGCATAAAATAGCGAAATACAAGGGTAATTCAGAACTGTTCCCATGAAAACTAAGTTGATTACATTGAAAAATTTGGCAAAGTCAAGCATCTAGATTTTTTTTTTATATTATTGTGAGCAAGACAGCTCTAAAAGGTGGATTCTGCACATAGTTTGTTTTGCAAGTCTCTTTATTCTTCTTTTAATTGGAAGAAACCAAAACTGAAAATCGTGGCTAATCCATTATGTTTGGGGCTTATGCAAAACGGGAAAGGGGTTCTAAGCAGCAGACCCATGAAAAGGGTCTTGGCTCTACATTAATATACTTAGGGATAGATTTACAGTTAGATGTTTACTTTAAAATAAAACTTTTAAAGTATATATGCTTTAACCAACCATCTTAATTAACTGGCCAAATGTTAGCTTTGCTTGCTTTAGAAAAGAAGTCATCCATGCATTTATTTCTATTAATTTTTTGTGCCCTTGTACATATTTCATTAGGAATGGGATCATATGGTATATAGTTTGCGTGATGTTTTCTTATTAAACTAACATTTTTAAAAATCTGCTATGTGTTAAGCACTGTTCTTGCTATAGAGTTATAGTGGTAAGGATGGAATTTATCTTCTATTTGGTAAATGGAAGAATAAGTTAAAGAAAACTAGTGTAAGAAAATAGAGGGTGATAAGGGGTGGGGAAGGCTCTTTAGCTAGAGTGTTGCTAGGAGCTGATGTGTGGGATAGGTCCAAATAATAAGAAATAGGTAGCCTTGCAAAGATGTATCAGAAGAACATCTAGGCAGAAGGAAAAAGTACAAAATCCCTGAAATGGAAACAGGTGAGTTGAGTTTATCAGTGTACTAAATAATTTGGAATAAGAGGGAAAATGATAGAAGAACAGAAAGTGGTCATGAGATATGTGATTTAGGTCTTTGAAGGACATGTAAATTTGTATTTTGATCAAAATGCTGGGAAAGGCCTGGAGGGATTTTACAAATGAGTATTGGACTTAACTGGTCATTGGTTGTTAGAACATTTTCTTTTTATGTACATCTCTTTGTATAATAGAACAATATTACTTCAGAAGGAATAGAAAAATCTTTATGAACACTGTACATATGTTTCTAGCGGTGACAAACTGAAGGAAACATATGTTCGGTAAATGTATCAAGTTGTATGAAAAAATAAAACCAGTGACAGTTAAAGTAAGAATTCATGGTTTTAATATGCTACCAATGTAAGACGGTAATCGTTTATAATTGCTAGCAAATGACAAAGTTAAATGTGGTAAAAAATTTTTGCATAGCAATTAATTTCTCCATCTGCTTTGATGCTTTTTAAATATTAAATATTGAACATACATTTTTTTAAATGGCATTGTTTTTGTGTCTTTAATGAGTTATTTAAAATAAATTCTTTAAGAAGTGCAATGATACAGAATACATCAACAGTGTTAGGAAATATGTAAGGAGACATGCAGAATTCTAATCTTCTTGCTGGTATTGTATTCAGTATTTTGCCTTCATCAGTACATACCCACAGGAACACAGCTGGACAGAATATCTTTCTGTGATCTTTAGCAGCTCTGTATTGCCCCATAAATGACTCAGCTATGAATCAGTGAATGTGCTTCAGGCTTTGATTTTTGTTTTTAGTTCAAAGATTGAACACCATGAGGGCACCACCCAGAGAGAGATTTATCCTGTTTTGTTTCAGATCTCTTATGGTAAAAACTGAATTTTCTTGTCTTTGTTCTACCAAATATCTTCTATGCATAATTTAAAAAATAAGCTGTTTTAAAAAAAATATATTAGGGAATACTAACGAGAATAAAATAAAACTAAAGTAGGTTTCCCCACCCTTTAAAACATGTACTACTACCCCAAGAAATGTCTATTGGCATGTTTATTATTCAAAAATTTTATTTTCTCATATTGTGTATTTGCAAACATCTTTGTATACTACACAGTACATTAAATAGTTTTAAAATTTATAATTCAGAATATATCAAATATGGTGTCTGTTTTGGTCCTCCATGAAGCAAATCCCAAAATGAGATTAGATGTACAACAGATTCATTGGCAGATGTGCCTGTGAAGGATAAAGAAGGAGCAAGCTAGAATAGGTAGTCTTTGGTCCCAGATGCAGGTCTGAAATCTGTGAGGCGAGAGAGGAGGGTTAGAATTGGATAGGAAAAGCCTGAGACTGTGATGCAGAAATTCTCAGCCATGCTGAAGGGGATTCCTTAAGCCAGAGATTCCACTAAGAAAATCTTGTTTCAGGAAGGACCGAGCTGGTTCTAGCAAGCCTACCAGCTCAGTCATAAACACAGTGGTGTATATGAAGGTGCAGAAGCTGGAGGCTTTTAATCAGCTAAATTTCCTGTAGCAGTTTGTCTTGAAGGAAGATTCAAGTAGTAGGGCATCTCTATGGCCATCACACATACATATTCTGGGCCTCTTAGTGGAGTTATTGTCAAGAGATATAGATTTTCTTTCTTGGTTTCCTTAGTTTATAATGCTCACCCTTAACTGACCAGGTGCTATAAGTGTTATCAGGTGAGAAAAAGAGGAGGCACTGTATAGCTGCATCATGGGCTCTGGATTAAAAAACAACAAAAATAGCAAATCAATTAATCAGTCTTAAAACATATATCCTGATTACAGGATAGTATAGGCTTATATGTGTTTACAAATGAATAAACATGTTTTCATTTGACACATAATACTATTAAGAAGCTAATCCAATATTGTAAGAGGGTTATTATATTTCAATGAGGAATGCCCAGCAGTGTCCAACAAAACAGGGAGAAAAACTTGGAAGTAAGCATGGAAAATCGTATAGTCAGACAACAAGGCACATAGATTTAATAACTGAGTTAACGGAGAATTGTCATGTGACCTACACAAGCATTATATAGTTTTAAAGAATTGTGATAGTATACTTCCACTGAAACTAAAACTCTATAGCAGAAGCAGTGAATAGGATCTCCTACTCTGAGTTCTGAAGGGTGCTCAACTTACCTTATTAATTAATAAATCATAATTTAGTCTGATTATGAGGTCTTTGATTCACAAAATCACAAAGATTGTTGGATTTTTCAGTATTTCTAGATGATAATTTATTATAGTTATTTTAAAATTTATTATTGTATATTAATATAGCTTAAAACTCTTAAAACAGAGTATAGTGAGTGTTGATCATGTGTCAGGCATTGTCCTGGTTAATGCTGATACATGGGGCAAGCAAATCAGGTGTTCTCCCTTTGATGGTTAGTTAAAATTTCATTCATTCACACCTTAAGCAGACCTACCTATCAGTTGTTTTTTTTTTTTTTTTTACTTTATTTTATAAAAGGATTTAAGAAACTGTTCTCCAGCTAGTATAGAACAATGCTCTAAAATTGAAGAAGGGAAATTTCCATTAAGTAAATAGGTGGCTTAGCTCCGGTGTCATCCTCCCAAGCTGAATAACTGGGCTTCACAGGGTCTAAGTATTTAAACTGATGGCTCTAGTGGTAACTGGATTGTGGGATTAAAACATTATGTTTGTGATTTCTGGCTAGCTCTTATCTCTTAGCTTCAGGTTTTGGCACAGACCTAGGATGGCAGAGAATCATCTGCTTTCTCTGTGGGATAGAAGGCAGAGAATTCTTGCCATTAATGTTCAGCCTTGCTCTCATAGGAGTTTGTCTATGCTCCTGGAATAAGCAAGAATTGGTTCTGGATGAGAAAGAGCTTCTTGACAGTGTCAATGCAGGGATGTTCTGGGTTTAACCTTAGCCTCTGGGAATTGTTTCATGAGAGGCAAAACCTCATACAAAACATTCATCAATGCCACTGTCAGAGATAGTTGGTCTCACACTGATTTTATCAGGATGACATTTACTATGTTTTAAGTAAAAGAAGAGCCCATTGATGAGCCCTCATTGTGAAGTCTTTTCAAATAGGAAGCATTTAAAATGTCATCTCCTGGGATGACTGGCTAGTTGCAGAGAGTGAGAGGCAGGAATGGTGAAATGGGAGAGCAGGGGTTTTGTAGTCACATGCAGACCTGCATTCGAGTCCTGGCTTCGCTGCTTGCTTGCTGTGTGTTTTTAGAAAGATGACTTGAACCTCTGTTTTCTTGTCAATGAGATGACTTATAAAGTTATATCACAAAAGGTGATTGTGAAGATCCAATGAGACCACATGTATGCAAATGTTTTGGAAATGCCTGCTGCTGAACATATGTAAAATGTTTTCATATGTAGCATTTTAGTTTGAATCAAGAGTGATTGGACTTTGTGATCTAAGTTATTTCTCCTTTTTTAAATAAATCTTTGAGTCATATTTAATCTACAGATTAAAAACAAAGTAAAAACTATGATACATGAAAATTTGTTTGGGGCTGGCTCTAGTCCCTCCTGTGGCTCACTTGCTTTCCTAATCCTAAGAATTCCTTACTTTCCATGTGGGCCCATCTTAAACCTGAGGTCTATATGTTCCAAAAGAGACAAACTAATAGCTAATAATCTTGATAAACTCTCTTTGCATAGTTGATATTTGGAAAAACTATTTAAGATATAAATCTGCCTTGATCCACCTCTTTTCAACTAGGGCTCACTCTGTACACTGCTTGAAAATTAATAGGCATTTTGACAGCTGAGTTGAACCTTCAAAACAATTCTGGTGACACTTCGCCTTCTCTTCCTAATGTTAAACCTGGAAGAAAAGAAATGAGTCAGAGCCATCATGGATGTAGACTTCAAAGTGGAGGCTCAGCTGTGTTTATGAGAGTGAGAGCTCAGGTTAGTTGTGAATGGGGGAGATAATAAAAAAGTTCCTGATGATATGGCACTTATTACTGTAACAATTACCAAGACCCTGTATCGTGTAACTCTTTTTTTTTGTTTTTTTTTGTTTTATTTATTTATTTATTTATTTATTTATTTTTACCTTATTCCTTTTTATTGTTATGTTAATCACCATATATTACATCATTAGTTTTTGGTGCAGTGTTCCATGATTCATTGTTTGTTCATAACACCCAGTGCTCCATGCAGAACGTGCCCTCCTCAATACCCATCACCAGGCTAACCCATCCCCCTACCACCCTCCCCTCTGGAACCCTCAGTTTGTTTTTCAGAGTCCATCATCTCTCATGGTTTAATGAAGATCATTGAGACTTTCTATATCTATTTCCCTAACCTAGAAACCAGAATGAAACATTGGTAAACCATTAATTTTTATATTTTAGGAACCCTGCTGCTTTCTTTATGTTTTTTCTTTCCTTTTGTTATACAAGTAAATGATCAGTCTCTGGCATTTGGCTCAGAATATTTCAGGAGAATATTTCTTCTCTCAGGAGATGATTTCCTGTGATGAAATATTGGAGCATTACTACTCCTTTGCTTCCACGTCTATTTTGGTGGACCCCTTCTTGTCTTCAGGGTTCATCTTGAGTATCACACTTCCTCAGGGAAGTTAATGTCAGGGAATGTCCATCTAATTCATTGCAGACACAAACACACCCCAAGTCACCTGCTTCCCTACCCTCACAGTTTTCATTTCTGTTTATGTGTTAATTGTCTAATTGCTCTTCTTCCAATGTAAGGTCCATAAAAGCAGAGATCTTGCCAGGAATGGTTACCACCGTAGCCCCTGCCTCTAGAACAAACTCATTTACTAAATGAATAAATGAATGAACTTCAGTTTCATCCTCTGAAAAAATACATAACATTTACTTTATAGGGTTCTTGCAATGATTACATGAAACAATGAATGTAAACATGTATAAACTATTTACCATAGTGCTTAGTAAGGACTCTATAAATACTGATTGTTGAGGGAAATGAATACTTTATTTTAAAAATGCCTATCCAAGAGTGCCTCTGTGGCTCAGTCAGTTAAGCATCCGACTCTTGATTTCAGCTCAGGTCTTGATCTTAGGGTCATGAGTTCAAGTGCCGTGTTAGCCTCCATGCTGGGCATGAAGCCTACTTAAAAAAAAAAAAAAAAAAAGCCTATCCAGAGGAGGAAAGTTGTAGCACCAGGGTAAAAACATTATTTGATTTTCTGTGGGAGAGATCAGGGAAATTGAGATAGAAAGGGAAAGTGTAATTTCAATAAGTGTATTTAGATTCATATCTGATTTCTTAACCTTAGAATAATTGTTGTAAAGAACTCTCTTTTTGTATCGTGCTCGACTCTTGCCACCCACTTGGGGTTTTAGTAATCTTAACATTTCTGTTCAATGCATGGAACCTTGCTAGTGTGGCTGTGTGGACACCTTCATATAGCCACCTACTCCTTTGGCGGTGTTACATTTGGGAGGATTCTCTAAAGCAGTAGGAATTACTGAGACAATGATAAAGGAGTGCCTAAGAAAAACTCATACCTTTTCTAAGCTGGCTTTTATGATTACACCTGTCTGTCCTGGTTAACATTTGCTGCGTTTTACATTGTCAACTTAATTGGCTGCTGAATTTTAGAAGATAAACTGTGAATGTTGATGACTAAAATTAGAAAACTTAAGACATTCTTCAAGTTAAATTCAGTGTGATGATAAAATTCTCTGATTAGATAGTAAATACATTGCCAAATATATTTTAAAAATCATCCTGAGCTTACATTCTGTCCATTTGTGTCCTAAATTTGGTTCCATAATTTGAGATACAAAAAGTTTGTAATTTTAATATAAATTTCAGAGAGTAATATTCATGACCATGTGCTTATACATGTTCTCTCTAAATATGTGGTAGTAATATTAACTATTAATAAATTACATGATGCAGTAATTTGCACTAAAAGAGACAATTCAATTTAAATAGCTTTTTCATTACTTATACTTTCCTTGGGAAGCCAGTGACTTACATCCAAACACTCTGAAGCAAAGCATCAAGATAAAATTTCTTTAATGCTATGATGAGAATTTGAATGTCAAAGGACACTATTGACTTACGTATAAGATCAAAAGAGGAAGTATGTTATGTTAGATAAATCATTAGAGAATTCGCATCTCAGATCCTAACTAAAAACATATAGTGGCATTTTCATGTATTCTGGGCACACAAACCAGCAACAACTGGCCAAAATAGTACATGATAAAAGCTAGCAAGCAGGACTTTTTCCTCAAAAATGCTAGACTGTGGCATTATACTTGACATTTAGAAAAGCATCTTATAGTAGTTGTTTCTATCAATATTTCTACTGCAATTTGATACTAAAATTATATTTATTTTGCTTTCCAAATTTCCTTCAACTGCTAAAATATGAACTATAAATTATCCCCTAGATAGGTCAAATTAATCACTCCAAATGACTGAGTAAATTTGCAGCCAAGCTGAAATTAGAATTTTCAATTATGATTAGAAACATAATTAAAGTTGAATGGAGTCAATCATAGAAAAAATTACATTTAGTTTCTCAACACTTTAAAGTTCTTTTGTTTGGACCATAGGATTATAGTTGACTGCTGCCATTTAGAACCTTTTTATTCTATGTGTGGTCCACTGAATAGCACCATCAGTACCAGTGCAGAAATACAGAATATCAGCTTCCATTCAGACCTACCAAATCAGAGTCTGCCTCCTAACAAGATCCCCAGTGATTTGTCTGCCTGTTAAAGTTGGAGAGGCAATGATTTAGAACATCACTATAGACTTCCTCATTTTTTTTTCTTACAATAATGGATGTACACCACTTACTAAGGTGAACTGCAATAAAAATATTAATTTTGTCATAAAATGTCAAATATCCATTAGGCTTTCTAGATCTATCTAAGGATGAGAAAAGCCAGATTCCCAAGAGTGAGCTATGCAATATGTATTTTATTTTCTGCTAACTAGGTATTGATATTTTGTTACTAGTAAAGATTTAAAACTATCTAAATACTTCATTCAGGTGACAAAGTGTTTGTTGGCAATAAAGTATCAGAGCTAAATTTTCACTCTTACCACCATTGAGGGACACAATATTCTCACAGGCATCCAATGTCATTAACTGACCAGAAAATTCCTGATCAAACCACAGTGCTAAACAACACACTGTTAAGACCTTATTTATAGATTCCAACTGGATTTCAGGTACAGGGCTCTTGTATGTTTTAAAATTCACACAACAGACACAATAATTAAATATTCATATAATCAGAACTTTTTTCCTCAGATATTTTATATGCTTTCTTAATAAAAGCAGAGTTTTTCAAGATGAGGCTTATCTCCATACTAATATTGGGGCACGTATATAGCTAAAACATACTTCTAAGATGTTTGGTGGAGATCAGGAAAAAAAAAAAAAACCCTACAGTTTTTCCTTTTACAATAGAAACTTGTCACAAACAATAAAGAAAAAGGAAAGCATGAATGCATTCTTCTTTGTGAGTGTAGAAGGGAAGGGTGTCAGAAAGAAGATGGCTATGACTAAACGCCCAATATCCTTGAGGTTGTGAGACTGTTCATTTTAAAAATAAAAATTATACCAGTATTCTACCTAGAGCCATGATTTCTGTCATCAATAGTGACTTATATACATGAAACAACAACAACAACAACAATCTCCTGACCTTTCTTTCTTTAAATTTTATAACATGTGAATAGTGTTCCTTAAGGACTTATTAAATGGTGCTATTGCTTTCCTGAAAACTCAGAATGGTGAAATTTCCTTCAGGTAATTGGGTTAGTGGAGACCCAAGTCAATTAGATACTTTGTTTATAAATAAATAATGTCATAATATGAGTTCTAGTTAACAAAAATAAATAGATATTCCTCAAGAAATCTATTTATCAAAGGAAAGACTCAAAGTGAGCTTTATCATCCTCTAGAATGAGGTCTATTAAGCTATAAAGATACTGAGTGAAAGATAATGATGAATCAGTTTCTTTTCACTGTAGCTATTTTGACATTTCCATTCCAGCTACTCTTTAGTCGAAGTCTGCATGATGAGCAACTATTTCTTGCTAGCCTCTGTACTGGTGTTTATCTCTTTGATCAATCGAGACCTTTAAAACTCTGTTTTTTTCTAATGACTATGATTAGAAATAAGCAAATATGCCTATATTTGTGACAGAGAAACTTAAACTTTCTAATCCTTGTCTTTTGGAATATCTCTCCATTTTGAACCAAAGAAAACAACATTGCTGTCCTTTGTCTCCTTGTCATCTATTCTCTAAAAAGTGAAAATGGGGTAAGTATAGTATCCTAAAACCCTAAGCTTGCCTTGGGATTGCTTTCTTTCCTTTATATTACATTAAGTTAAAATTGGAAACCCTTTTTTATGTAAGCTGTCAGATGAAGTTTATTGCTTTCAAAATAAGCTTTCTTCTTAGTGAAATAAATTCCCCCCTCCTTCTTTCTTAAATTGAAACACAAAGGAATATCTAATGCATTTTAGAGTAATATATTCACTTGTTATTTAAAGGGGTCATGCAGAATCAAGGTACGTGGGCAGAACACTGTTCCTGAGCTGATAAAGCTCTTTAGCATTATACATTTATAGGAAGTGTTTCTCTTAACTGTTGGAAGGTTCTTTTTTAATATGAGGAGAACCAAAATGATCATACCTTCAAAATTAAAATTTCACTCATACTGCAAGAATAAAATTTAAATGAATTAACAAATCAAGTTTTACAAAAACTATTGGTTGTTAGACTTTTCTGGTCTGTTCTGATGGTTAGTAAGCAGAAATGAATATGCTTTTTGATGCCTTGACTACCATGCTTTTAATAAATTGATTTATCTTACTCTGTATCTATTTCTCTAAGAAAAGTGTTCAATTAATAATACAAAACTTTTAAAACATAATTTAACAAAAATTAATTTTTGAGTTAATTAAAAATTTGGCTTTAATACTTTATCTTAGAGAAATTCTTTCAAAAATTCTATTTTGACATTAACTTTTAAAATGTTTATGTTTTCTCTTGAATTACCCATTTGGGTTTTTCTCTTTGGAGACTCACTTTAGAGATGATCACACACACATGCTCATTTGTTTTTGATACAGTAGCTGTTCTTAAGTTTAAGTTTTATAATATACAATGTCTATTTTCACTTTTAATACTTCTTAATTCTTTTGCTCTGTCACAAGTCCTTGTTTTGTAGCCATTTTATTTCTTTTTATCTTTTATCCACTTAAAATTCTTAAAAATGATTGTCATTTTGGGGCACCTGGGTGGTTCAGTTGGTTAAGTGTCTGCCTTCAGCTCATCATCTCAGGGTCCTGGGATACAGCCCCCATGTTGGGCTCCCTGCTCATTGGAGAGTATGCTTTTCCCTCTGCCCCTTCCCCCCAACTCATGCAGGTGTGCAGTCTCTCTCTCTCAGATAAATAAATAAATAAATAAATAAATAAATAAATAATCTTTAAAAAAAAGATTTTCATTTTGAATTCCAAATCAGAATTGATTTTAAAATAATCTATGATATAAAGCAAGCAAAATATTATAAAATTAAACACACTAAGGTAATATGAAGTGTTGCCAAAGTCTAAATAACAATTAAAATGTAGAAAATTAAAATGTAAAGAAATGCATTAATATAAAAATGTATAAACTATGTGGCTCTAATATTAAGAGCATAGTTTGAATGGTTTCAGTATTGACTCTAATATTATTGTACTAAAAAAAAACTGTCCAAATTCAGGAAATGAATCATATAAAATGAGTTCAGATAAAAATACCACAAATATGGGTTTTGAGATGTTATAGCTGAAATGTAGAATTTCATTAAGATTGTAAGTTTTGTTTTCAATTTCTGTTCAAGTTCAAAACATCATTGAAAATCTGCCTTTTGCTAGATTCTTTGGTAAGCACAGATTAAATGAAAATGAAATAAAGTGCATATCCAGGTGTCACAGACTAGAGCGTAAACAGTCCTGTAAACAAATAAATGTCATTCAGGGTGCTAAGTGCTTATGGAAACTGAGCAAGTAATAAGGAGAAGCAGTCTAGAGCATGTAGTCTGGTCTGAAGGAAGCCCTCACAGAGCATGTGAGGCTGAGCTGAACCGTTAAGGATGACTTCACTGGCAGAGAAGCGGAAAGGCAAGGCTGATGGGGAGCTTTTTAGTCAGAGAAACCGATTTCTCCAAAGTCATGGAAATACATGACAGTACAGAATACTTAGGAAACTATGAATAGTTTACTCTAGTTTACATCTAGGAGTTTAAAGATCAAACCAACATCTTTAATTATACCAAGAGTAAAATATAATAAAAAAAAAAAACTGCCCATACATGTTTAAGTTACGCAGGAGGTTTTGTTTGTTTGTTTGTTTGTTTGTTTGTAGTGATTTTCATTAATCCCTTTATGAAAGAGAATAATTTCTAACATAGCTGCCGAACTAGCATGCTTGCAAGTGGAGGAAGGAAGAAAGAAGAAAGCTGAAAAGAAACTTGAGATTTAGTAACAAATGTGGAAGAACCATTGAAAGGGAATGCTGGTACTTGTTTGTTTTGTTTTATTTTTTCTTTTTAATTTTTTTTCAAAGACTTTATTTATTTGAGAGAGAGAGAAAGCTTGAGCAGGGGGAAGAGCAGAGGGGGAAAGAAGAGTCTCAAGCAGACTTGAGAGCAGAGCCCGATAATGGGGCTTTATCTCATGTTGCAGAGATCATGACCTGAGCTGAAACCAAGAGTCGGAGGCTTAACAGACTGAGCCACCCAGGCACCCCCTGGTACTTGGTTTTAATACCAGTTCAGTTCATAAACATGCTTTGTGTTCTTAAACAAGTCATATTCTCCCCTATGTTTCTTAAATATAGAACAATATTTGACCTAAATAAGTAGTGTATGTTAGTGTGTTTTCACAAAACTGTGTTTCTTAAGGGATAAAAATTGATTGTCTCTGTTGGAAATCCTGAAAGAAAATTTGAAATCCAACTCTTTCTACTCATAGTCCCTCATTCTATAGCTCTTCCATCCCTGTCCCCTCTACCTGCTCCTCTTCTCCATCCCCAATTTCCTTTCTACTTTTTCTTTCCTACATCAACTTTTGAGTATCTATGGATAAACCTAAGGCTTCATGAATACAGTTTGAAAATTATTTGCCCAGATAATTTCTAATATTCTAAGACAGTATTTTTTCATACCTGAATGGTGTTTAATTAATTATTAATAGTAGGGGCACCTGGGTGGCTCAGACAGTTAAGTGTCCAACTTGATCAAAGCTCGGGTCAGGTCTTGATCTTATGATTATGAGTTTGAGCCTCATGTTGAGCTCCATGCTGGGTGTGGAGCCTACTTAAAAAAAAAAAAAATAGTAACAAGGAGAAAAGGAACAGAGCAAAGAGGGGCACTGGCAAAAAATACAGTTGGGTTCAATTAGACATTTCCCTTCTGCAGAGGAAGGACCTAATGAATAATAAAAGTATACTATAATGGAAGAAAGCAATAACCAGGGAAGATTCTAGAAGTTCTGATGCTCTGATTGATTAGAAAAATTGTTAAGATACAATAAAATATGGAACTAAAATTGTAATTATAAATACTTATTCATTGATTCCTTATTATGTTTCAGATATTTTAAATGTTTTCGTCTTATTTAAATATCCAACTGTATCTATCCAAGGTAGATACATTAATTCCTCTTTGCAGAGAAAGTACAGACAGTCCTCTGTATTGGGCCCTCATGCACACTGAACTTAATTCTCACAGCCTATGAACATTTAAAATAGGCTCAAATATTCCCATTTATAAAATATTGAGATCCCAAAAGGTTAAATTTATTGCTCAATGTGAGGATGTCTGGCTCCTTCTCCAATGCCCCTTCATCTCCATACTTTACTGCCTCCTTAATCTCCACAGGAATCATTTTTCCCTTTCTATCAGCCTTCAAAAGCTTGTTGATTGCTCTCTAATTATAAATACTTGGAGAAAAGTGTGTAAATTGATATGCAAATGATCTTTTCCCCTTAGCAAATTAGCACTTTACTTCCATCTAATTAAGTAGCTTTGTGGAGGAAATGGATTTTTGAAAGAAGAATGGAAAGTGTTTGGATTTGTTCTAGGGGTGTTTCTAGTTTAGCAAGCCCTGTGAATGAGGTATAGAAAAAGAAGTTGTGAGTGGGAGCAAACAATGAAAGCAGAGAAAATAGGCAAGGGGGTGACATAAGATGAGAAAATTCAAGTGTAATGGCTGACAAACCTTCATGGGAAAGTAAACCACCTTTCATCTTTCATTCTTTCCTGAAAGGTAATACATTTTTAAAAGTAAATAAAACTTTAATAATGAGAAAGATCTTGTTTACTTTCATACTTCTGAGTATTAACATTGACATAGTATTCATGGGAAATGGATATATTCAAACTTAAATTACTAACTTCATGAAGGGTTCAGAACTTATAGGACATGCTTTTAATTAGGAAAAAATTGACTCCCTGAATTATGTTACAAGAAGTTTCCTTAGGGGGCGCCTGGGTGGCTCAGTCGTTAAGCGTCTGCCTTCGGCTCAGGTCATGATCCCAGGATCCTGGAATTGAGTCCCACATAGGGCTCCCTGCTTGGTGGGAAGCCTGCTTCTCCCTCTCCCACTCCCCCTGCTTGTGTTCCTGCTCTCGCTGTGTCTCTCTCTGTGTCAAATAAATAAATAAAATTAAAAAAAAAGTTTCCTTAGGAAAAAAGTCACTTGTTGCAATAAGAATTGTTAAAATATAAACTGAGGCATATTAAAAATTTTTAAAAGTTCATTGGAGCAAAAATCAATTCAGATTGGCTGGACAGCATCCAATCTAGCAGATAGAAAGGAGCCCCAAGGGGCTGTACTAAATTTAAAGGCAGAAGCGAGTGAGAACAAGAAAGTTATACTAGGCCAAAAAAATGTGTTGGTTGTTTCAAGATTACTTTACGGGATGGCATTTTCTCTGAGGGTGATTACCAAACTAGTGCTGATCTGGAGATTCTGGACTGACTGGTTTAAGATTCCATTTCTGGAAGAACCAAAACTGTAATTTAAGTCTTGGTTTGGTGGCGTGGGACTTAGCATAAACAACTCTATTTAGGGCCTATTGTCTTGTTTTTAGCAGAATTAATAGGATAAACCTCTGCCCTTATGTATGTTTAGTGAGATTAGGAACAAGGAGTGTATGTGTGTGTGTGTGTGTGTGTGTGTGTGTGTTCCATCCTTTCGTGATGGAACTGACGCAGTTGCCTGAATGTTATCTTCAATACTTGATACTGAAAAGTACTTCAGCACACATGTAATAAATGTATATGAATCAATAGTACCAATTTAAATTTATCATTGAAACTAAGGCAACTGATATTCACAATAATATACTGAATCCGTAATAATCCTCCAAAATTGATTTGTGAATTTAGCAAAATGTTTTATGTGTTTGGGCGAAAGTCTTTATTTAGTCTTTGTTAAACTGTGCTACCCAAGTTCATAAATAGCTGGTTTTTATAAATTACCTAATGTCATAGTAAATTATATTAGCCATTCTTCTTAATAACGAAAATATATTTATTAATAAAATATTATTTACCCTCCTGCTAATGTTGGTTTACTGGGTATTATTGTCTTGTCTATACCATCAAATTATTTTTTGATTCATAATGTTTGCTTTCTATATTTTATTAAAATAGAATAAAAACTGCACACTGATATTAACTGAGTACCCTAATAAGACTCAACTCTGCTATTGGCAAATTCATTTATCTTATTTTAGGTGCCCTTTAAGAAAAATGACGAGAAATCATATTTGTCATTTTCTAGGAGATTATAATATACTGGGGGAGGGAGACTACTCCAGAAAACAACTAGGAAATTTCAATTGAGTGTCAGATGCCTGATTATGATAGGAATTACAAGAACCATTTTATTATAAACATTTTTATGGATAATAGTGACAAATATCACACATCAGAGAAAAAAGGTCAGACATTCAGGTCTTAATTTGGATGTAAAGAAGTCTTTTTACTATTACTGAATACTGATATTACAAGACCAATTGAAAATATACAAGTACTGCTAATTATCTCTATGCTACAAGATTTTTAGAAAGAAAGAGAAAAGATTATAAATTTTATATCCCCAACTATGGCCATTCCTCCCTTATTTAGGGTGTGACTCTCTTAGCGTATTGTGAAAAATCCTTGTGAGACCATGCTGCCAATAAGGAGAAGACTCTACTCTTGTAATAGGAAGGGGGCCTTTGAGATTATCTAATTTATCACTTTTGTTTTTAGGTGAAGACACTGAGGCCCATAGAGGTTAGTTTAGTTTATCCTGTTGTAGTGCTTCTTAGAAGTGGAGATTTGATAACAAATCTAATATGTGATCCTCACCCAAGGGAGGGTTTTCAATGCTGACATACTGTGTTCATGCTCTGAATACAGTCATCACTTTATTATATAACTTGTCCAATAACTCAGTCCTATCTGTCGCTGAAGAAAATACAAATTGATGAAAATTTCTGCAATTATTAAGCATGCAAAATATAAGCCTAACGCTCTGCCAAGCATATGTTTCCTTCAATGTTTGCATTCCCTCTCCCTCAAATTTGTGATTTTCTCATTCTACTTCCCAAGAACAATATGTATGAAATATTTTTATTTTAATATATTTTATAGAAGCCATATAAAATATATGTTCTGAAATGTGCAACATACTGCAAGGGCTTTCTTTTCATGACTACGTAATTGTCCTAAGTGTTTTTAATTTGTTGCATGGCAGATTCTCTGAATCAAATAGCAGCTGTTTTGGGAAAGTATCGGGCACATTCCCTTCAGGCCCATTGGTTGCTGTTATGCTTTTCATTTCATCTCACCATTAACTTATACAGCATCTAGAGCAAAATATGCTTTCACTGCTAGCCAAATATATACAGGACCTAGTGGTAATATTTGATTTTATATCATTTACTTAGGTCTGTGTATGTCTTACAACAAGGGACTAACACCCAAAATGAGAAAGAAAAAGGGGAGAAATTAAGTAACTGTGGACCATCAAATAGGCCCAGATTTAAAATGAGCCTCCGATAGGCTGGGATAGAATAACATTAAGTCTTTGGAGTTCAGTGGGCAGTTAGATGTCCTAATGGCAGTGCTTTGCTGAGAAAGCATATATTTTAGTTGGAATTCTTGTGTGGAGGTGACTGCACATTACGGTATGAATAACTGTACTAAATGCATGGAGGTTTTCTGCCAGCATAGGAGGCGATTAAGGCCCCCTTTACCAGATAACAGCTCACTGGAGGAATGTAATGGTGGTAAAGCAAAATCTGAAAACAGATGATTTCCCATTTAATAGTCCATTGACTCTCCTCCTAGAGCCACTGTGGTGATGACATTGCTCTTTATTTTCATTTCACAAAGAAGCACAAGTTATTGTGATATTTTTGAGCTCATACATTTTCTGAAAGAGAGAGAGAGGAAGGAAGAACACTAAGTTATGCATTAAAGATAGATGCAATTAATTCAATTATTCATTTTAAGAAAGATGTTTTTGTTTTTATTTTTATTGAATATTCGCTGTAGCTCAGAATTATTTTTTTCTTTCTCTCTCCCCTCCTCCACCCCACCTGGGTCATTCAATATCTATGGAGCTATAGCAAAATTTCAGAAAAAGGTATTGTATCTTAAATGTGTTCCCAGGGTAATTATGAGAGTCTCAGCCTAATACCCTCAAAGAGTTTGTGTTTTGTGTACTAAATAGCTAATGAATTTTTATACTGAAAGCATTTTCATATTAATTATTTTTCTGTTTCTTGTGTTCTATATTCTCATAGTAAGTCGGTTGAATATACCTGAATATCTTATTCGTTCATCATTTGTTTAAGCATAACAATTAATTTGTCTCTTCTTAAACATTCTACTCAGCTAACAGAATTTTGCTTAATTTAGATTTAAATTAAAATATACATTTGGCATTATCTATTAATAATTCCTGGTATTTCTGCCCTGGGTCTTAAAAGCAACTTGGGACACTGGTATTTTTCCCACTAAAACATTCTAAACTCTTCATCTTTGTTTATTTACTAGCATCATGTTTCTCACATGACATATATTTTTATGTACTTCTGAAAATAATCAGACAAGTAATGATTCAGTCATCTAATATGGAAATGTCAGTCTTCAAATAGCCTTATAGTGAAACAAATTTATAGTAAAAAAATGTGTAAGAGCCTGGAAGGAAAAAAATAACAGGTTTGAGTTGAACTCACTTTACACACTGGTAAAAAAAAAAAACAAAAGAATAATTAAAATTCAAAACTGTACTTTGCTTTTTTTAAAGATTTTATTTATTTATTATAGAGAGAGAGGGAGAGAGCAGTGGGAGGGGCAGAGGGAGAGGGAGGATCTCAAGCATTGAGTGAGATGCCCAATGCACGGCTTAATCTCATGACCCTGAGATCATGACCTGAGCCCAAATGAAGAGTTGGATGCTTAACTGACTGAGCTACCCAGGTACCCCTCAAAACTGTACTTTCATCTTTACTTTGCTGCTGGATGAAATCATTATATTAGGAGTTATTTTTATAAACTTACACAGTGTAATATGTCAATTACATCTCAATAAAACTGGAAAAAAATTAAAAAGAATTATTTTCAGATTACTTTATAAAACCTTTAGGGCCAGAATCTTAGCACTTGTATTTCTTATACCAAAGGTGAATTATTTTCACATCTAGGTTCCTTCACTGTAAAGATACTACTCATGCCAGGATTTAAGAAATTGACCATAAGCGATCTTGTAATTTCTCAGTTCACTGGCAAAATTAAATAGTTGTATTTAAACATTTGGATAAGGTGCATCCATTTGTTTATCAGGATGAGAAATTTTTAATAATGTTGCCATTCCTTAAAACAGGGAGCTTCTTTTAATTTATCAGTACTTAGGACAATTTAGTTTATTGATTGTTGCTTCTTTTTTCACTGTCAGAACATATGAATGTCCCTTTTTCCATTTTTAATTTAATTTAATTTAATTTAATTTAATTTTATTTTATTTGCGAGAGAGTTTGAGAGAGGGAGAGTGAGGAGGGACAGAGGGAGAGGAATAGAGAGAATCCCAAGCAGGCTTCACACCCAGCATAGAGCCTGGCACAGGGTCAATCTCACAACCCTGAGATCATGACTTGAGCCAAAATCAAGAGTCTGATTTTTTGAAAAAAAAAAAAAAAAATTTTTTTTCTATTTTAAAAGGCAGGTTTTATAGCAATGACTTACATGGAAATAAACTGTTAATATTTGTTAATTATTTGCATATTCTCTTCTCCTTTATTCAATGTTATTCTACATTTTAGTTTTCTTTATCATTTCCTTTTTAAATTATACTTCTTTGCTCAGGTCTTTCCATATTCTCATTTCATACTTCTTTAACTTTTTGTAACCCACTATGGAATTCTGACATTTTTATATGCAACACATATATTGTCAAATATACAACATGCATATATCACCTATTTTATTAGCCTTAAAGAAATTACATTTCAAATGCCAATATTGCATGCTTCTCAAGGAATTCAATATTTTCACTCATCTCTTTTCTCCAGATTTGCATTTTCACAAAAAAATTTAGACTGTGTAAACTCTAAAAATATTATTTTAAACCATAGTATACTATCAGGAGGGTCAGTAATGTCTCTACTTTATTAAAAGCACCAGTAGTGAGGATCAAATATGGTGGTGGTGTAGTTGCTATTATCATTTACATCCACATCTTAAGTATTTCTGAAAAATATAGTCATTAGCAGCATTTCTCTTTTAAATAAAAACAAAACAAAACAAATTATAGTATGAGGAGATTAGTGACTATCTCAAGATTTTACTGGTTATGGCAGAACTAGACTAGAACCTATATCTAGTAATTCTCTCTAATAGTCCATTTTAAAAATAACTTTCATGATTCAACTTTATAGTGCTACATTTGAAATGTACTAATTCTTGCTGTTTTTTTCCTTCTTCTTTTTACTTTCAGATGATGTACAATCTTTGTTTTTGACTCTACATAATCTGTTGTCCTTATATTTATTTATAAGTCTTTCACCATTTTTATTACTGATGAAATTTTGTGTATATAGTTAAAGTGACTAGATTTGATAATAACTCATGCCTCTAGAGTTTACAAATGATGTTAATGAGTACAAGTCCAGTGACTCAAACTACATTTTTTAGTTCCATTTTATTGGATTTTGCCTCCTCCTCGGCCAGATAGCCCAAGTGGATGATATGCATGGTGGAATGAATACCACTTGTAGAGCTACTTTTGGATCGGTCATTGGTAGGCAAGTTGAGGACCAAAGGAATGAAATGCTATGAGATGGTGAAGAGAAGGGAAACTCCCAATTCCTAGTTCAAGGAAATAAGTAGGATGGTGGCATCAGTCAGAGACCAAGAAAATCTGAGTCAAAAGTTGACAGGACAGAACAAACAGACAAGATGTGGGAGCTAGTTATTTAAGATGTGATCAGTAGAGAATAATTTGGAGGGGGGCCAGTTGTTTTTTCTGGCAACTCTTCTTTTAAGGTATCAGAGCTTCTCACTCAGGAATACGTACAATTTTCCCATTTTAAAGATACCATCTTCAGAAATTGCATCCTGATACCAAACATCTTACAGAAAGGCATAGTTGGTCATGTCTGGGCATAGGTAAGACAGAAAGATTGGATAAGTAGTTAAATCCATAGCCACTTAAAAACAAACAAACGGACTCACTACTTTGAGTGCATCAGTAGTATTATCTCAAATACAAAGGATAACAAGATAGCTAAGGTTGAAATAGAAGTGACTCATGTTCAACATTTATCTTTTTCTTTACAAGTCTATTGTTTCACAGAAACTAACTCTATAAACTGCAAAAGTAAAATTTTCACATACACACATAAGAGAAAGTCTTTATCATTCTGTTCTAGACATAATAGAACTCAACTGTGAGTCATAACAGCAAAGTGACAAAATTTTCCACTGTAGCATCTAAGATAGAAAATTATTTTAGAAATCTCAAAAATTAAGAATAGGTTGCAAAATGCCAAGCAACGTTTTCTGAGTAAGCCAATTACTAGAAACTTGAGAATATATTTATCTCATGAATATCTTGCAAGTGCCTGCGTCTGTGGCTGCAGATATGTTTTGTACCACACTGAGTATCTGTAATTATAAGATCATAATCCTAGAGTTGAATGAAACCTTAGTGATCTATTGGTGTGTTCCCTTCTTTTTACAGCTGAGGAATCTAAACACTAAAGCATTTAAGTGAATAAATAAATGAAATCCAGTGAAACATGTGAGAAACTCAACAGCCCTTATATAGTAAATAATAATTAGACATGAATTCAAAATATGACATCACTGTTGGGCAACAAAGAGAGCTAAGGAGAGAAGTTAGATTTCTCCCTTTCTAACTGAATTTAATATCTTATGGAGAAAAGTCCCACAGATGATTATAATATTTATTATTATAAAGCCTTTCTCCTTTAACTCTTCTTGCTGCCATTTTCTCAGTTTACATTGTACAGTTACTAAATGTGTCTATACCACCACTGATATATTTACAATAGTTTCTAATGTTATCTCTCCGCTTTCAACATTATTCCTTTATTATTATTATCATTACTTTGCCCAGTTGTGTGTGTCTGTGTGGGAATTGAGTGAATGTGTCACATTTTAAGTAAATCTTTGACTTATAATATTAAAGACAAAACTCTGAATATATCACAGAAAATCAGTATGATTTGAGAAGAGATAGTGAGGACGAAATTAAAAGGAGGAAGCCAAAACAGGAAAAAAGTGAACGTTCACATTAAAGTTAATACTATAAATTGACTTCCAGAAGACTTTTCTAAATTACATTCCAACTACCTGCATCATTTATTTGTAATTTTCTAAGGACATGGTCATTATAGACTTAACTTATAATTTAGTCTTTGCTTTTTAAAAATAGAAATGATATTATTTTCTGTTAAATTAACATTCTAATTCCACTAATTATTTCAAGCTTAAAAATGCTTTTTTCTGACATGCGATCAAAAGGAACTTATAGCGATCATGAAGATTATTACCATGTCTGTTGCAAAAACTCATTTATAATACTTCGATTCTCTTGAGAAAAACCAGGACTGAGCCAATGTCAATCTGAAAAAACTAGAACAGCTTAAATGCAGTTGTAGGATCATTTAGTACTTAATATGTTCTAGGGGTCGGAGAATCAGTGCCATTATTTAATGAGTTTTAAGATGGTATTCAGTGGAGAAAATCTTCCTACCATTGGAAGATCACATTCCTGCTGAAGTTGAGAATGGTGTGGTCTTAAAAATATTTAAAGCATATGTACCCTTCAGGTAGGTCAGTAAATGTTGTTCTGTTTACATTGTCTTGACTTTATATTAACCTTCAGTGAAGTTGCACAGTGGCCATATTTATTTTAGGTTGGGTGGTCATACATTCTCTTGTGTCCTGGACATTCCTGATTGTCAGAGAATAATAGTTAATAATGTGCCCTCCTACTCCATTCTCAAAAATGCTTCAGCTTGGATAAAAAATTATATGGTCATTCTTTTTTTTTTTTTTTTTACTATTATGTTATGTTAATCACCACACATTACATCATTAGTTTTTGATGTAGTGTTCCATGCTTCATTGTTTGCGTATAACACCCAGTGCTCCATGCTGTAGTGCCCTCTTTAATACCCATCACCAGGCTAACCCATCCCCCAACACCCTTCCCTCTAGAGCCCTCAGTTTGTTTCTCAGAGTCCATCGTCTCTCATGGCTCGTCTCCCCCTCCAATTTCCCCCCCTTCATTCTTCCCTTCCTGCTATCTTCTTCTTCTTCTTCTTTTTTTTTTTAAACATATAATATATTATTTGTTTCAGAGGTACAGGTCTGTGATTCAACAGTCTTGTCTTAGGTACAGTCTTTTTTCTGACATGAAGTCAAAATGGATTTATTGGGCACATAAAATGTGCATAGGAGCATTTGGCTAGGTGAGAAGGCATTAACGAAAGATGATCAAGTCATAATTCCTGTACTTAGAAATTGGTCCCTAGTTGGGGGAAGAGGAGACACTTTAAATGCTTAAGACAAATCTAAAGAGGTGACAGAATAAGTGATAAGATCAATTGATATAAGAGCTCAGGGAAGTGGGAAATTTGGGGGCTGAAATGATGAGAAGTTCCCCCTTTCTCTCTATTCTGACATTTCCTTATCCCATAGGTATCTCATTGAGGGACTCCTACAATCTGGACATGGCTTTCCTATCTTGTCTTTATTTTATTGCTCTCTCTATATTGGTACCTCTGCTATGCTGCCATCTCCTTCAGCGTTAACCTCCATAAAAGCTATTTTCACCTTTGTGAATTCAGTGTATCAAGTAGCTATTTTGAGATGGTGATCCAGGCTTATGGCTTTTCACAGATAACAATTATTCATATATTAAATGGCTGCTCTTATACCCAACATATGTGGCCCTTCAAAGTGAACTTATATAGCTATTGATTTCTTTCCTTTTGTCTGACCTTTTCCCAAAGCAGGATTTCCCAAAAGAATCACCATTAGGAAGAACATTTGAGTGGTTGATTGTCCCATATTTTGAAGGTTGTCTGATTTTAGTTCTATGAGATTCCATAAATGTAAAACCTAGAGTCATCACTATTGTAATTTCTCAAATATTTTATCTAAATCATGAACTGACATCTATGGACACCACTAGACACATTGATTATTTTTTACTTATTTCTGTGCAGAAGACATTTTTTCTCTTATATTCATGAGTGAATCATCTGGGAAAAGATGTAATATTTTTATGTTGCTATATAGGTAGTATAATCAGAATAATGACTCAGTGGTTAATTTTGGCTTTAATGGATGTTTACCTTAGCTATACCGTTATTTCTTAAATGTACAATTTTCATCTTCAATGTTTATAAAGTCCCCAGCTCTCTGGACATAATTCAAGAGATCATCACTTTACACTGGTCACTGACAGCCCAAAGACTGTTTTGATTTTGATATTTTTAACCTGACACATTGTACTCACCTGATTGTTCCACCCTACAAGGAAAATGAATATTTATTTTATACATTCTTAAGATAAATGATATTTATCTTTGGTTTTCATAATGTAAATTACATGATGATTACATAACCAGTTTTATTTTTAATTTTTTTTTTTTTTTACTTATTTATCAGAGAGAGACACAGCGAGAGAGGGAACACAAGCAGGGAGAGTGAGAGAGGGAGAAGCAGGCTTCCCACTGAGCAGGGAGCCGGATGTGGGCCTCGATCCCAGGACACTGGGATCATGACCTGAGCTGAAGACAGATGCTTAATGACTGAGCCACCCAGGCGCCCCCATAACCAGTTTTTATGGCAGTTTATTTGCAGCAATACTTTTGTGAGATTTTGATTAATGAAACTGTCTAAATCTTAAAGTCAACCACTCAATTTTAAATACAGCCTTTGGTTTTTCAGGATTTTTAAAACCTCCTAAAGATTGAAAAATGCACTTATATACATAACAACACTAAGACAGCCCTTAGATAATTATTGTAATTTTCTCTTCATAGGAGGATTTGAAGAATAATCCTCATGTATTGGATAACCTCTTATGCAAACAGTGTCCAGAGAAAAGATCTAATCCTCATTAAAAGTGGTTATGCTTGGTTAGCCTCTATGTTTAATGGAAAATCAAGACTCGCTAGTGCAAAGATAGTGTCTGTTGATTCAAAAGATTATAGCAGTGATTTTCTAGATGCCAAGGAAAGGTACTAAAACAAATCAATAATCTAACTGGTGCATTTTTTAAATGCTTAAAGAAAACTTGAATGCATAATATCCTCGTGAATTGGTTATAGTTCTGTTTTGATAATAAACTTGTAATTCAGATATGCATACAAGCAGGAATCAACTGTGACAGCAAGGAGCATAAACATTTATAATCACTTGCTTTGGTAGGAACCAAACCTGTGACAGTTTAATTGATGACTGCAGTTCTACAAACAAAGATAGGAATTTATATGGGTGGGAATTATATCATATATCCAAAGTAGCATATTGTCAAAAATACCAAGTAAGGATTGCATGTTCGAAAAATGTACATAAAGAGACTATAAAATTATGTGAGTGCTATGTTTTTTTTAGCATTTTATGTGCACAACTGTCTTTGCTTTGGTTGAATTGTATGTCTTTTACATATTTTAAAAACTGAAAAATTACAGGTAGAACAAAACACTGAGTTTGTGTTTTGAAATGGAAGCCTGTACTTTTTAATCATTTTATGTTCATAACATTTCCACAACATAGGAACCAAATCAGAAAAGCAAAGTAATATTAGATTTTGAATTTGTTATATTTGTTGGTCTGCCTGCCATCTTGCCTAGATGGAAACTTCTTGAAAGTATCAACATATTAATTTTTAACAATATTTGCCTTAAACTGTATTTTGCTCTTTGTTTTCAGTATCTCATGTTTTATATTAAATATTAAATATTATCTTGTATATGGTAAAATATAAGCATGTTTTTTATCAATTCATTCAAATATATACAATTAATTAAATATTTATTGAACACCAGGCACTAAGCTATATTTAACAACTGAAACATGAATTCTTTCCAAATATGCCTTATTTAACAATATGAGGCAACTAGTTCTGATTTACATGCTCTTTATATTGATACATAGCAATAGGCAACCCTCTGGGGGAATATATCACAGAAAAATGAATATTATTTCATATTTCAAGTAATACTGCCCTGAATGATGCAGAGCTAGTAGAAAATAGAATGGGATATTTGATATGAGAATGTATTTTATTTTATTTTTTTTAAAGATTTTATTTATTTATTTGACAGAGAGAGACACAGTGAGAGAGGGAACACAAGCAGGGGGAGTGGGAGAGGGAGAGGCAGGCTTCTTGCGGAGCAGGGAGCCCAATGCGGGGCTCGATCCCAGGACCCTGGGATCATGACCTGAGCCGAAGGCGGACGCTTAACGACTGAGCCACCCAGGTGCCCCTGATATGAGAATGTATTTTAAAGAATAAAGCCCAAGGGCACCTGGGTGGCTCAGTCAGTTAAGTGTCTGCCTTTGGCTCAGGACATGATCCTGAGTCCTGGGATCGAGTCCCGCTCAGGCTCCTTGCTCTTCTCTCTCTGCCTGCTGTCCCCCCTGCTTGTGCTCTCTATCTCTCGGTCAAATGAATGAATAAAATCTTAAAAAAAAAAAAAGAATAAAGCGCAATACTGGTACATCTGATGTTCTTGGAGTACATAAAAACCTCACCAGGAAAGTGATCAGGGAAGCTTCCATGCAGGTGGCCTGGCCTGGCTCTCCTTTGTGGCTGTTCTCGTTTCCACACAGCTCGCCTGATGTTGCTCACAAAACTGGTACACTATAGGCACATCGCTTGTTGTAAGCTCTCTTTCAACTTTTTATCTTTTAATGATTTGTCTGGCTGATTTCTACTCTTCCTGGGAGGAAAGGGAAACTCTTTGAAATCTTGATTTTAGGGCTCTTCCTTGTGACTCTGCTATAATGAGGGCCCGGTCCATTTCCCATTGAGCTGTGCACAGAATACAAAATACATACAACCAGAGAGGAGATGAGAGTGTGCAGGGAGATGGAAAGGGGAAAAAGGTCCTGTGGCTCCACCTCTAGAGATGAGGGCTTAAAAATGAAAAGCAAAGTTAGAGCCTATACATAATTGAGAGTTATCTATGTGCACATAAAGCATGCGTGCGTGTGTGTGCACGTGTGTGTGTGTGTGTATTTTAGAGGTTAAGAACTGTACGCAAAGTAATAGCTAAAACAGAAATGATAAAATGTGCAGATGGTTGTGAATAAATTACCAAATGGTACTTGCCCAAATGCGGTAAAAAATAATTTCAAAAAATTGTTTTTGAGGTAATAAAAAGCATCTAATCTGAAAGCCAAAGACATTTGAAATTAATTGGATTAATTTACCATAGACATGGCAGGTATAAGAATTAAATGATGTGAGTCAGAGATAGCTGTCATCAGCTAATAATAATAGATCAGCCCATTGAGTACATACTGTGTGCTAGATACAATATGCCCCTTATTTCACTGAATTATATAAACAACTCCCCATCGTAAGTATTTGCATTTCCATTTAATACATGAGGAAGCTGACATTTAGAAGGTAAACAACTTACCCAAATCACAAAGTGAAGTGGCCCAGCCAAGATCTGCATCCACATTTCTGACTTCAGGAGTTGTTTTTAAAAAGAAAATGAAATTAAGTTAATTAGTTGAATGGTTGACAGTATAGGGCTTTAAGGAAAGCCAGACTTAGTTTTTGTTTTTTTTTTTAATTTTATTTATTTATTTGAGGGAGAGAGAGAGAGAGAGAGAGAGAACATGAGCGGGGTGAGGTAGCAGAGGGAGAAGCAGACTCCCCACTGAGCAGGGAGGCTGATGCAGGACTCGATCCCAGGACCCCTAGATCATGACCTGAGCCGAAAGCAGACATTTAACTGACTGAGCCACCCAGGCACCCCAGACCTGGGTTTGAATTCTGACTACCACTGGTGGTAGTAGCTGTGTGGACTTGGGTGAATTAGTTACCCAAGTTGTGCCTGAGTTGCCTCTTTTGTAAACATGTGGATAACAGTGCATACAGTGAACACTCAATACTGTTAATAGTAGGATGGATATGTTGCCCTTACTGACTCAGTTATCCATGACAAATACAACACTTGACATTCATCCAAATATTTTAAGAGCTATTTTACTTGCCTTCAATTAGGAACATGATAAACTATCCAATCTTCTTTTTTTTAAAGATTTTATTTATTTACTTGAGAGAGTGAGTGAGTGAGAGAGCATAAGTAGGGGGAGGGGCAGAGGGAGAGGGAGAAGCAGACTCCCCTATGAGCAGGGAGCCTGATGTGGGACTCGATCAACCCCAGGACCCTTGGATCATGACCTGAACCAAAGGCAGACACTTAACTGACTGAGCCACCCAGGTGCCCCAAGCCTACCCGATCTCTTAATTGTGACCCCAGACATATAGTTGAGGCTCATAAAATGTGACAGCCCATTGTTATTTCCTTTTATGCAGGTTCCTGTGTTGAAATACGTACTTTGTGACTATTGGGTAGTAATACTGCTAATGGAATACGGATGCATTAAAAGCAACTCTTTTTGACAACCCTTTATTAATAGTTAGCAATTAAATATATTAAGAAGCCTTGTTTTGCACACTCTTTCAACCACAGAACACCAAAGATGTATATGTTATAATTACAATTATCCTTTCTCTTCATTGTCCTGCTGAGGAATGCACTGTAATTCTGGCAGCCAGACTACAGAGTTGGCTTGCTTTCCTTGGATTGCAGATGTCTAATTGCAGGCAACCATTTCATTTAAAATGGCTCATTAAAGTGGAAACCATTTAGCATCAGTAACATGGATCAGCATCCATGATTATGCATTTAATTAAAGTATACTTTTCCCCACTTTTCTAATCTTTCTATCCACGCATGCATACACACACACATGCACACACACAGACACTCCCACAGAATTATACAAAGCATTTCTTAGATATTAATTTTATTGCTTTAAAAGAGTTAAAATTCCTTGGCTAATTTTTCCATGGAGTATGTATAGAAAGTAATAATTATAAAATTATAGAATTTATGTTAGGAATAACCTAGGAACCAATTTCCTGTTTTATTGGCTTTTCTAGATGTATTATGTTTTATATTAGTAAATGTATTCAAAATACTAAGATATTATTTGTTGATTATCATTCCAAAGAATTGAAAAATGGAAAGATACCATTTGTCAGATCCTGAACTACTGAGTTTACCAATGAATGAAGTAAGATTGTGGAAATAGAAAACAAAACAAAACAAAACAAAACAAAAAACAATTCTGATATTTCTCATGCATAAAAGACCAATCATTGCGGCATAGTTTTGATGTGATGATATGTTCTGTTTTTTGTATTGTAAAAATAGGTTTATCTAATGACATTTATTCAGTAATAGGACATTTGAAATTTAAAGTCTTTTTACTTTTAATATAATAATAGTATTTTAAAAAACATTTGAAGAAGACAGGCATTATCTATATTTTAATTTTACTATCAGCAGTGATGAACTACACGAACTGCAACTGGTTGACTATTGCGTCAATGTTTACATAATTATTTGCAAGTTATTTGTAAATAGCCTTAGGTTTTTTAGATCCATGAATTTTAATAAATGAAATGTCAGAGGCTTCATAAGAATAGCTAAGGGTAAACTAAGCTATCTTTAATTACCTTCTTTTTCATTTCATTATGAGAAATAAAAAACTGTTTACTTCTGCAGAATCTAGATGTGCAGATGCACCACATCATGTCTACATTTGAGGCAGTGAAACATTTTGAGAACTTCTGATCTTTAATTTTTTTTTAAAGATTTTATTTATTTATTTGACAGAGACACAGCGAGAGAGGGAACACAAGCAGGGGGAGTGGGAGAGGGAGAAGCACTCTTCCCGCCGAGCCCGGAGCCCGATGCGGAGTTCCATCCTAGGACTCTGGGATCATGACCTGAGCCGAAGGCAGATGCTTAATGACTGAGCCACCCAGTCAGCCAAGAACTCCTGATCTTTAAAGAGCAGAATAAATTAACAGTCACATCGGAGTGAAACTCACATGTTAGAGCATATTTAACATGTATGTGAGAATGTGATGGACACTATATATAAATTAAAAATACATAATATAAAACCTGCTCCAAGTCTCTCTTTTGAGGCAGCCAGAGGTAGCCTCATGAAGTCAAGGTTGGTCTGTCTCGATGGGAGTTTATTTACCTCCTCCCTGGATGTTTAAATTGCATTTTCTCTTCTCCCACAAGGACTCCTGGAAGTAAAAATAAGTGCTTAGAGGTGTGCTATTTGTCACCCAAAAAAAAGAGTTATTATAAAATAATTGTCATTAACATACACTAAGCCCTTCATATGTACAGTTATTGTGTAGCAGTTGGCTTTCGCCCCTTTCTGGGTTTTTTCCGCATTCTTTTTTTTTTTTTAAGATTGTATTTATTTATTTGACAGAGACACAGCGAGAGAGGGACAAGCAGGGGGAGTGGAAAAGGGAGAAGCAGGCTTCCCGCTGAGCAGGGAGCCCGATGGGGGGCTCCATCCCACATGACCTGAGCCTAAGGCAGGCGCTTAATGGCTGAGCCACCCAGGTGCCCCTCCCCCATTCTTAATATGCGCCAGAAGCAAGTGAAAATGAGAGTCAGGAGAGAGGAAAAACAAGAGGGGAGACGAGAACAGAAAGGGAGAGGAACACAAGAAAAAGGAGAGAAAAACCCCACGGAGGGGAAAGAGCCACATAAAAAGAAGCAAGGATGAGAGGATCCCCCAGAACTTGAGAATATTGAATAGTTAAAAGACTGAGGGAAATAGGAGGAAAGAGCAGTTGGAGTTTGAAGTGTTAGTAAACCATGCTCCTCACATACTGCAATTTACGTCAGTGTTCGTCTTCAAAGTGTTATCATATCTTATCGCTGCTTTGAAATGCAAAGTAGATGATTGATTACTATTCATACTTCAACTTTTTTACAAGCAGATCCTCAAGTACTTCTATGTGGTTTCAGTCCCAGTAGCTAGCAAGTCTTAGAAATTATCCCAGCAGTGAAGAGAGCATTACACATCTTAAGGAAGGAATGGGTTTAAACTAAAAGGGAAATGTGACTCTTTTATAAATAGGCAATTCCCACCCTAACTCCGTTGTCAAAGGAACTGTTCTGCTTCCTTCACTTAATTCTCATCCCTGCCCCACTTTATTGCTTTTCTGATGAGTGCTGAAAGGGGACCACCAGAAAAATCTCTTCGTACTGAGAACTTGAGGAAGGAGTGAACATAAAGTGTGCAGCAAGTCTACTAAGGTCACTATAATTGGGAAAACAAGTTAGACACAATAATACGACTCATGAATGATTTCAGACTATGTAAATAAAAACATTAAATACAGTGTAAATTTTAGAAAGAAAAAAACTGGAGAGACTCATGACAAAACATTCACACTTAAGGGTTCTTTTAGGGAGTTTGGTAAAAAAAAAACATATTTTATATAAGCAGCAAAATAGATAATGGCGTTTAAATAAAAAGGTAAAAATCATGAGTCTCACACAGATATAAAAATGAACACGTGTTACACATATTATTTAACTCACAAAAGAACCAGGCAGGTGTTAATGGCAGTTAAGAGAAGCCAAAGAACAGATTTAGAACCCAAGTCCATCTGCCGGATATGCAGCCAAGCCAATCACTGAGCATCAAGTATGCATCAAGGAAAGGGTTTATTCCAGAGGCATCCAAAATCACCTTGTCTCTCTGAAGGGGGAGAGAACAGGGCTTTATAATCATATAATCATTGAGATTTCATACACACTGATGAAAAGGGTTAGGAAACTTACTATTATTCAAGAGGAAAGATGGAGCATGTGCATAAAGCAAACATCTATGTAACATAAATCCCATGGTTCACTTTGGGGTGGAGACTTAACATCAGAACTGGAGGTTATGTCAGGACAAGGAGAAGGGGCTATGGGCATGCGCTGAGAGCCCGTACAAACTGGATGGGGTCTCAGGCTTATTATCTCTGGTAAGGAATGCAGGGCCTTGCTTATTCCTAGGCTGGAATCTTGAATCCCGGCTTCTGCAGAGACGGCTATTAGATTTGTCATTGGGGTCCAAAAAGAGACAATAGCTGATCAGGGGAAAATAATTCTCTGAAAAACAAGCTTTAAACTTTCTACTAGTTTCAACCCTAGATGGCACCGTTTCAAGAATATACAAAATGAGGCAACACTGTTTTTTCCACAAAGAGGGGAAGGAAAGTTAAATGGATCCTCTACCAGACAAGACAGAATTTGTATGTCTCTCAGATTCCTACAGTTTACCAGCTTTTAAACTATTTTCCATAGAATCATAATCTTGGCCTGCCAATGTCAAGGGTGCTATAGTCAATACATAATTTTCCTTTGAATTACAAATGTTTTCTCTTACAATTACAAATGTAAGATCAAGAACCAAGAGAACCTTAATAATACTCATTGCATCATCTCTAAGTGAATATGAACAGCATCTCATGAACATTACAAAAGATAGAAACCTTGACTACACAAATTATTGTATTATATAACACATTTTTCTCACATCCACACTTTTTTTTTCCCTAATGTGATCATTGCTTTATATTTTGGTTATGCCTTTTATGGGGAATTTAACATTTCACTTATTCTAATCAATTGATCTAGTCTTCTGGGACGATGTATTTTCTTTCTTCTATGGATAAAACAAATTAACCTCCTGTTTGGGTCTTTAAAAGAAATGTGTAAAGGTTTGATTAATGGTAGAGTTATAGGATCTGTTTTGAAGTAGAGGAAGTGGTATAATTATTTAGTCAGTTAGGCTCTATTTTGGGGAACTATCATTTATTGAGACTGCATTAAATAATTATAATCTTATTTCTTCACATTTCTATGGAGAAGATACTTAGTTGTTTTTCCCTAATATTTTAAAGATACTATTAAGTATCCAGTTTTGTGTCAATACAACAACTACACGTATATCATTATTCTGTGGTTCAGTTTCTTTTAACTCCGGTTCGGATAATCCAATATGGAATTTTCCCAAGACAAAAAAAAAAATCACATATCATAGAGAATTGCGAATACTCGTATTCTGATGGTCTCTGCGTTTTCATTATCTTTATGATGGGATTCTGATTAGAATATAATAGTTTACTTTTGTATTTTAGGAAGAAACATGTCTAAATCCGAACATATCTCTCAAATTATTTTTTAAAAGAAGTCAAGCAAATCTGAGCATTCACTTCCCTGCTGGAAACCCTTCAGTCACCTGCCTTATTGAGGTGTACCAGGCTCCGCTTCCTGTGTCTTCTGCAGACTCTGGTTCCCTATCTCCAAATGCTCTCCATATGCTCTCCTTGCTTTTTCCTGTAGAAATACTGTCTGCCAGCTGTTACGAGACTCTTCTCTCACCTAATCTTGGCCCACACACTTTACTTACTTAGTCAACTATTCATCCTGCATTTGAACTTCCGGAAGTTATTTCCTAAGGTCACAACCTCCCTGATGTCTCAATCTAGGTCAATCATCCCAAGCACATCTTGACCTTTCCTTCCTAGCCCTTGTTGCAGCTTGTAATTCTATCTGCTTGTTATATTATTTGATAATTCTTTACTTTCTCCATTGGACTATAAACTACACGGAGAATAGACACTTGATCTGTTCCTCTCACGTTTCTATCTTCAGTGCTTAACACAATGTATGCCATAGAGTAGGTGCTTAATAAATATTTGTTTAATACATGAATGTAGTGTTTGACATTAATTCCCTTTCTGAATGTGATACGACAATTAAAATGTCTGTTAGTAAATTAATGTCCAAAGTAATGACTGTTACTGTCCCACAAAAGAAAATTGTCAAAAGAGTTGTTTTCATTACGTCTTTAGAATACATGGTATTAATTAAAATAACTAGTGATTACAAATGTTAAAACTTTTATTGACTTAGATAAATATTTGTTTTTAACTACTTCACCAGGTAAACTGTATTTCTGTGGAATAACTAATTTCTGAAGAACTTTTACCAGAAATGTTTATATCTTTTATACCAAATTATTTTCTACCTATTATATCTACAAATTTATTTTATATTAAATAATTCAATAGCACATTAACCATCTGGAAAAAAATGATGCTAAAGATTCTGGAAAATGAACAAGATGAGCTTTCAAAGTTATCATTTTATATAATGGATTAGTTATAGGTATATTTTATTTTATTTTTTTTTAAAGATTTTATTTATTTATTTGAGAGAGAGAGAGTGAGAGATAGAGAGCTCGAGAGGGAAGAGGGTTAGAGGGAGAAGCAGACTCCCTGCTGAGCAGGGAGCCCGATGTGGGACTCGATCCTGGGACTCCAGGATCATGACCTGAGCTGAAGGCAGTCGCTTAACCAACTGAGCCACCCAGGCGCCCGGTATATTTTAAATTTAATATTTAGAAACAAATAAAAATATCTCAAGTGAGGTGCACCTGGGTGGCTCAGTCAGTTAAGCACTCGACTCTTGATTTCTGCTCAGGTCTTGATCTCAGGGTTGTGAACTGGATCCCCACTTCCAGCTCCTTGCTCAGCGGGAATCCTGCTTAAGATTCTCTCTCTCCCTTTCCCTCTGCCCTCCCCACCCATGCTCATGAGTGTGCTTTCTCTCCCTAAAATAAATAAATAAATCTATAAAAAAGATACCTCAAGAGAATTGAAATAAATGAAGTGTGGGAAAGTTCTGCACAGAAGCACCATGGCTCCTGTATTATTATACTTTTTTATCTTTAACTCATCTAATTACCTTTGAGTAAGAAGAGCAATGATGTATATAAAATCTTTGCAAATAGTAACCTGCCTGTGACATGTTTAAGCTCATATTTCTTCGCATGGAAGAAATTTCTTTTATTTAAATGATGCCCAGTTGTGTCTTGGCAATTTATTTGAGTAACATGTGTCTTTGTCTCTATTTGGATTATACTTTTTATTTTTTTATTTATTTTTTTTAAAGATTTTATTTATTTGTTTGAGAGAGAGAGAGAATGAGAGATAGAAATCATGAGAGGGAAGAGGGTCAGAGGGAGAAGCAGACTCCCTGCTGAGCAGGAAGCCCGATGTGGGACTCGATCCAGGGACTCCAGGATCATGACCTGAGCCGAAGGCAGTCGCTTAACCCACTGAGCCACCCAGGCGCCCTATACTTTTTATATTTCCAAAAGGGATGCAGTTATTAATATTTGATCCCACTTAAATGAAGAGGGAAGAAACATTTAATATTTAATAAATATTTAATATTTAGGCTGCATCATGAATAATGGGTTAAAATTGGCAATCTAAATGGAGGAAATCAATTTCTATAGTACTTTGAGGTAGTAAAGAATTTAGGTTTTTGAGAAAATAGAGGTTTAATATAATTGGGGAGTGTCCTAGTCTGCTTGGGCTCTGTCAGGGAGCAAGAATTTCTTGTCCCCTTCAAGGGTCTTTATAGGTGGACTAAGAATCAAATTGACATGAGACAGGTTAACAGGAGAAAATCAAATGTAATTTCATATGTAAAGGGAATCCACACAGACACAAAAATTCCAGACAGTCAGGTAAGATGAGGTATATATGGCATTGTGAACTAAGGAAAAGCGGGTAGGGGTCTGGGACTTCAAAGGGCAGGAATGTAGTTCACAGGGAGATGAAAGGAGTGACTGGTAAACAGGTGTTTGCAGGGCCTCGGAAACAATGGGACATAGAGGACTTTGAAGATTTTTATTTATTTATTTGACAGAGAGAGACACAGCGAGAGAGGGAACACAAGCAGGGGGAGCGGGAGAGGGAGAAGCAGGCTTCCCACTGAGCAGGGAGCCCGATGTGGGGCTCGATCCCAAGACTCTGGGATCAAGACCTGAGCCGAAGGCAGACGCTTAACGACTGAGCCACCCAGACGCCCCGACATAGAGGACTTTGATCAAACAGGCCTTGCTAGGTTCCTCCCTGTCTATCACACCTAGTTCATATCATAATGTAGTTATTTGTGCTAATAGCTCTCCTGGAACGGGTTCTCTGAATTCCTTTGAGGCATTGAGCAGGGGAGGAAAAGAGCTTTTTCTGAATCTGCCAGATTTGATTGCTTTTTAACTTGAAATAATCTTTATGCCAAAATGGCCCATCTTGGGGAGGCCTGCCCTTGGCCTCTGTAGTTGACATAACAAAATACCATAGACTGGGTGACTTAACAGAAACTTATTTTCTCAAAGTTGTGGCAACTGTAAGTCCAAGATCAGTGTGCCAGCAGAGTTGGATTTAATAAGAGCCCTGTTCCTGGCTTGCTGGCAGATGGCCATCTTCTTTCTGTGTTCTCACATGGTGGAGCGAGAATGAGAGAGAGAGAGAATTGGGGGGGAAGGGCAAGGAGGGAACAAGTTTTCTGGTGTCTTCATTTATTAGGGCACTAATTTTATCATGAGGTCCCCACCCTCATGATCTCATCTAAACCTAATTCCTTCCTAAAGGCCCCATCTCTAAATACTATCACATTAGGGGTTAGGGCTTCAATATATGAATTTGTGGGGGGGACACAATCCAGTCTACAGCATTCCTCTCTGGCCCTCCTCCCCCAAATTCTGGTCCTTCTTGCATGTAAAATACATTCATTCCATCCCCAAAGTCCCAAAAGGCTTAACTCATTTTAGCATCAACTTTAAAGGCTAAACTCCAAAGTCTCATCTAAATATCTAAATCCGATTTGGGTGAGACAAAGTCTGATTCATCCTGAGGAAAAATTTCTCTCTAGCTGTGAACCTGTGAAACAAGACAAGTTATATGCTTCCAAAATTCCATAATGAGTCAGACATAGGATAGGCATTCCCATTCCAAAATGAACTACAAAAGAAAGAACCGACAGGTCTTAAGTCCAAAACCTAGCAGGGGCAAATTCCATTTGATCTTAAGGCTCGAGAATAATCATCTTTGACTCAATGTCCTGTCTTCCAGAGCCAGTGGAACAGTTGTCCTGCCCCTGTAGCTCTACTGGGTGGAGGTCACTCTCCCAAGGTTCTGCCAGGTGGGGATCCCTCCCACAAGGCTATGCTAGGTAGGTGTCCTGTCCCCAAGGCTCTGGGCAGGCTTGCCCCCAAGGCTACAGGTAGAAGCCCTCTGGCCTGTTGACATTGACATGATGGTCCCACCCTTTGAAACTGAGGAGGAAGCCCTGATGATCTCTGAATTGCCTTTGGGATCATTCTTACCTTTTCTTGGAGAATAGCCCTCATCAGTAGCTGAATAGCTCTATGGTCCAGATGTGTAGAATCTAAGAAGTCCAACAACCATACTTGAATCTGTCTCATGTTCTCTGTCCCTTTTAGTTCAAACTAGCAGTGTCTTGGCTGATATAATTTTATCTCTATGCCTGGTCTCTGCTGAGGTGGCTGATTAAATCCCACTCATGATCTCTTTATCAGATGGTTGTTCAGCCACACCCTTAAGTGTTTTCTTCAGAATAAGCTTTCTCTCTCTCTCTCTCTTTTTTTTTTAAAGATTTTATTTATTTGACAGAGACACAGTGAGAGAGGGAACACAAGCAGGGGGAGTGAGAGAGGGAGAAGCAGACTTCAGAATAAGCTTTCTGACCTTTTTTGCAATATGGATAGACTGAGAATTTCTCAAATCTTCAAGGTCTGGTTCCTTTTGTTAATAATTCCTTCTTCAATTCATCTCTCCTTTTGCATTTTTTTGTAAGCTGTCAGGAGGAACCAAGCCACTCCTTCAACATTTTACTTAAAAATCACCTCAGCTAAATATCCAATTTTATCACTCACAAGTTCTACCTTCCTTAAAACAGTAGAATACAGTTCAGCCAAATTCTTTGCCACCTTGTAACAAGGATCACCTTTCTAAAGTTTCCAATAATACATTCCTCATTTCCATCAGAAATTGCCCTTAATGTCCATATTTCTGGCATACATCTCGAAACTCTTCCAGTCTCTACCTATTACACAGTTCAAAGCTGCTTCCACATGCTTAAGTATTTCTTAGAGTAGCACTCTCAGTACCAAAATCATCTGTATTAGTCAGGGTTCTCCAGAGAAACAGAGGATGTGTGTATATATAATATATAATATATTAAAATATATAATATACATAATATATGTTTTTATATATGTATATCTATACACACACATATACATATATGAAGAGATTAATTATAAAGAATTGGCTTATGTGATTATAGAAGTTGAGAAGTTCCCAATATCTATCTGTACTAAGCAAACTGGAAACCCAGGAGAGTCAGTATGTATAGTTCTAGTCAAAAGGCCAGCAGGCTCAAGCCTTAAGAAAAGCTGATGTTTCAATTCAAGTCCAAAGGCAGGAAAAGACTGAAGTCCTAGCTTAAGAGGGTCAGGCAGGAGGAGTTCCCTCTTATTCAAAGGAAGGTATATCTTTTTGTTCTATTCAGGCTTTTGCTTGAATTGAGGGCCACCTACCTTAGGGAGGGTAATATGCTTTACTCTGTCTTCTGATTGATTTACATGCTAATCTCATCTGCAGATACCCTCACAGACACACTCAGAGTAATGTTTGACCAAATATCTGAGCGCTCTGTGGCCCAGTCAAATTTGATACATAAAATTAACCATTACAGGGATACTAGAGATAAAATTCCTGAGGGAAAATGGTAGAAAGAGGTTGGAGCAGATTTTATAGGGCTTTAAAGTACACATTAAAGAATTGATTTTGTCACTGGAGAATTTGAAGTTGGAGAGAGAGGTAATATGATTAAAATAGACAGATCATGAGGTGGGGTGGGGCTGTTGTGAAGAAAGGCAGGGAACAAGGTAGTAAATACTATAGTTCAAAATTGTGGTTTGGTCTCAAGTTGTCTCTCTGAAGTGAGTAGAGACTGACATGATGTGGAATATAAGAGAGAGGAGTCAAGAATGGCTGCCAAGTTTTCAGTTTTAGCAAATATATTTATGGTGTGCCATTTACCAAAAAGAAGAAAATGAAAGAAGGAGTAAGTTTAAAGGAAAATTGCTGATACCAGTTTTAGATAGATGAAGTTTGAGGAGCTGGTGAGCACATTGGAGTTGTGCTGGTGTGAGGTCCAGATGTGTAGTCTGGGGTGATCTTCCTCGTTGTGAGTGGCCCAGAGTCCCTATGGAGGGGATGTTGAGCTGAAAAAGAGTGTTTAATGAAAACGTATCCCGTACTCAATGGACAGAGCAGGGAGGCACTGGAGGCACCCTCAGTTGTCCTTTGCTCCTATTCAATAGGTCAACATTCATACATTCATATCTCAGAAATACCAGGGTCTGGAAAAAAAATGGCATCGTGGTGAAAAATGTGTAGAAACCATGACTCCATTTGATCTCTAGGTTTGGGTCATGTTTTTTGTTTTTTATTGTTATGTTAATCACCATACATTACATCATTAGTTTTTGAGGTAGTGTTCCATGATTCATCCTCTGTGCATAACACCCAGTGCTCCACGCAGAACGTGCCCTCTTTAATACCCATCACCAGGCTAACCCATCCTCCCACCCCCTCCCCTCTAGAACCTTCAGTTTGTTTTTCAGAGTCCATTGTCTCTCATGGTTTGTCTCCCCCTCCGATTTCCCCCCCTTCATTCTTCCCCTCCTGCTATCTTCTTCTTTTTTTTTTCTTAACATATATTGCATTATTTGTTTCAGAAGTGATTCAACAGTCTTGCACAATTCACAGTGCTCACCATAGCACATACCCTCTCCAATGTCTATCACCCAGCCAGCCCATCCCTCCCACCCCCCACCACTCCAGCAACCCTCAGTTTGTTTCCTGTTTTAATGAGTTTCTACTTTTATGGCTGTTATGTTGATTTTTTGCACCTGTCAGCAAAAGGGTTTATACTTTCGCTGTAGATTGAAAGTGGATGGCATGCATGCTGTGGAAGAGGTTGAGCAAAAATCAATCTACCTCAGAATCGATTAAAATCAGGAAAATTTTCCAATGTCAACAGGGTATTTAGGTTGAGAATAATTAAATGAGCTTCAGAGGCAAATGAATTTTATTGATTACTCAGAAGTATCAGGTCCAAGAAGATAGAGGTTGAGATGTATGACTTCCTCTTCTTCCCCTAGTGAAAAAGAAAGACAACTATTCTCATTTGAAACCTAGAAATAAACTGTTGGGTGGAAGAATTGGAAAATCATAACATTATAGGCAAAATACAATACAATTGGTACTTTGAATACACATATATGTATATATTCAAAAAATCATCTCCCTTTTTAATTATTTTCAAATTAGTTTAAAATTATGTGAGGTAAATTTTTAAGAGACTGATAGCACATTTTTTTTTTCTCTTTAGAATTTGTACTTTGATGATGTAGTGCAAATTTCGGTTTTTTATTTTTTCCCTGAGAATTGTTCTGGTGTTCCCACCTGCTCTATCTTCACAGCTCTTTGACCCCCTACCTTCTTTATCCTCTGAGACACTGGCACCCTTCACTCATTCATCCGTGCATTCATTCATGTGGTAAATATTTATTAAGCAAAAGGGGAAGTCTCCACTCTCACAGAGCTTACATTCTAGAGCAGGGTTTCCCAAACTGTTGACAGTTTGGGCTAGAAGGTTCTTTATTGTAGGGGGCTGTACTGTGAAATATCAGATGTTTAGTAGCATCCTTGGCCTCTACCCAGTAGATGCCTCTAGCACCTCCCACAAATGTCTCCAGACAGTGCCAAATGTCCCCTATTTGGCAAAAATACCCCTATAGAGAACCACTGTTCTACAGGGAGGAAACAGACAACAAACAAACATAATACCAATGCTGATAAGTGCCGTGAAGTAACAGAAACCGGGACTGTGATAAGAGAGGTAGCAGGGGCAAGAGCTCTAAAGGTTTCTCACCAAGGACAGCAGTCTGCAGAGTGCACAGACACAGGAAGCCCTGTATCTCTTTTCACAGATGCTTATCATTCACTGAGAGCCTGTCTATGAAATTGTCGATTAAGGCAAGAGCCCTGCTATATTATTTATATGATTAAATTATTTCTGGTTCTTGACTATTTACAAAATGCCACAGTCACAGTAAGATGTTTTTTGAATATGTCAAGGAAGTACCTCAACTGAATAAAGCATTTATAACTTCAAATGGACTATCGCCTGCTATTGATTTTGCTGTCCTGTTTCTGCCACTGGGAAACATGAGGATCAATAAGTCACATAGGCCCTCAGTGGGTGGTTGGAAGGTATATTTATTTAAAACCATTTCGTTAATTTTTGTTTTTTACATTATTTAATCGATCTGAAAGCAGGTCTGCCAGTTTTTGATTTCAGAATTGTCAGAACTCTGGGAAAGACTGTAATACCTCAATAAATCAAAGAACAGTGGGTGTGGATTCTAGTTCGGGCTCTGTTATTGACTGGTGGAGGGGAAGGGGGCAAATCATTTTCCCCTTGGGCATCTTCTCTTAAAAGGGGACTATTACACTTTATTACTTCATGGTTTTCTATGAAGAAATGACGTAGTAAATGTAAGAGCATTTTAAAAAATATTATGAATAGATAATATTTATGTGTATATATGTATTTTGTAAGTAGGTAAATCTATTAAGGACAATTTTGTATTTCTCAGATAGTCTTGAAGCCCAGGGAGAGCAATTGTCAACTATTCCCATCACTCCGTGTTTTTTTCTCATCTAACCTGCTTAGCCTTTTAGGTTCCTGTGCTACTCTGGTAAATTTCCCTCCAGTTTGACATATTTAGCATGTTCTAGTGAAAGCTTAACATAATTTTCTGTAAGGTGTAGCTTACCCAGCAAGCTGGGATGAGACTGTTAAAAGCTTTTGTTCTAGAGCAGTGATTCTCTTTTTCATTATTACTCACCAACCCCCAAGGAGCCCGTTTAGACATTGTTTTCCTAATTGCTCACCCCAGGAAATGTTAATGCCACACATTTTTTCCTGCTCAAGAACCAGTTTTGCCCTCTGAGAGTGATGTGGCAAAGCCTTCCCTCCCCCGTCAGTGAGAATGCAGGGTTTAATGTCTCTAGACTCTTTAGCTGGAGTCTACATTCCCAGCAGGTTTTTAGCAGCTTCCTCTAGTCCAGATCTACCGTGGCTATGTGGGGTGAGACCGTGACTCAGCAGACAGGATCTCATGGTAAGCTCCTGCTCTCCAGGCTGGTTTAATCCTTCTGAAGTCACTTGTTGTCTGAACAGTTCTTTGACTATAAAATGGCATTCTATTTGCTGCTCTTAATGTTGTGAGGATTAAGTGAGGGGATACCTAGAAAGCACTTAGCACCTGCATGGTACATGATAAACCCAAATGTTCTTTATTATGGATACGTAATAACAACAGGCAAATATAGAAAAGAAAAAAAAGGGTGAGGGGACTACTGCTCTTACATCACACCACTGTGCTTTCTACTTGTGAGGGGGTTATTTTCCTTTTATTTTTTAAAGCTACATTCAGAGCTTGACCTTTGCTTCTGTTTTTCTTTTATATTATTAGATTTGACTTCATGTTTTAGCCTGTCATCTGCAAATGTAATTGGCTTTTACGGTTCTCATCACAGATGAAAAAAAAGAAACAAATAAATAAAATAAACCAAGTGCTATGCTGGGGAGGACAAGGTCAGGAGGAGCTACAAGTATGCCCATACCCCACTGGTGATGTCCCCTTAGAACAGTGGTTCTCAGCCTTGACTGTATTAAGCTGGACTAAGGAATGACCTAGGTGTTGGCATTTTTAAAAATTCACCAGGTGATTATAATGTGAAGCTGTCAATGGCCACCGTATATTCAAATAGTAAAGAATCCATTAAAATAGACCATCTCTCCCAGATTTCTCTTTCCCTTTACAAGGATATAACTAGACTTTTCATATAGTACCCTTTTGAAATCCAGATATATCTTGTCTACGGAATTCATCTACTGGAAGGGAAACTTCCTCTGCTGTCTTAGGTTCAAGGGGTTGGGCCCTGCAAATTAACTGACAATAAACACCTTAACAGGAGCAAGGATTCTGATGTGCATATGTATGAGGACACGGACTAGTACTCAGTGATGAGTAACTCAATAAATAGCCAGAAGTAAAGGTTATATAGCATCCTAACAAAAAAGGGGGAAGAGGTTTCAGGCTTCAGTGGGAAACTATCAAAGACTCTGTTGGACTTTTTGAAGCTAATAGAATGGGCAGTCTTTCTCCACAGCAGCTGAATTCCTAAGAAACTTCCTTGGAGGTGGATTAATGGCAGCTGGGTTTTCAGTGGACTCCGCTTTAGTCAGATGAGGCTGATTCAGATTTCTTTCTGTATCTTCTATAGTTCAAATGTTTCACTTTAAAGTAGTTTGTACGCCAAAACTGTGATCCCTTCATCTGATAACTTTTAAAACCGGTAAGTATAGAATGACCCATAACTGCATCCAAAAACCAAATTATATTTGCATGGCATAACTGAGTGCTCACTGTGTCCTAATTTTGTTCAGCTAGACCAAATAATTTGCCCATGGTCAATAGCTGATAAATAGCAGAGCCAGGATTAAACCCAGGTTTACCTGACTCCAAGGTGAATGTTCCATTATACCCTGCTGTTCTTAATATTCCCTAGTGATCACTGCTCTCCTTAGTGTTCTAATCGGTTTGATAAGCCATCATAAAATTTTACTAGGGATGATTATCGGAAAATACCTTCTCCTATATCTGGAAATAGCAAATTTAGGCCTCTTTACAGTTTTTAGCATCTTAGAGGGGCCTGATCGCTTGATTTGAAAATTTTCTCTTCTGCCCTTTCTTTATGAAGAAGCAGACCTGAGTATATTTATGCTAGGTTTGATGAAGTGTGGATAATTGTGGAGGAATATGATAGGTTAAGAAGTATGAGGTAATTGTAATAAACTGGGAGAAATTTAGCAAGGTCTGTTTGTTAGGATTTTCTTTCTCAAAGAATCCCTTTGGCTTCTGAGATAGGCTGCTCCTTTCCTTCAGGTGTAGGGAAGGCTCCTCTCACATGAAGGTTTTGTGAGGTGTTTCAGAGAAGAAAGATGGGGAGTTGAGGGGAGGAAGTCAAAGTGACCTTCTTGCTTCTGCCATTTTTTCCAAACTCCTTCAGCTTAAGCTATGCAGTATGACAAGGTGCCACATTTTGGGGTGGTGTGTCCTGAAACTCATCAACACCAACCTTCAACATAGGATACCAAGTACCCTATATGGTAGGTTCTATCATTTCTATTTTTTTGCCCTTACTCAAAAAATAATTAAGAAGTAAGAACTACTTAAGGAAATATTAGAGTAGACATTATAGTTACTTTATCTGGAACTAACTTAATTTTGAGTCTCCTTATAGGTAAGGTGAAAAAGCAAGCAAAATGATTTATGCAATTCTCATAGCTAAAGGAAAAAATATTTTTTTAGTTCGTTTGCAAAGATTTTCTTTTCCCATTTTAAGAGAAATTTCTTGTTAATTCTTATATAAGGAACATTAAACATGATCTTAAAAGACTGCATGTAACATTCTTCAGAGTTATTTCATTTTTCTTTCAACTTTTGATAAAAGCTGAGGGTAAAATATCAACATATTATTCAATGAAAGAATAGTCTCTGGTAGCAAAGAGTATTATAAACAACACTAGGTTTTGGAGATCTAAATTTTAGATATATACAACAGAGTGAATAGCTGCCGTATCCCTATGCCCTCTGCATTTGAGAGTACCAGCATAGCAAACAGCTGAACATGTTGGGTCTGCTATTCAAGTGCTGATTACCAATAGGGTCAGTGCTTAAAAAGCACTGGCAAAGTATACACTTATAAAGGCTGATTAGTATTCTTACCCAAGTGGACAGGAGAACATTTTATTTATGAATAGATGTATGAGATTATATTGCAAAATTTAGTTTTTTTTTAATGAGTCTCAAAGTTTGATGCCACTTACAAAACTAAAAATAAGGAAAGAAAATTTTCTTAGCTCTGTCCTCTCTTTTCTGTCTCTTGTAAATTTCTTTTTAAATCCTTAGCTGTTGGGTGCCTGGGTGGCTCAGTCGATTGGGCGTCTGCCTTCGGCTCGGGTCATAATCCCAGGGTCCTGGGATTGAGTCCCTTGTCGGGCTCCCTCCTCAGCGGGGAGTCTGCTTCTCCCTCTGCCCCTCCCCCCTGCTTGTGCTTGCTCTCTCTCTCTCTCTCAAATAAATAAATAAATAATCTAGGAAAAAACAAACAACAACAAAACTTTAGCTGTTCAGAGTGTTTCCCATGAAGCTACATTTTTAGATGTTCCCCAAGTATCCTTCCTCATCAGGATCACTTACATTGTAACATTTTAATTTAGATTTTCAGAAGACTTCTTTTTATTTCTTTCTGATTGAGTTACCTCATCATCAGAATCTTAGATCTTTCTGTTTTCTGAAAGTTTTGAAATCTGATTTCTTAAAACATGGACTAAATTATAATTTGATCCCATAATTCTCATCTCCTAACTACTCTTCCTCAATATTATCCTGAATATTAGGATGGCAAGTCATATTGAGTCCCATTATTCCATCTTGGCCACCATTTTCTTCTTATTGATTCAAAGTCATTGTACTGCTTCCTCTGGCATCTGAGGCATTTAATTGCCAGCCAGCCAGCCAGCCAAGCAAAGTAATAACTTCTTTAGTTGAATAACACTCCAAGGAGAGTTGAGTGCTCTTTTTCCTCCCTCCTTCCTATCATTTGTATAACTATCATTCTAGCGTTTTTGTATGTGAACATGGAATAATCCTCCTTTCCAATCATGTACCCACATAGTCTATATTATCCTCACAAATGGCTCCACTTTACAATCCTGTTTTTTTATTGTCACCATCCTGCTACCTTCAAATTTCTATCTCAGCAGGTAAGATAGATGTCATTATGCTATCCCTCCTTCTAACAGACTTGTTTCTGCAGTTAAACTATGCACTTTCACTGCTGCATTCTAATACTGAATCTCTCAATTTCCCTTGGCAAATACACAAGCACACAAGTGAATGGACATGCACACACATATCCTTTTTACTGTAATACTCTGGCCATTCATATATAGTTATCTGAGGACACAGGTATTTTTTTATAATCCAGTGATGTTCTCTTATGAACACCTTGGGAAATTTCCTAATGATTTTCTTTCTGTCATATCTAATATAATTTTTATAAGCTTTGTTAATATTTTTATGTATTTTTTCTCTCCATAAATTTTACTTTAAAATACTCTGAATTAGATCAGCAGTTCAGCAGAGAATTAATATTCTTCCATATGAAAATACATTCTATACTTAGCCAATGCCCACCTATTTTGGTATCTTAAAACATGAATTTGCTGCCACTTATTTAACTAGCAGCTCAGCATTTGTTCCTTTCCTAAATCACATGTTACATCAGAGGAAAAGTTTAAAAGAGCACCTGGGTCCTGTGAGACCTTTAGTTTCCTGCCTAGGACATCATAACTTCTAGAAACTGTTTGTATGTTTATCACAATGGCATCATTCATACCCTCATGAACCAGCAGGCATGAGTGATTGTCAGCAGGTGTGATAGATAAGTCTTCATGTTTTTTCAATCATGTCCCTGATGTATATTCTAGAAAGACACTGAACTTTCTATCTGGCCATATCAAATATACATAAAATTCAGTCTTCCTTCTTGGTGAATGATAGGTTTTATCCAATTAGATGGTCTTCATTCTTTCTTGGAAAATAGACGGTTACTTTCTTCTAAGTCATTAACATTTGGTTTCTTAGATCTTTTGGAATGTCTTTGCTTCTGTGAATTCATATACATATGCATGTCTTAATTTATAGAGCCAATAATAATATATTTGAAAAACATAATTCAAAAATTAATAATACTATTTTATAATAACAATATGGACATTAATATTGGTAGATACATCATTCACTATTATTTGGGTTGTTTAAATTATATCTGGATACTAATTAAATTCAGTTGAAAGTAGAGAGAGTGACCATTTCTATGGCTTTTGAGGTCACAGTGCATTTAAGAGAGAAAGCTGCAATACAGAATTTATCTTTGGATATTACTAAACAACAATTATATCTTACTTTGTTCTGTGGCTGGCAGGCCATGTGCTGTAGAGACCACAGCCAGAGTCTCTGCAGAAGGATTTCAAATACTGCCAAGTCAGAAGGAGATACCAGCCAAAGGGATCTGGCATTGCAATTGCTAGAATTTCTCCTGAAAATGTTCATATTTTAGGCAAAAATAAACAAAATGATGTTACCATAGTACCTACCATATAAAACCAGGGACAAACCCTGCTTGAAATAATGTAAGTTATAGCATGATGTAGAAGTGGAAAGCATATAAATGAAAAATAATCATACAGACAAAATGAATACTTTGGAGTTAGCTATTTCTTATTCTAAGTGTTGTTAGAAATAAAATAGACCAAGATGTATCATCTATTAGGGAATGTCATAGAATACAGTCATAATTTGGTTCTACCATTTCTTTGACCAATTTAGCACAAAGCAGATAATTGAATAAAAATTATTTAGTGGTGATAAAATGTGTATTCTGGGAGTTAATCATCCTTGTTCAATTAAAGGACAAATTAATGTTAGGGAACTCTGGTACAACTAAAGGCTTTAAAAGGACATTAAATTCATTAAACCATATGAAATTGCCATTTTTATAAGTCAAAAATGGTTGGTTTCTATAATTTCAAATGCTTCAATCTAAATAGTTTTAATACATTATTTACATTATAAATATTTATATAAATTTCTCCCATTTCACCAGACTATGAGTTCAGCTAGGGCAGGATTATTGCAGTATATATCACAGTATCTGATACCCAATAGGTGCTAAAAAAAAAAAAATGTTGAATTGAAGGGATTAGTTGGATAAGAACCTGACACTATTTTCCAGGATAATCATCTCCCGCATATTGATTTATGGCATAAATGTATGTGTATTTAGTTATGAATTATGTTCTAATTCATCGGAATGCTATATACATGATAAAACATATATGTAAGTCCTGAAATTTTTAACCTTTTTTTTTTTTTTTTGGTCTAAGAAGAGGAGACTGGCTTAGAAAAACTCCCAAATTTAGTCTAAAAATAATTGTTAAATTTGCAACAATTGTTTAAAAAGAACCAGTGACCTAATTTAAATCTGGCTGTTTTGCTTTTCTTTATTTATTTTAAAGAAGCTGAATGAGAGCAAGGAAAAGGGACCAATGTATATTAAGTGGCTGGATAAGAAAGGCAAATTTATTTAAGTTTATAAATTTACACATCACAATACAAGAAGTATTATTTCTGCTAAACAGATTTCAAAGCAGAGTCTCGAGAAGTTAGATCCAAAGCCAGACCTAAAACCTGCCTGATAATGAAGCGCCTAACATGTGGCTTCCCTTCAACTGAGAATGATGATAAGATTTGTTCACAGTTGTCTATCAGTGAGGCTTAAAAATTGGGCTTGGTTCATATATTTAGGCATCTTGTCTCTGTATGATCTATATAAAGAAAAATGGTGGTCCTTTCATGGTGAAAAAGCAAGGCTAATAAAAGCAACTGTTCAAGGTGTATTCACTTCTTGTTTTTTTTCTAGAGCAACAGCAATAGCAAGACAACTATTATTTATTGGATACTTATATATGCCAGCTTTTATGATAAATATTTTATTAAAAATGGCCTCATTCAACTCATAATTTCCTGGTTGAGATATCATTTTTACCATTTTGCAGCTGTATATACTTAGGCTTAGAGAAACAAAGTTGTCTAGTTTCACACAGTAGGTAAGTTTCAGGGCTGGGATTTGAACATAAGTTTCTTGAAATCTAAAGCCCATATTCAGTAATCACAATAAATACTATTTTCCTTCTCCTAAGAGCCAGATTTTGTGATGTGTATATGATGCTTTCTCTTTCTACCCTGCTCACAGAAGCTCAGATAAGTATGTTTGAAAACTGCTCAGTCATATCCATTGGAAATTGCATAGAAATAAAAATAGCAAACCTTGTAGCAGAATCCTCTCTCCTCTCAATGGCATGACCAATATTTCTTCCATGGGTGCTGATTAATGGCACCCCAAGTCGCAGGGCTATTGCACACGTCTATAGCACCAACTGTAGTTACAAGATTCATCCAATGTCTTGATGCTATGGCAAGAAAATGCATTCAAGAAGAATGATGCAATTATTTTCCTGTATTTCCAAGCTGCTTGTTTTTGGACGCTTAGCGGCCGAATGGTCAGAGGGAGAGAAGTATTGCAACTGCATATAATTTGGTCAAGGCTTGTGGATTAGTTGCTACTGGACATAGGATCCGTAGAAGAATGGTAGACTCCACATGTTTTCTTTCACACAGGACTGCTGGCTATTTCTTCACGGCTTTTCACTTACTTCTCATGTCTTTTCTAAACTAAACAGGGCAACTGATTGAAGACTATTCTTCTGAAAGTATACTGTCATTTAATGTCAAGTTCTCTGAACATGATGGACTATTGTGGTATCGGGAAGAACGTATTGGATTTGGAAGCAAAACACTGAGATTCTCTTCTAACATATACTAACTGTAAATCTGTAAAGTCATAAACTTTTGTTCTTTTATTTTTCATTTTTACTTTTTATTATGGTAAATTTTAAATAGGTGTAAAAGCAGACAGAATATTCATAGCAAACCCTCATGTACACTACCTGGCTTCAAAAATGACCAGTTCACCATGGCATTTCATTTTATTTCTATTCCCTCCTGTTTTCTTCTCCCATGTTATATCATAGTAAATCTCAGCTATCACATCATTTTATTCATAAATATTACGTTATGTATCACTGAAAAGTGATGTTTTAAAAAACACATATAACCGGAATAATAGTACAGTATCTAAAATTAACTAATAATTCTTTATCATCATATATGCAGTGTTTTAATTTTAAGTCATCTCATAGATTTCTTTTTTTTTTCCCTTTACAGTTGGGTTTTAGTATTGGCATCCAAATAAGATCTACTCACTATGATAGGCTGACATTATTCCATTGTCTGGATTTTGCTGAATGCATCCCCATGGTACTCTTTAATATGTTCCTCTGACTTCTGTATTTTCTGTAAATTGGTGGTTGGTTCTAGACTTAATCACGTATAGGTTTACTTGCTTGTTTTGTGGGCAAAACTACTTTTTAGATGGTGTTGTGTTCTATCAGAAGGCACTTAATGTTTGGTTGCTTCTAATGATATTAAGAATCAATGATGATCAATGTTCAGACCCACTAATTCAAAGGGGCCAAATGGAGAGATTCTATTTTTCTCATTTCTTTCTCATTTGTTAGCTGGGATACTTCTGAAAGAAAAATCTTCCTTATTTGCTCTTTTGTTTCCCAGTTATACAATTTCATGTAGGAAAGATAAATGCTTATCACCTTTTATGTACCAGTTTCCAAATAATAAATTGACTCATTAACATCTATCAACTCTGGTTAATTAGTTTATTTTTTGTATTATTTTTTGTATTATTGCAAACTATAATGAAATGTATTTATTATGTTTAAATCCATTTTAGCTATTATTTTTCTTGATTTGAAAAATAATAAAAAATAGCTTTATTTTGTCCATTCTGAATCTCTTCAAGAGAGCCTCTAAACAGTTTTGACTCAGACTTATTTCTCATCCATAGTATTCCTCTATTAAGCACTGACAAGCTTTTCCAGGTTTATCTTATATATTATTTTGCATCAGCCCTGGAATCAGCAATATAGCCAATGAGTCTATTTCCTTTTATTGGGAAGTGGTATATCAAGATTATAAGATGAACATTGGGATACTCATTGCTATTGAGTTGGGCTTGTTTTTAGGCCTTTTCAGCAGAGCTGGGAAATATTTATTTTCTTCTTAATTATAATAAAACACATCATGAGTTTATTTTGAAAATTCAAATTTAGAGCTACAGAAATTTTATTTATTCTCTTCGGTTTTACATCTATATCTCCTTTTCCCAACAGTGAGAATTCAGTTTTTCAATGATACCAGAAATGATACAATTAGAATTATCACCTAGTAAGTCATTTGTTTTATCCTACATACATCCATATTAACTTTGGAATTACCAATACCAACACTACACATGAAATGGTAATAAATATGAGGAATGATATTGTATATGTAAAAGTACTCTGTAAATACAAAGTTCTGTACAAAGATAAGTTGTTTTTAAATAGAATCATGAACACACTTTGGAAGTATTTCCCAGGGTCTCCAAAGGGAAAAGATTGTTAAATATATGTTATATTAGCAGGGGAACTTTTCATTGTAAATCTGCAACATTATTTAAGTCAACATAGAAAATAATAAGACGATCATCATCATCTCACTTCCAAAACCTTTTGTTGGGATATTTCTATGAGCATTATAAGATTTCCAAAGAAAGATGACATTCTATTTTAAGGGGAGAAACGATTTTGTTCTTCCTTCCTAAGATCAAGAACTTAAATTCACAGTACAATCTGATATGTTCCTTTCATGGTGTTATTGATGGTCCAAAGTCTGTGGGGAAACTGAACTTGGTATATATTATGAATCCACCCATGAAAGATAAATATTTGTTTTCAGACATAATACTTTGTAATACTTATTTTCTTACTATGTATTTGCTTTTAAAAGACTCTGACCATTAATAATTACTAATCAATTAGTTTTGTATTTATATGACAAAGAGAAAGAAACAGAGGGACCAGAACTCTTGAAAATTTGTGGCTTATATATCTACTGCATGATAGTTGATAGTTTCCTTACATATTGAGTATTGCTGGGAGTTTCTACTGTCTGAAGTGATATAGAATATTGATAATGTGGAATTGTAGAATACATTAAAATATTAGTACAAATGAAATCAATTGAAAAGTAGTCCTATGGGTGCCTGGGTGGCTCAGTTGGTTAAGCGACTGCCTTCTGCTCAGGTCATGATCCTGGAGTCCCGGGATCGAGTCCCACATCGGGCTCCCTGCTCGGCGGGGAGGAGTCTGCTTCTCCCTCTGACCCTCTTCCCTCTCATGCTCTGTATCTCTCATTCTCTCTTTCTCTCAAATAAATAAATAAAATCTAAAAAAAAAAAAAGAAAGAAAAGTAGTCCCATGTTCTTGGATACAGTAGTTTTGTTAATTAAAATTTTATTAATTTTTAAGAATGTTCTGCATGGTACCTTTTAAACTTTCAATATGTTTGCTTTCATAAATTGAGGCTATCAAATATTATTAAAAATTATGTCAGTTGAGTTATGGAATGAGGGGTAATAATAGAAGAAACTATCCAATTAACAGTTCAATAGAGAATACTCCTTCTATAAGCATATGATTTTCACAATACAAAATTTAGGTTGATAAAGTCATTCATTGTATATTTTTAGGATTATTTTTAGAATTTAGGATTTAGGTAAAAGTACTGTGTACTAATTAGCCTATATAAATGTTTAATGATAATCTCACCCCAAAAACGTACTTTAATTTATATCAAAGTAAATTTTTGTTGAAAAGTGAACAGAATTGTCTTTCAATTTGCTATTGAACATTTAGTGAGCACTTATATACACCAGACTAGTGATACCCGGCCATAATGTCAAAGGTAACTGAAGGAGCCATAGCCCTTCTCCTCACAGCACTTAAGGTCTCATGAAAGAAACAGACAAATATGTGATTAATCTCCATATAATATGATGAGTGCTGTGAAAAGGAAGGACAGGGTGCCAAGTGGACACATAGCAGAGGCTCCTATTCCACATCCTGAGTGGTCAGGGAGGTGAGGCCTGTGCTACCTAGGAATCAGGCTGTAGGGAGAAAGGATGAGTGATCCATGTATCAGGAACAGCATATGCAGAGGTTCAGAGGTAAGAAAATGTGGGTCCTGTGAGGAAGTGAAATGTTATTCAATATGGCGGGATCATAAAATCAAGGGGATGGGGCAGCGCAACATGAAAAGGACCAGATGAGGAGAGGTGAGACCGTGAAGTGCCTCCTGAGCCACACGGAAGAATATGGACTTGAGCCTGTCAGCAATGAGGCACTTCTGAAGAGTTAAAATTCACTCAGGCTTAAATGTGTGGAGAATGGATTCTAGCAAATTGATACCAGAAGCAAGGGACAAGCTGTCATTTAAATTTGCTGTGCCTCACAATACGGTTGGCATAAATCATCTCTGAAATTGCTCCTAACACTATACAAATCCAGAGTCTCTCCTAACCAGTGTAGATGCTAGAGAGTGTTCAGGAAAGTTTTCTCCATGGAGACATGATGAGAAGAAATTAATTCTATCTTCCAGATAAACTAGTGTGTTATCTGCCCTCACTTGACAGATATATCAGAAATCACACTGCACACTAATAGAAACCTAATTTGAAAGTGTTATCTACCAAGTGGGTATGGTAGGTGTTCAGTCATTTGGAGCAGAGTAGTAGCAGGTGTAACACTAGAATAACATTAATAAAATATGACAAAATAATAGCTAAATATTGTGAAATATTTTCTTATATCTATAGATATATTCAGCTTATTGGCAAAACTGATTTATATAGTGCATTTCACCCTAGGAAAGCAATTTATGAAACCTTATTATAATGGAAATTGTGTTTTTTCAATTAGTTGTTGAACACGAAGATTTTAACACTTGGGAGAAAATGTTTATATGGAATACTTTCTGTTAAGAGACAACCTGTAGGCACTTCATTTGAAAGGTTTTATACTAGAGGACTTTTATAGGAGATGTAAAACTCCCTCCCTCCAGGTTTTGTGTTCCTTAATAACATCTGAGGCCACCGTAATGCCATTCCTTGTTAGTACCACTGCTGCACAGTTCAGATGAGACTAGCAGAAGAGGTAAGTTTCCCTAAGGGAGTAGTTAGGAAATTAATTAAATGGAGGGAGGCACTGGGATATTTAGAAAACAAATTAGAGTCAAGACCAAACACAGGCAAGAACAAAAAAGAGCAATAAGAATCATGGGAGAACCAAGATTGCTGTGTGGCCTTCCCACCACTGTTCTAAAACAAACATGGATGATAATTTTTCTTAGGAAAATAAATTTCCTCTTCCCACAGTAATGTACATTTATAAATGGCTACATTTATAAAATTTAAACATTTTATTCAGTACTGCTTAAAAGATATGTTTGCACCTAAGCAAAGGCTTCATTCCAATCATGAATCTCAGAGGCTGCTCTAATCCTCATTTGGAAGGTTGCTACAGACTCTTAACAAAGGACAGGTTTAGGAGGGCTTGGTATGAAAAGAAATACCCAGCCCTCTTTGAAAACAATTTCTTTAGTTAGGCAACATTTGAATTTTAAGAGTTGTCTTTCTTTTCAATTCTTAGTTAATTAAAAATACCAGAATACTAGAGTTTGTTAAGCAAGTAGGCTAATCACAGTATTAGTTTAAAATATAGAGTTGACTTGTCCGACAGGCATTATTCATGATTTTATCTGATTTTCATGAAGCTTAGTCAAACAATTGACATTAATTTTTTGCTGTTGCACTTACTAATAATTAATTCCTATAATTCTTAAACAAAATGGAAGTTCTTAAAGGCAAAGATGTCTTTGATACATATAGTATTAATATATAATATACAAAATTAATGTAATATATAACATATATTTACATATAACATAATATAATGTAATATAATGTATATATGCACATTGAATTTTGATCTTCCGAAATCTTCTAAATAATTACTTGCTAAGAACGCCAGTGACTGAGATTCGTTTAAAAAAAATTGACTTAAATAGCTGATGAGACATAGAGGGTTGGCAGAGAAGGAAAATAGAAAACATTTGTTCAGCTATTGATATCATGTTGGGTTTTCATGCTTTTATGGGCATTGAATCAACATATGTTACATTATCTATCAAAATAAACAGGGGAACTGAGGCTTAGGCCACTGTTTTCTGATTAAATCAATAAATATGTAGTATTTAATGTGTTATAGGAGAAATAAAAAAGTTCTTCCTTGAACATACAATATAGTAAGTATACGAAGTCAGAATATGAATTTTTAAAATGTAAACATTAAATAAAAATCAGACAATTCTTCTATTACACATAATGACAATAATTATAGCTAACTTTTCTTGAGTGGATGGTCCAGTGAAGCATACTACATGCATTACTTCATTTAAATTTTCAAACGGGGACTAAATTCCACTTATTTCCCCTCATCCAGTAGAGGAAAACACAATTGTTAGTTTTATTTCATGGGTCAGCACACCTGAAGTTCAGAAGGCATGAGCGACTTGCCTATAGACACATAGCCCAAGATTTAAACAGTGAAGCCTGTCTTCCCTCCTGTCTCACAATCTGAGTTCCTAAGGATTCTTTCTTATAAGTCCAGGCATTAATTGTGGAGACCTTGTTTATAGCAGAATTGTGATTCTCCTGGGTACAGATTGGAAAGTCTACTCAGATGAGGTCTGCAGATGGAAAATAATATTTTCATGCATTTTCTTTTTCAAATGCATTTCCTTTAAAAGTTTTGTCTTTTACTCAATTCTATACCTTTAGTAGAATTTCTTATTTACAAATGGCATCTGAATTATAAATGTTAGCTTCATTTCTGGCATTAAAAGCCAAACACATTGTATGAGTATGAAAAAGTAATTATAATTAAATCACAGTAGGTTACATGAAAGTATGTATAAGTGATGTAAAGTATTTTAATATATTACAATGCATTTCAGTAACTGTCGTGTTTTAACTAAGTCAGAGCCTGTGATGCGGGTATTAATAATTTGATGTACTATCCTCTTTAAAATATGGTCTATGTAGTTCAAGGCATACGCAGATTATTAGGTGCACATTGTTTATAGTTAAATGACTTGCTGTTGTTCATGTATTGCTCCCTGTTGGAAGACACTCCAATGGTGAAAACAAAATCTCTGCTGTTTGTTTAATTGTGCCCCAGGGTAGAGATGGGAATGTGTCTAGAAGTGAGAGAACACCAGCTTTAATAAGCATACAATGCAATTTAACAGTTCATAAAACAGTAAAATTTAATCCTGGACTGAGAGATTTATTAAATTTCACTCAGCAAAATGGAGTATGGGATATGAGAGCAAGTGAGAATTAAGTGAAATGATTTCAGGGGTAATAGATTTTATTACCTGATAAAGTAGGGGCATCATTCTCTTTTTTTCAAGCTATTTCTTCTTAATTCATTCTTTGGAAATAATTGGCTTACATAGGAAAGCTTTTTTACAAACAAAATAAATAAGTTGGAAAAAACTGAAAGCTTTTGTTTAACTTTATTTGTTTAATTTCAAAAGCGTAAAATTATCCTACTGAAATCTTACGAGATTATGGCTGAAATATTTTAAATGCAAGTTAAAGTATTTTGTATTCAAGGAGTATTGGCCAATTTTCTTTTTTTTTTATCCATTTACAGTGCCCCCAAACTAAATGATGCCTGACAACATTGCAGTTTCAAATAGTTCATTTTTGCATATCAAGTAGCATGTTAAAAAATTCTTAGGCATATTCTCTGCATCTGTAATGATTAATTCCATTAAAACTTTGCTAAAAATTGACAATACTGTATTTTTAAAACTTGTTTTGTTTTTCCCTACCTTTCATATTATTTAAAGAAGTATTAAGTGGTTTAAACATGCTATTAAAGAGTATAATAAGTTATAATTAAAAGATCTCCTATATAGCATCTAAAATTGCTACTTTTTTTCCATTTTGGGTGGTTGAAAAAATTTTTTCTGATTAGAAGGCTTTCCCAAAGCTGGATGTCTCCTGATTTGCATAACAAAAATAGCAGCTAATGACTGTGTAAAGATTTAACTGGGTTTTTACACACATTGTGTCATTTGAGCCTCATTACACCCTGGTGCAGTAAGTGAGGCAGGTATCATTGCCCCTATTTTATAGCTGAAAAAAATGGAGTTCAGAGAGGTTATGATTTACCAGAGGACATGTGCCTGTTAAGTGTAGAATAGATTCGGTCCTGGTCATTTGAGTTCAAGTTATAAAAACATTATTAAGGCTCTTTGCTGTATATTAAACAGCAACATTTAATATCATTAGTTCTTGAGGATTTAAATCATTTTATTTGAGTTATAATTTTATTTTATAATTATTCAAACCTCTTGAACAATTCCAATAATCACTTTATTAGAATAAGGTTTGTCTTTCAGTGATCACTAGCTAGATAACCACAGTACTTTACTTTTAAACAAAAACATATTTTAAATTGTTTAACATTCTTGAGTTGATATACCTGTGAAAGTAGGCACCTAAATATGATCCTACCTATATTTAATTACACAAGTGAAATGTTAGAATTAAAAATATATGTAACAAGGTTAACAAAAATTACTTGGTGGTGGTGTGTATCATTTTATTTTGAGATTTTTGCTTAGGAAGTGCAGTTTTTAAGAAAGTTAACAGTCAGACAAAATTAATTTTTCATCTCTTGATGTTGACAGTCATATTTTACATCATCAGTACAATATCTGGCCCACATGAGATACTTAATACGTGTTAAACACTAATGAGAATCAAATGTGAGCTGTTAGTTGACAGACTACGTGAAATCTCAGTGATACGTGAGTAGCGAATCTGAACAGAACTGTCCAAAGCCAGTCACATGTTCCCGAGAACTCACATATTGAGTGTCCTCTTTTGAATCCAGTTACAGAGATCATGGCGCTCAGCCAGGAGGAGTGCAGATCACACATTAGTCTTTCAAACACACCTGCACACACAAGTTGCCTCTAGGGCCAGTGTTGTGTTCCATGGCCACAAACAGAAATAGTGTCCATTCTGGGGCAGTCTTTTTTGGTTACATCTGGTACTGATCACTTATAGAGGGGAAAAAAAAAAGGGGGAAGCAGGAGCTCTTAACATCTGTGTGACTCTTGTGGTTTTATCGACCATTGGTTTTTTGTTTTTTCTTGTTTTTGTTTTTGTTTTAGCAGCAAGCTAAGTTGAAACAGGTACCCTCAAGACAAATACAATGGACCCATTAGAAAATGGGGGAGGAAGCAAAATTGTTTAATTGTGGCCCCTACACTTCTCCAGAGGGTTCCTGATAGCCTGCATGCTCTATTCCTGTTGGTTGTGCTTCTTTTTCCCCATCATTCTGCGATACTCCTTTCCTGACTACAGCAAAACTCCATAATGTAGCAGCAAACTTCAATCTTACAAAATCATTCACTAGACTATGACCTTAAGCTTTTGCCTTTCCTCATCCTCATAGTAAAACCTTTTCTGGCCGGGATAGTTCAGGATTACATTTTTAACAAAACCATATGCAAAGGTTTTACTTAATCATATCTTACCATAATGTCCGCATTTCCTGTTTTAATTAGGTGTCTCCTAATCTTCCTCAGAACTAGAGGGGATGACTTAGGTTCATATTTGCCTCTGAATCTGGGTATTCATGGTGACAGGACCAGCATTTCCCTGGTCTCGTTTGATAAATGACTTAGTCTAAAATGGTGTCATTAGGTACATGTCCTGACAGGATTTGAAGTTTGTCCAAATTCAAGATGCTAATTACAACTTTTTTGTCCAGTTAATATTCAGCTAAAAAGTAGATATGTCATATGGGTCAGTTTCAGACACCCATGAGGTTAATCTAGAAGCAAACCAAAGTCACCATCAAAGTATAATGTTTTCAGTACATTCTGCTCTTCTTATTTGGGTAATCATTTGGTTGAGAAACTTCATTATGACTGGATCATCAGACATAAAGTGCTTGCTTTTAACTGTGTATCTCCTCCAGTCAGACCAGCCGGTGTTAGCAGCAGGTACAGATCCGGGGCTGTCTGCAAGAAGCTACAGCACCAGGACAAATCATGCTGGGTGTTCCTTGGAGACACTCATGTACAAATGAAATAATGTTTCAAAGAACATCAAGGCCATCCTCCAGAGGAACAAGTAATGACAAAAGGACAATGTACCGATCGAGGGTCTTGGCAGAAAATCAAAGGGGCTCTCCCTACTGCTTTGATTCAGTGACAGTGTGGTAAGAACATTGGAGTTGCAGGATTTGTTTTTAACAACCGAATGATTCCCCCGGCGCCAAAGCTCTGGGCCGGTGTAATTGTCCTAATTCACTTGATCCTGAAAATGACTCTGAGTTGGAGGTTTCTAGAAATGGAATATTGGCCTTATTTAGTCACTGAGTGTTATTTGCTCACTGCCAGCTATCTGACTAAACAACTCAAATTAACTGGCAGTTTGGATATATTATAAATGCTTATGTATCGCAGAAGATAAACATCCCTTTTCCCTTTTTTCCCCGCTTAGTATAAGGAAGTTACCATCTTATAATCATGTTTAATTTATTCAACCAGTTCAAAATCATCTGTGTTTTCTACTCAAATCAATTCCCTTTTAATGGAGCCATATTCCTGTGCTGCTATTAACTTTAAAGTAACCAGTGGGAATTCTTTTCCCTTTTTCGCTCAAGGTTTAAGAAATTTGGCCAGATGAAATAGTGTAAGTATTTTATAGAAAACAACATATTCTTCCTTGATTGATTCAAACCTGATTGAAACTGAAAGAGGAAGTTTGTGAGGGCTGCTGTCATAGGCGCGTGACTTGTGCAGTAACACAGGATCCCAGGCTTAGAAAGGACCCATGCTCATTTCAATGCTATGTTGTTGCCATCTTGAAATTCTTAATATTTGAATAGAGGCCATGCATTTTTCTGTTTCACTAGGCCCTGCAAATTATATAACCAGTCCTGACTGCTGCTAATATATAAGTAGAATCATCATTTGCACAGTTAACCAAGTTGAAGAGCAAAAACTTATGGATTTTTTTTGTCTAACTTGACAGTGGGACAGTTAAACATTTGCCTTTAAGGAAGGGCAACACAAACACAGAAAATTAAAAAAAAAAAAGTTCCTGTGCCTTGGTTTCTCTGACACCACCGTCTCCTGGTGCTCTGTATTCATGATCACCCTCCTATGGTCCTCTCCCTGTCAGTCCTTAGGTGTGGGCTCTCTTCTGATTCTACCTTGACTCCTGGGTACCATTTGCTTCTCTGCTTCAATCCTTCTCCCTGAGCTGATCATTTCCAACTTAATATCCCTGGCTCACACCTGTCTCCTAAGACATGAAATCATACATTCAGCCCATTTACCAGACGCTTCTATTTGCAAGTTTCAGAGACAAACATATCATCATCTTCCCTCCTAGAACCTCTTGTCTACTGATGGAGATACAGCAATAGGTAAAGTCTCTATCAACCTGGAGATTATGTTCTAAAGGAGGGGGAAGATAATAATCCTTTGTACGTGATAAGTGCTCTGAAGAAAAGTAAGGTAAGAGAATAAAGAGTAATTGAAGGCATATTTTTGATAGCATTGATCTATGTTATTTATCTCCGTGAATATCATGACCATCTTCTCATTAGCCCAAATACTAATAAACCTGAGTTACTGTAGCCTCCTTTCTGTTTGTCACCACTCCCTTCATCTCCCCAAAAATCAATGATCAAGTCTACTTGTAAATATTTCCTGAATTCGTCCATTTTTTTTCTCCCTGTTCTTAATTTGCTCATCTAAACAACTGTCATCACTCACTGGGATTATTTTAACAAGTCCCTAGGTCCCCTTGTCTCTAGTTTCACACCAAAGTACAAGTCATTTGCCACACTCACAAGAGTAGTCCTTTCTGAAAGTAGATCTTATCATGTGTCTCCCCTGAAAGCACTTTAATGGCTTCCCTTAGCCTTTGGATAAAATCTATATTCGTGGATGTGACTGACAAAATCCTCAATTTTCTGATTTTTGCCAGTAACTCCATCTCTTCCTCATCACTACCAACCCCCATCCTCATGGTGCTTCAGACATAGGGAGTTTTCCTCAGGTTCCTCAAAATTGTCTTGCTCTCACTCATTTTGGAGCTGTCCTACATCCTTTCCCCTTTCCACCTGAAACTTACACCTCCTTAGTGTCAATATCACTTTCTTCTGAAAACCTTCTCTGAGTCACCCAGTTTAAATTAGGGTTTCTTGTATGTGGCTGCTATAGCACCCTGTCCCCCCATTTCAATTTTAGTGTGTAATGCCTCTTCTTTTTAGTGCATCTTCAGTTACATTTTACTGGGTATGAAGTCTATAAAGACAGGCACTACATCCATCTTGCTTATATTTTTGTCTCTAGCATTAGCACAGTGCCTAGCATGGGGCAGCTCATTATGGATTGTATGTGTGCCATTTATTTGTGTCTGTCTCGGATTTCTTTCTGAATCTAAATGATGTTATGTATATGTTAATGTAGTCTTATCTAAATACAAATGCTGACAGCAGTTGGGCACATCAAATTGGATTTTTCATCATCGGTATTGTTTTCGAGGAAGAACAGTGAAATGATCCAGTTGCATTTCAGTTTTAGAGAGTACATTTACTGCCTCTTTTGCAAGAGCTACCCAGGTTAGTCTTGAAGTTCATCAGCCTAACGCAGAGGCAGAGATCTGAGGGCACAAGAAAACAAAAGCAAGATATTTTGTCCTTCAGGAAGTGTTTTCTTATGAAATCAGTTCCTCTCTCTCCACGAAGCAGAAATTAAACTTGTAACCTATTGAAAAATCTGTAGAAACGGCAGACACTGTCTTTAAATGATGTTAATTTGGGTGCATATAATTAAATGGCCCTTTATTTGGAAATTAGGAACATGGCAAATTTGGATTTTCCTGTGCATCTACTGAAACTTAGTTTCTCAAAAAAATGCTATGAGTCATTTTTATGAAATTCTTTTTTTTTGCATCACAAATAAAGGCTAAATTTTAAAATGTACATAAATTTAATCCTATCAAAATTTAAATTAAACATTTCTTGATTAAAACAACAGTTTAACTTACCTTTGTTTTGCAAGGTGCATTGATTAAAATAAGGAGCCAAATATCCATTTAAAATATTTTTAACATGAAGAGATTATTTGTTTAAGAAAGTGATAAACATGGACAGTCATAATTAGAACAATATTTGCCTGATATACTCTATGTATTTATTCCACTTATCCTTATATAACTTCTCATGATTTGGAGACGTGCTTTAAAGACTGAGAAAATCAATCTTAATATTTAACAAATGTTTTTAAAAAGTGAAACAGCCATGTCATTAATTACATATATAAAAATATAAACCACATTATAATGCACATATTTGTATATAAATCTATGTGCACTTTTTATTCCCATGAAGTAAATTCTCCAAGTAAAATTAGAGTGTCCCAGTTTGTGCTTGCCACATATTTCCAGAATGTTCTCCAGAATAGTTGTACCAATTGTTTCATTAATTACATAATTACATATATTTCTAATAATTACTCATGAATATTTTCTTCTAACTCTTGTGGCTAATGATTTGCTATCATTGAGGGTATCAAAATAATATCCTCAACAGTTCCTGAAATAGTTTAAACCTCCCTAGAGTCATGTTTGACTTAAATGAACACATTTCGGATTTCTATAGCCTTTAATTGAGAGAATAAGATCTGCTATGTTTACCTCAAATTCTTTTTTTATGATAAAGTTGGGTATAAATAAGATACATCAAACAACTATGTTTGAAAACATCTGGCCATGACATGTAATTGTCAAACTGTGTTTTAGGTAAATACAGCATGTCTTCATAACCAAATGACTTCTGGGAGTGTCATCCTCTAGAACTGAGCTGCCTGCTAACAACTGTGCTCAAGACAGAAAGAAAGCATATTAGTGCCTTTCCAAATGAGCCCCATTCTTAGTCAGCACTGCTGTAATTTTATTTAATAGCTTAGGGCTTCATTTGCAGGAAGCAGACACCATGTTAATTAACAGAACAATGCTTGCAGAAAAGCTTTAAGATACTGCTTGATTAATCACTTATTCCTTTTGATGTCCCTGTTTAGAAAATAATTCTCTATGTCCCCTGATGCAGGAGATGCCCTGGCTGGTGGTAGACATCCCAAAGGGGCTGTCTTCAGACTAATATGCCATCCAGGCACATTTTTTAAACTCACCTGGCAATCTTCGGGGCTGACTCTTACTTCTGGTTGGGTTTACGTAGGAGAAGTTGGACAATTTGTAACCTCAGAGAAATTAGAAGTGACTCAGGTAAACATGAGCATTACTTAGAATTCAGAAGAAACAACTGCTACTTTTAATTAGAAATTCAAATTTGCCTTTGGTCCATTAATTCTGCTGTTTATAAGCACAACACATAATACTTAAATATCAAGCATGAGTAAAATTGTGCTTTATTTATTTTTATGTTATGCCAAAGAATAATTGTAGCCTTTTTTTCCTACCTAAAAGAGTATTCTCATACAATATAAAAATATAAAGAAGAAAGGTAAACTTTTCTATAATCCCATTATTTCTCTCCCTTTATGTATTTATGAAGTTAGACAGCTATAGATATATTTAATATCTTTTTTTTTTAAAGATTTTATTTATTTATTTGACAGAGAGAGACATAGCGAGAGCAGGAACACAAGCAGGGGGAGTGGGAGAGGGAGAAGCAGGCTTCCCGCCAAGCAGGGAGCCCGATGTGCGACTCCATCCCAGGAGCCTGGGATCATGACCTGAGCCGAAGGCAGACACTTAACGACTGAGCCGCCCAAGCGCCCAGCTATAGATATATTTAGATTAAAACTAGGGGCATAAACTACATTCTGTTTTATACTGAAACAACATGTATCTTAAAAAGGTTCATAATCGAAATTTGTTCACTTGTTAAAAGTGAGGTGGGTCTATTAATACTAACTTGAAAGGGCATATTTGTGAGTTGTTTTTTTTAAGCAAATTGGAGTATCGCACACTTTTGATTAAAACAATAAAAATAAACATAATATCTATGTGTACGTATCTTTTTCGATCTATGTTGTTGAGAATAATTACCTCTTAGGAAATTTAGAGCATAGATGGTGGACTCTAAAATATTTTACCAGATGTAACGCCACACTATTTTAATAGGAATATAGTAGTTTGCAATGTGAGTGTCGAAATTTTAACATCCATCTTTACGTGTCACTAAATATACCTCTGGGCAATAATTTTAATAGTGTTACAATATATTCAGTTATATAAATATCATGTAATTTGCTTAACTTTATGAGGATCCTTTAGGTCGCTATATTGTTTTAAAAATATAAACCACATTATAATGCACACATTTGTATATAAATCTAGCTGCCCTTATCTTTTTATTCCCATGAAGTAAATTCTCCAAGTAAAATTAGAGTGCCCCAGTTTGTGCTTGCCACATATTTCCAGAATGTTCTCCAGAATAGTTGTACCAATTGTTTCTAGTAGCCAACTGTGGATGTTAGCATGCCATTACTGACCTATGTCTGGTAAGGAAATTATGATTTTTCCTACTTAGAAATTTTACTGATTCTCTCTCACCTCTGGATCAGGAAAGTGAATGCATGTTATCAAAAAATGAAAGCTGTCTTTTCAATGATTTTTTAAAAATTTTTTTAAAAAATATTTATTTGAGAAAGATAGAGCACATGCAGGGGAAGGGGCACTGGCAAAGGAGAAGCGGGAGAGGGAGAAGCAGACTCCCCACTGAGTAGAGAGCCCAACGCAGGGCTCCATCCCAGGACCCTGGGATCATGACCTGAGCCAAAGGCAGACACTTAACTGACTGAGCCACCCAGGCGCCCCTCAATGATCTTTGTTTTATAGAGTACTGTGCATTATCTTAACATAAGTGGAGCTAATCTCTAAAGTAGATATCTAATTTATGTTGTTAAGCATGTTGTATATAGCAGCAATTTATGTTAGCATGAATTATCGTGGTTATTAGAAAAAATAGAATCTTTGAAATTTGATAAGCTTGGGTTCAGACTTTAGGTGTGTCCTTTACTAGGTTGATTTGAACCTCAGCTCCTTGGAATCTATTACTTACATTATTAGATTGCTAAAGAAAATTAAATTAACTAGTATCTGCAAAGTTTCTACCACTGTGCCATATGTTAGGTGTTATAAAAACCAATCTTTTGACCAAATAACTTCTTTATGAAATATTCATTTTCTTTCTGATTTAAAAAAAGGGGGGGACAATATTATCCATATAGTTAAAAACAGATCTGATAGGCTAAAGTTATAGCTGATGTGCTTATTACTCTGGTTTTTCACATCTGTTTTGAAACTTCACTCTTAACTTTTGGTCAAGAATAGTCCTTGTGTGGGGCGCCTGGGTGGCTCAGTCATTAAGCGTCTGCCTTCGGCTCAGGTCATGATCCCAGGGTCCTGGGATCGAGCCCCACATCGACATCAGGCTCCCTGCTCTGCGGGAAGCCTGCTTCTCCTTCTCCCACTCCCCCTGCTTGTGTTCTTTCCCTCGCTGTGTCTCTCTCTGTCAAATAAATAAATAAAATCTTAAAAAAAAAAAAAAGAATAGTCCTTGTGATTCAGCTAATTTCAAAGAATAATGAAATTAAACTTCACTCTCCTTTACATGATGGATATGTGCAAAACCTTTGTACTGGTTTCCTTGGGAACAAAAGTAGGTGCAAATGCCTAAGTATAAAATGTGTTGAATTTTGTTCAGCATTTAACATAAAATGATTCTTATATTTGCAGTTATTTCTCCTTTAAAATGCAACCAAATGTGAATATTCCTTAGGGCCCATACTGAAGTGGAGAGAAAGGAAAGAGAAGACAGTGAAGGATATACAGCTGTGTAAGAGAGAAATGGAGAGAGTTAGTATCTGGAATGCAAAGTAGCAGAAGAAATATCATCTGATGCCCCAAACTCTGGAAACACAGGAGTCTACTCAAGTTTACAGCCTTGCACTGAGGTTCCTTGGACATATTCAGGCATCATTAGTAAGATTTGAGTCAATGCCTACTTTATAAGACTCCTTTCCATGAGACCCACAAATCTAGCTCATAAGCAAAAAGCTCAAGGATAAAGTTGAACAGATTCTGAATGTTTTTTAATTTAAATTTCTTTTTTTGCTTTTATTTTATTTTATTATGTTAATCACCATACATTGCATCATTAGTTTTTGATGTAGTGTTCCATGATTCATTGTTTGCATATGACATCCGGTGCTCATGCAGTACCTGCCCTCTTTAATACCCATCACCAGGCTAACCCATCCCCCCACGCCCTCCCCTCTAGAACCCTCAGTTTGTTTCTCAGAGTCCTTAATCTCTCATGGTTCATCTCCCCCTCCGATTTCCCTCCCTTCATTTCTCCCTTCCTACTATCTTCTTTTTTTTAACATAAAATGTATTATTTGTTGCAGAGGTACAGGTCTGTGATTCAACAGTCTTACATAATTCACAGCGCTCAAGTTTTATCAAATGTCTGTGTTTTAACAAACAAGGAAAGACTACTGCCTCATCATTTCTTAAACTGTTTCTTTGTTTCTTCTGGTGATTTTTTTTTTAATGCCTTTTAAAACATTTCTAACATCCTCTTGCTGCTAATTTCTCTGTGGAATTGCTACTCCTTCTGTCTTTTCCCTGAGTCCCTGCCATATATCACCCTCCATTCTTCTTTTGGCTGCAGCTGTTCAGTTGTCAAATCCAGTAGGTGAAGATTATCAAACTATTTTCTCTCCTGAGTAAAGTTGCATCACCCTCACCTCCTGCTCTTCGCCTTCTTTGAATTAATTTCCTGAATGGCATGGGATTCAGTTTAAAAAAAAAAAAAATGTTGTAATGAAAGTTTTATGTCCTGGTTTGTGATTTATAATTTGTTTGATCAAGTATAAAACTCAGAAGTATAAATGTCAAGAGTTAACTGATACTGCTTAATTGGTCATTTCCAATTTTGATGTCAGTCTATTAACCTGCTGACTAAAAGGGCATCATAGAGTATTAGTTTGCATTTGGTTTTAGAGTCCTCTTTGATATCTTCCTTAATAATGTTCACAGCAGTGTACCATTACAGTTTTTTGCTTCAGTTCACATTCTTATTGTCCCTGAACCTGTGTAATTCACAGTGGGAAGGGTAGCGTTGATTCAGACAAAATTTTGACCCATGTATTTTGGCAGGTGTGGTGTATACTTCTATGTCATATCACAGTTGCCCCATTTTGTGCTTTTGTAAGTGGAACCAATTGACAATCCTATACAGACATCTTAGCACTTATCTAAAAATTACCTACCGTATTAAATGTTTTTCTACAAAGAAGTAATAGTCTTAACAGTTAGAAGTAATAATGATATATTTGGTGAATTTATTTAGTGCAACAGATCTTTTTAGTATTTTCATATGTATAATTGTATATGGCATGCTTTTACGTACATTTTCTTATTTTTTTAAATGTGTATCCCAACTCTATGGGGAGGTAAAAAAATCATGATCTCATTTTACCCTGAGGCAAACCAAAGCCTAAGACTGTATTATTCATGATTCTTTCAATTCCAGTTGTCTAAAATTCCTTTAGTAATAGCAAAAAGAAAGCACATTGGTCTTCTAGCTTGTAATGTGCGGGATAATCTGCCTTCAGATACCTTTGGATTCAGGTGCACAAAGAAAGTCATAAACAGGTTCCTCTACAACTCTCACCTCCTCTTTTGTTTATATTGGCTTCATTCTCAGGCAACAGTGCAGAGGTGGCATCAAGGTTTATAAAAATCACTGGTACAGAACTCCGGGAGAAAGAATGTACCTTTTTTCCCAAATGGCTCCCTCAGAAAGCCTTGTCACTTGGCCATGCCTGAAGCAGTGCTTGTTACCAGGTCTGGAACACTTGGAACTAAGCTATTGGGTCAGGGAATGGACTCAGGGGGAAGAGGTTCTGCTTCAAAAGAAGAGATGCCGAGCAGGCAAAACAATAGATTCCATCAAAGATGTTGCATGACTTCATTGGAATCCTGTTTTTGGTCTTCGGTTCCATGTTATTCTTTTAGTCTTCCACTTAGATCAGTTCTCAGATGAAATGATATATAAAGATTCAACTTTAGGGAAGTCCTTTAGTATTTATCCTGTAAAAGGACAAGCATATTCTAAGGTCTGAAAGGAGATGTTAGGAATCTCAGAATGTGAACACAGTATAATCTTAAAAAAAAAAAAAAAAAAACTTATGAGAATTCTGATTGACCTTTTCCCTTGATCCCACCATTCTTTCCAACTTTTGTTTTCTTAGCTTTTTCCCACGCCTTTGTTTTTTGAAGCTATGGATATTAATAGAAAACTCTTCCAAATCATGACGACTTTCTAACATAGTAGGTACTACTGCAGACAAAACTAGATATCCCCATATTGGCCTGCATATGGCGTTATGAAGAATTTTGGTTTACTTGTTTGTTCCACTCACCTACGATGAATACCCCAAGGGTATAAATCATCTTTGATTTCTCAGTTTTATTGCTCAAGCTTATAATTGTGTTTGATGTCAGTAACACGAGGATAACATTAATAAATGCTGTTGAATGAGTGAATCAAATTGTAAATTACTTAGAGACAAATGAAAAAAGACAATTGGAAGAGCATATGTTCATATGGGAAAAGAGATTCAAGAGACCTAAGAATGAGTAAACAAAGACATTTCTTCGTGGTACTAAAACAATAATTAGTTAAATCAATGTATTTTCCAATGTAGAAAATAATCATGTTAACTAAAATAGTGAAGAGACGGGAAGTCTTCAAATTAGGGATCTAAGGTACGCTGTAAAATACGAGTATGCAAATCAATCCCTCTTGTTTTCCTCAAAGATGTTTGCCTCATCTAAGTTGATATGAATTGCTAACATACTTGAGAGTCTCACTCTTCTCTATAAATTATGACATAAAGAGCTTTATAGTTCACACTTTTGTAAATTTATCCAATTCAGTCCTCACAGCTCTATAAGGTAAATTACTATTCTATTTATTTTAAAGATGAGGAAGTAACACTAAGGAAGATAACATGACTTCCCATAATGACTAATAAGTTACAGAATTAAAGTACTAAGTCCCATTAGTTTAAATGTTCATGTAAATACTAAATGAAAATTTTATTTTTTCACATTTCTGTGAGAAGTTACTATTACAATTTTTTATAGAGTAATAAGCACAATACAAAAAAACCCAAAACATACAATAAGAACATGAAAAGTTATAAAGGACATATATGAATATGATTTATTTGCATATCTGTTTTTTTATTTTTCCAGAAACGTCTTTATTAATTTCTTCACTATCCTTCAAATCATGCTTAAAATAGATCTTTACTATAATTTGATTTTTGGTTTGAGCAAATGATATATGAAGTTTAGGTTCTCAATGTTTATAGGCATTTGGATTTAGTATTTATGTGAATGTTTAAACTCATGTACCCAAATTTCTAGTGTATTTTTGGTTTGCATATTTCTAGATCTCAAATTAGAAATAATCAGTCTGTTAACAACATAGAAATCAATTTTAATTCATCATACTGAAAAGGGAAAATATAAACAATATCGATGAATATAAATTTTTAAGTGCAAGAAGCTAATTTGAACTCCGAATATCAAAATAATTGGATATATTGGAGACCAGCTGGAAGGACAAAGAATACTTCCCTTTGATATTGACTCTTCTCTAGATCAATAGTAGTTCCAAATGTAGTAAAAAGCGGACACGATTTAACAGGGCCTAAATTATTAAGGTTAGTGCATTGTTGCTAGAGAGTTCATTAACAATCCCATCAATACAGCGTTCTTCATGGATGTTAGTAAGAGCTTCATGGAACATTTTAAAAGAGAATGAGATATCTCAAAGGACTGATCTTGGTTGAAAAATTTTAATTAGGTAAGAATAATTACATTAGTTAAATGAAACTTTTAATTGAAAACCTGTTGGCATTTTCTAACCTGCTTCACATCTTTCCTTAATCATTTATATTTAAGAAATGAAGAGTTTCTCTACATGGCATTTGAGAAACATCTAAACATCCCGGAATTTGTGTATAAAAGTTTAAAGGAATTTAGAAAGTGTGGCAGTAAAAAATAAAAATAATAATAATAGGATTTTCTGCTTGGGAAATGGTGCATTTTAAAGATATATGTAGGAAAGAAAGAAAATTATATAGAAATATTCATGGTAAATACATATAATTCTTGGAAATAATGCAAAATAGTCATCTCCTAAAGCTTTCACAATTGTAATGTTAAAACTCCATGGAATGAATTTCAGACCTTATAATGCTCTAAAAGCTCACAGGAAAATATTGCTGTTTGTAAAATTATTTTGTTGAGTATTGTTAAGGAAAATGTCATCCAGCAGAAGTTCTTGCAAAATTAATGGCCAAAAATTGAATAATATAAACATCAAGGGCCAGTGGAAACTCTTACTGTCAAAATTCCCGTAAATCACATTTTAGATTGTATTTTACTAGTTGCTCTTCAAAACAGGTTAATTAACTGTCACTACTTTCTGGTAGCTTTTAGCTTAAGCCGGAGAACATTGGTTTGAGGAGACATAGGCATTTATTCAAATTCACAAATTCACAGGGACATCAAGCAAATGAATCTGTTAATCATTCTTGGCATTAATCCTGGCCCAGACCTGTTTCTTTGCTGAATCTCAGCAACACTATCATCCAGTACCATCTTCTTCACTTCATCTTCAGAGCATTACTGAAACTTGATTTTTGTAGCTCATCAATTTGGCTGTGAAGCTGAAACCCATTCTATTCTTTTCCCTTCTCTTTTTTAATATCTTCCCCTTAAACTCTTACCCTTTTTAGCCTTCGTGGGTGCTGAATACTATACGGGCATCTACAAAAATACATATTCCTTTTAAAGATCTCTCATCCTGCAGTTTTTGGCATCTCCTTTTATTCAACTAATCTGCAATAGAGGAATCCCTCTGGTCAGCTAAAAAACGTGAAGTATTGGCATATCCATATTCTTACTGTGTAAGAGGACATAAAAGAAGATAAAAACCTGGGATCTTAGTGAATAAATTTGGATAGGATAGGAAGGGTGTTGGTTTTCCTCTGCAGAGTATTGGGAAGCCAGGGTGGGCTTTAATGTGGATGGATACTTTAACAGTAAAGTTAAAACAACAAAGAAAATATAATACAAGTATCAGAAGACTTTATTGGGTCACACAGGAATTGGGTAGAGTATGGAGCACAGACAGTGGATAAAGAAAAGTGACTTTTGATTGCCTTTATTTATTAATTCAGAGGAAATGTTGATACAAAAATTTATCAAACAAGCACATAAAGCATAAATAATTTTGGGGAGAAGATAGATAAATTAAGATTATGATTGTATTACAAAGGCCAAAATAAAATTGGAATGAAATGTAAGTTTCCTAGGCCTCTAAATGTAAGCCACCAAACACCTTAAAATCGAGCTGGTTCCAGCCCCTCTTCTTACAGGTGACAAGAAAGACTTACTGAAGACAAGAAAAAATACCAGGCAGACTTGTCGGCACAAATGCAAGACACAATAATACTTTACCACTTACATTTATTCTTAAATTCTAAATTTGTCCGCTAACGTGTACATATGTAGTTTTAGTGTGTGTCTTTTTTTAGCTTTGAATTGTGGCATTGTGTGCATGTCACATTTTATAGGGATCACATTGTTGTTGTATAGTAATTTCCTTCTTGCTCCTTTCCCTTTCAGAACTTGGTCTGCTCTCTTGAACAGCATGAGTTCTGTTCACTTATTAGGGTAACAGTGGGTGCAGAAGGGTTGAAACATTATACTTTCTAAACCAGTTCCTTGTTTTGGATCGTAGCCATCTTGAAGAGATTACCACTCTTCTGGTGATCATCATCATCATCGTCTAACACCTGCCTGTGCACCATGGCCAGAGACTGTGCACACTGCTTTAATGTATTATCTCATGCAGTCTGTGCAGTTCACGCAGCTGCTGGTAAAGAACTCTGTTTCAGAGTAGTACAAAGAGCCGGCAACAGAGAAAGCATGACGGCAGCTGCAGTGTAACTGGGAGAATTGTCTCTGACAATTGGCTCCCGACTGGGTCTGAGGGCATTTCTTCTCCAGTTCCCTCCATTCAGTTATCAGCCACTGCGCACCTGCTCTGAGCCGGGCAGGGTGCTGGGTTCAGTGCGCCAGCTGAATGACTGAACACCAGCCTGCCTTCCATGTGGGATCCTCACCCTTGCTCAGAGGGGTGGATGATTCTCTGTCGCATTTAGGCTTGTGCTGACTGCACAAGGGAGCTCCAGAGGTCAGAATCCACCCTTTCTCCCCTGCCCTTAATGTCCTTAATATCTTCTAATTGAAGGATAATATTTGTAATTGTTTTTCTCCTGGAACTATCAGGTTTTTAAAAGTGATTTTCCAACAAGGATGAAAGAGGGCAGATCATCATTTTTTATGTCCAGTTATAAAAGGTGGAAACAAGGCAAAGTGGATTTAATTTTTTTTATTATTATTTGTTTTAGATAAAGGATCAAGTCAATGAAAGAGCCAGAATTTATAAACTTCAATTCCATTTGTTAGCCCATGGTGCTCTTTGTGCTGTGCACTGTACTTCAGATGGGAATTCAGACATGAGCAAAATCTGAGACCTACGGGTTCCAGAATGGATCTGCCAGCTAGCGTTCAGATCTCAGAGGGCACCTGCCTGCACTTATTTAATGGAAAGATAAATGTGTTCACGGAACTGGTACTATAAATTCATTTGGAAACATGACAGAGGCTGAACTCACATTCCTCCCAGGTCTGAGCTCCTGGTGGATTGGGTTCACTGGACCTCTGAGAGGTAATGCATTCTAGCTAGGTGGCCAAGTGTGATTGCTATTCAGGACTTCCTAATACCCGTTTCTTTTACAATTCAAACGAACTTTTGGGCTGAATTTGTCAATTTGTTGAAAAATGCTTTTATACACTTACTATGGGCACGACAATGTATGGAGTACCGTGCAGGGTATTACAAAAATAGGCATGGTTATTACCCAAAAGATGCTTGTGAGGACTAGCAGGAAAGAAAAGAAGTGAGGAAGCATAAACAGTTTTATTAAAACTAGAATGTGCAGTGAAGAAAGAAGATACGGATCAGTGATGCTTAGTTTGGGAGGATTCTAGATACTTCTAGAATAAAATGAAATCTAGGAACCATCTTTTCAGAAAAATGCATGATCACTCTCTAATTTTAATTAGCTGTGCCAGAGTAAAATTGACATACTATAAACTTCCCATATTTGAACTGTACAAGTTTATAAGTTTTGACATACGTTTGTACCCATGAAACCGTCACTAAATCAAGATATAAACGTGTATCACATCGCTCTTAAGAGTGATTACATTTAAATGTAAATTATTGCATACAACTTTGGGTGTGTTTGGAACCCAGGCCAAGAACCCAACTATGCAAAAACTGCTTAAGCAGAATAACATTGTCACAAATGTAACTCTGCTCAGCATAATAGAGAAATAAATTGTGAAAGGTTATGTTCCGTGTTCCCTCCATGAAAATTCAGTCGGGGTACCCAAAACCCACACTACTTGGGAAACAGAGGAATGCTCTTCTCATTGGAAAGAAAAATAAATACTTTTGGTAGTTTTGTTTTGTTTTTGCTAAGAGAAGTCTTTAGTATTTCTGAGAGATTTTATGTACCAATAGTCCCTTGTATGTTTATATGGAGTTCAGGGATTGTTCGTTTCCAGCTATTTGCTTCATGTTTCACATAAATAAAACCTATCTTTAAATTTGTTGTAACTCCTGTCTCTCTCAGAACTTTACCAAGGAGGTGTTTAATGATGATGATTATAGTGATCAAAACCAGAAATAACATACGCAGTTGACATGGACATCCTTGGTAGTGACTGCTTTGTACTAAATGCTTCCATAAATGAAATCTAAATATATGGAAACGTTTTGACCATTCACAGCATCTATGATTATTCCTGCTTTTATATGTTGGGAAATGTTTCAATTATACATACCAAATCAAAAGTAGTAAACAATGGTAATTTGAAACTTTTGAGAGTATCTAATTTCCCTGATTATTCAGTTACTTAAAAATGCATAGTGGACTTTTCCACAGCATAAAAGAAATATGAACTGTTCTTTCAATACTTGAAAGTCTCATCAGACTTGAGGTTAGTTGAGATAGATGAAATCATCCTGGGTGACTAAACCAATTTCTGTGCCAATAGCTCAGCCATAGAAATTAGCATTTGTCACTCTGCCACCTGCATTTCCTATACACACTCCATGCCTGAAAGTAATTAGACTAGGTATAAGATAAACCCAGCAGTAAGTTAGGGAGATGGTTAGTGCATATTTAAAATGTACGTGAAGGCACTTCTCATGATCTTTTCAAGCCACCCGTTTAGATCACTACAGTTTTACTGAAATGTGTAGGACTACATCGCACAATTTTAAAGGTTTGTAAAGCAAGTTTTTGGCTGACAGACATTCTTTGTAGGTTAACTAACTTATTTTGGAAAGAAAAATAAAGTTCCAACTGCAGGCTAGGCTGAGGTAGTCTCTCAAGGGTGTTCCTATTACTATCGATCGATATTTGACCTAGCAGTGAAGCATGGAGGTTTGTACTTAGATCTGTCTATACCTACCTGGTCTGTACTTCCTTCTGAGCTGTATTCCCAGGGTGAAGAGATACTCTAGCTTTCCAGTAAGTGTGATCTATTTATATATAAGTGAGTAATTATTCTTAAAAGTGAGAAAATGGGACAGACTTTTATCTTCATTGCTTTTTATTTTCCTCTGCTTAGCTTTTATCTTTGTAATTTAGGATGTTGAGTGACTACAATTTTATCTAAACCCCTCATATGGATTTTTTAAAAGACTTTATTTATTTATTTGACAGAGAGACACAGCGAGAGAGGGAACACAAGCAGGGGGAGTGGGAGAGGGAGAAGCAGGCTTCCTGCTGAGCAGGGAGCCCGATGTGGGGCTCCATCCCAGGACCCTGGGATCATGACCTGAGCCGAAGGCAGATGCTTAACGACTGAGCCACCCAGGCGCTCCCCTCCATATGGATTTTAGTGACCAAATTGTATACATATTCCATTTTAATTTAACCAGTTAAATTACAGTTATGTGTAACCCTGAAGCTTTCTTTAGAGGTAGCTATGCTGTAAAAGAAAAAAATGTGACTTGGAAGTCAAAGGAACTTTTATTTGTATCTCAGCTCAGAGACATACCCTCTTTGGGACTTGGGGACATAATTGTCTCGTGTTCAGCAGAGCCTCCAAATATATGAGACCTGCTGTCATCAGCTTATCCTCCGTTGCCTTTCATAGTTTCAGTAGGAATAAGCTTAAGAGAGGTAGTTGGTTATGATAGTCAGATAGTGGGTCTAAGAATTAGGTCTTGCCTGTGTCTTGTTTCTAAGTCTTATTTCTGCCAGAGTTGTCTTATGATAGTTTGGACAGTAGTTCAGAGCCAAGCATTGCCTGAGTCTTGTTTCTGAGTCTTCTTTCTCAAGGTGATGAGACCTTGAGAAAATTACTTTAACCTTGCTAAGCTTCAGTTTCCTTCTTTCTAAAAGCAAAATAGTAATATCACCTAAAATATATGGTCTTGGTAGAATTAAATGAGACAATGCAGGTAAAGAAATTGACACAGTTGTGTAGTATAGAGTAAGCATGCAATATAATTTGATAGTAAGAGTAATATTATCAAAATGATAAAGTAATTAACCTGTGTGTCTCCTGTACTTTTTTCCTCTTCTCTTCCACCCCTCCCTTTTTTTCCTCCTATTTTCCATCAAGAGAAAAGTCAAGGCAAGGGACTATAAAGTCAATATGAGAGGGTGGAAGACTTAGCAAGAGCAGCTCATTCAATCTCTACAATTTAGAGTTAGGAGTAAGAGACGCCCGTTAAGCCTGATCTTGAAAGACATTCTAAGACCTTTGCCTTTTGAGAACACCCTGAGCAGTAACTGCATAGAAGAAATCTACTTTCATGAAGTCATTCCTGGTTAATGTTACTTCCTGACTAACCTATTATTGACCCAACCCCATACACTGATGTATTCCTTTTTTGTGAGGTTGTATTTATCCATTCTCCACAATCTATACATTTCCCTACTTTGCAGCCCATTTTTGTTATGTATTTACCACTTATCAAAACATGATGTAGATTAATACATTCAAGTACTTATTGATATTTCTCATATTTTGTAACTTTAAAAATCATTTAAACCATTTTGCTTTATTAAATGTAGAACTCTGAGCAAAAACCAGAGAGAAAGCTGTGAACTGTAGGTAGACTGTCTGGATTCAAATCCAACTCCACCTCTACATGCCAGGAGCTCAGGCCAGTTACTTAACTGTTCTCTGCCTCAATTTTCTACTTGGTACAAACTCAGTGGATTTTCAACTGGATGATGGTTGCAAAAATTTAAAGGGAATGATTTAAGGAGAATGCCTCATATGTAGTAAATACTAAATGAGTGTTAAGTAATACTATTACAAGACAGATTTTCAAGCATATGCATTCCTGTGAAAATAAGACAAACACTTTTGAAACACTAGGGTTTTCTCACTACTTTTCAAGGGTGAAAGAATTTGCATATGTATGGTTTTGCAAAGAAGACAGTAAAGTTGAGTCTGACAGGATAGCAAGTATAAATGGAATATAACTCCATATTATTACATAAAATGACCAGTCTAAAAGTAGGACAGAAATAACACTCTAAACTGATGAAAATATCATAGAGAGTAGCTTCAGAAGTTCTGTGTATCCCTTTATCATAAATCAACATATTTTAAACTGGAAATTGAAGAAGTAATTTGCTAAGCAACTTTTTAACTACTTAGAATTTTTTTCTCTAGTATTTACCTTCTAGTTAATAAATACTATCTTTCTTTTATAATTACATTTAAAATCACAGATCTCAAAGAGGACTAGTGTGTCCTCTGCTCTTGACGCTGAAACTATGTACCAAAAACAATTTTTCAAACTCTTAATTTGACAAAATTCTTCCTTAACGTTGTCATTTTAGATAAGATTACTCTTCTAGGATTTTCATACAAGTCATATAAGATCATGTAAGTCAGTAAATCATGGCAGAATAGTAACAAATATCATATTTATTTTAGTTATTTTGTGGAACTAGATCAAAATTTTCATCTTGAAAATTATCAAGTGGTATTTAGCAAACTCCTATTTTAAAGAAACTGTAGAAAATAAATAAAAAGAAAAAATTTAAATTCCATTAATAACTAACTTTCAAGAGTAATCATTGGTTTCATTTTAGTGTATTTTCTTCATTTCGATCTGCTGTTGCTGTTGATATAACATGTTATATGGTGGTTAAGAATACTAGCTGTGAGCAGAGAGGCTGAGTCTGGGGCCTCTCTACTTGTTAACTGCGTGACTTTGCTTAGTTACTTAACATCTCTCAAACTTGGTTTCATCATTTGTAAAATGGGAACAAGAGTAGCACTTTTATTAAACCATTATTGTGAGAATTATATAAATTAAGTAGTACATATGAAGTATGCATAAAGATATATAAAGGCTTATGCTGGACATACAGCTCTGTATAATCTATTTTTACACTTAGCATCATATCACATGTGATTTCTCGTCTAACTGATTATTTTTCAAAACTTGGTTCTTGGTGGTTTATAAAACATCATTGCAATTTTACTGTGTTTCCTTAGTTTAAACATTCAGCAGGTTTCCACTTTAAAAAAATAAATCATGTATATAGCTTTTGTTCTCATCTCTGATTTGCTAAGGGCAAATTCCAGAAAGAAATTATTGGGTTAAAAAGAACATGGATATTTTTAAGGCTCTTTTGTGGTTTTGCAAAATTGTCCTTTATCTTCCCTCGAGTAGTGTGTGAAAATGTTCATGCCTCTTTACCTTTGTTCACAGTGATTTTTTTTAATTCATTTTATTTTGAAATCAAATGTCTTTCATATCTTGGTAACTGTTTTTATGACCAACTGTGTGGTATCTAAGATATGTCCCCTGAATGTTACCTCAGGCCAAAGACAAATATCAGTGTAATCCTCAGGCTCATGATGTATGCCCGTATCAATTCCATGATCCTAGTTTCACTCTGCAGCCATCAGAGGATGTGAAAGTAGTCAGCTGGTATTTACAAAGTGAAGGTTAGGAATCTGAGCTATATTCCCCAAAGATTTATGAACTATAAAATGGTATTCTTATTATGTTCTGTCACTGCATTGTGCTCTTTAGCTGTTTTCTATTTTATGTGGTAAAGCTCCTTAGGATCCATTTGCATGAAAGTGACTGTGTGTACTCATTTTGTATTGTGTGGTGGCAAACGCTATAATCTACAGGGTTCCTATTCATTTTGGAATTCATTTCACAGCTCACTAATTGTGTGAATGAGAAGAGGAAATATGTGCTTTTATTCTGAAGCCTGCCAAGCAGATGGCCCAAAAGTTCATTGCTAGCATTACAGTTAGTGTGGTTCTCTTCTGTAGGTTGTGAGCCTGGCACCGATCCGTCAGACACAAAGCAAGGGTCCATTTAACACAGCAGTTAACTGTCACTGAGCCTCTGGTTTGTTATGACTTATAAACATTTTGTTTTTTATCATCAACTTCTAAAGTGGTCAGTCATTTGAGCAGGTGCAAACAGTAGAATTCATATCCGTCTTACTTGAGAAGACAAAATGAACTTTTATTCATATGGAAATTTGGGGAAAAGAAAACAGTACAGGGGATTAAGCTTAGTTTCTTAAAAAGGGATTAGTACATGTATTGAGATTCAAAACTGTAGCATCATTTCTGAGATTGAACCTTTTGAAAAATTAAGTTGAAGAAAAGATCGGGGATTATAGCTAAGCTTTTTAGGTGAATCTCCTTTCAAATCTCTTTTGTTTTTCCTGTGCAAGGAAATTGTTTATTTACTTTTATATACAATATGTCATTTATGTAAACATTCAAAATGTTTCCAATTGCATTCATCCTATGTGTGTGCATGTGTGTGTGTGTGTGTGTGTGTGTGTGTGTAGTGAGACAATCACACAGAGCTAGAAGGGGTGACAAAAAAATAAAATAATGAATGTCTTCACACATTGCCTACTTTAACGGAGATCCTAGGACAATATGAACCTGGGTTATTACCTCAGGAAATGGAGGGTAGGTCAGGTGTTCTAAGGGAGCTGATGTAGTAATTTGATCACAGGATCTTATTTAAGAGAACCAGAGCATCGGAAATACTGTTGTCTCCCTTATGTGAAGGTAAAATGAGTATATATTTCTCTCACTCCTTCCTTCCCTTCATACCTCCTACCATGGGTTTCGCTTGTTGTATTGACTCCATATTTCCTTTTTCTCGGCTTTCAGACTGATGCTGCTCTAATGTATGATGCTGTGCACGTGGTGTCTGTGGGCGTCCAACAGTTTCCCCAGATGACAGTCAGCTCCTTACAGTGTAATAGACACAAACCCTGGCGCTTCGGGACCCGTTTTATGAGCCTAATTAAAGAGGTATGTCAGAAGAAGCACATCTGCCTAGTCTCTTTTGTCCTCAAGGTGAATGCACTGAGATTATTTCAGTTTTCCTAACAGGTGACCTTTTACCTTTATCTTTTGAATTAAACTTTCTGTCTTCCTCCATACAGGCAAAATTAACATTTTTACTAAATGATATGGGACAAAAGGGGGAAAATTATATGACAAATGCATGGGTATCTTTCAAAATATCTATGATTGTGTAAACAGATGAAAATCTGTGACCTATGATTCATGACATTGTTAGTTTTCACCTTCCTGAATCTTTATGTGTATCATTTTTCATGTGGAGATATAGTTTAAAGAATGTTCATATTTTAGGCAACAGTTTTTAACATGAATGCCATTTGTACTCCAGTAAATCGCACATCTTAAAGAATTGTTATTTAGTTCTATGGTTCCTAAATATAGTGTCTAGTTATTTTAATTCTATTAGCAGTTAACATAAAACGGAATACCTAGATTCAGAAGAGTGCAAAGTTTACTTCAGATTGCCTAATGCAATCATTCTTTTTTAAAAATTTTTTATTGTTATGTTAATCACCATACATTACATCATTAGTTTTTGATGTAGTGTTCCATGATTCATTGTTTGTGCATAACACCCAGTGCTCCACGCAGAATGTGCCCTCTTTAATACCCATCATCAGGCTAACCCATCCCCCCACCCCCCTCTCCTCTAGAACCCTCAGTTTGTTTTTCAGAGTCCATCGTCTCTCATGGTTCATCTCCCCCTCTGACTTACTCCCCTTCATTCTTCCCCTCCTGCTATCTTCTTCTTCTTCTTCTTTTTTTTTTTCTTAAATGCAATCATTCTTATGGCCATTTATCATTTCTGATTACAACTGTTATAGTTATAGACCAAGAATGCCCACAGTGAAGAAAAAAAAAAGGCAAAATTCTAAAGATCACACACACACACACACACACGTTCTTCCTAGTTATGCTATCATGAAGGAAATCTGTCAGCTTAGGATGCATTTCATTTGATTATAACAGGAGTTTTTATATGAAAATGTAACTAGGAAAATTGAATCTTTGCTAGGAAAATCACAGGGATTATCCCCATATAAGATTTTTCTTAATGGCTTTAAAGAAATCATCAATTCAGCATATAATAAATTATTCATCTCAAAAATAAAAGTGAAAATAGGGTCATAATTAAGAATCTCCGGGTCCTTTGCCAAGAATATCCATGAGTTTTCCTTGTGTGATTTTTAATGTCCTCTCAGATAGGTGAAATGACACTCCCTGATGACTATGTAGTTCATTTATTTGTTTCACATTCTACCTTTATGTCTGGTTTAGAACTGAGCATCAGAGAGCTGCAGACATAGTGCCCAGATTGGCTGGTGAAAGAATTGCTTTCTGAATGCAGCCCCTGAGTCCTGAGGTGTGTGTCACACAGTCCTATAAGAAACAGTTGTATGAAACTCACTATTGTATTCATCACAAGGTGTTGTCGAGGACCTTGTCCACTAACTCACGTGGTGAGCCTCTTTATGAGGACCAACAGGAGACATTCCTCTCAGGTTTTAATGCCAGGAAAAGCTGAGCTTCTCCTGGGCAGTTGGTATGTCTCAAATTATGGACCCTGTATATTGTGCTTATATCATATTTTCTTCATTGCTTTAGTTTCTAGGAAGTTCAGAATTAAATTTGTGATTGTATTTTGTTAATTATGCATTCTTACCCGATAAACATTTCTTTATGCTGCCTCTATCCCAGATTGTTTTTTTAACTATTCTCTACTTCTACTTCTCTATTTCTTGATCAAATTTTCTATTTTTATACTAATATGCATTTTTGTTAATCACCTTAAATTATTTTCTTTGGAAAAGAATGGGTTAAAAATATCTTTTTCTTCTTTATTGGAGACCAGTTAACACATGTTTAAACTCAATGATGACATGTTGCTATATGTATATAGATATGTATTATAATTGTTTCTGTTTTATTTGTAATTTATTAGCCTAAAACTATTTCGAATCCTTACACCTAACTATAGAAATACATGGAGACTACCAAACGTAGCAATAAGGATATCCATTTGTAGTCCTTATTGAAAGGTTACCCATAATCTATTTGGTTTCATTTCTTTGGATCTTAGTGTAGAATCTTTCAAACATTATAGTTGTAAGTATGTTACATTACTTAAAATTTTCATATGTAACTATTTTCCTAAGCTATTTCCAAATGGCAAATAATGGAAAACATTATTTTTTCTATATAGCCAGGAGAATGAGAAGACTTTCTGTATTAAAAAAAAAAACTCAGAAATTTGCTCACCTGTGATGGGTTCAACCCATTATGTAATTAGATTATTATATTTTCACTTCCTTCTACATAGAAATCTCCTTTTACAGGAAGTATAACTTTATATGAAGTAATTTTGATATATTTCTCCCAATCTCACTTGAGGGAAAATAAAGTAATAAGTTAATTATTCTAAGAGGAAAGTATATAATTGAAGTTATATAACGTAGGTTTTCCTAAATTCAGTTTCTTTCTCTGTAATAAAATAAGTTTATGCTCATATTATTATGAATTTAGGAATGGTGTTTTATAACAGTGATTCTGTTTGCAATCTCCAGTGAGATATTCACTGTCTCATATATTATAAGTGACTAACTTATTCTGTTTGCAAAAGGAGATTTGCTACTTAAAACAATCTTCAAATTTCTCATAAAAAATTATACATAGAAAATGCATTATTTAGAATGAAAAATTTATAATAAGTTTTATACTGAGACTAAGACAATATCTGTAGACAAAAATCTTCCAAAGTTTAGAAGAGGAAAAAATGTTTTAAAAATCAGTAGTGATGTCAATTTATGAGAAGTAATGAAAATAATGTTCCCTATTTTTTGTGTGTGAAAAAAATATTTCATCATCCTTTACTTGTTTGTTAATCCTATTTATTTATTTATTTATTTATTTATTTATTTATTTATTTATCCTATAGGCACATTGGGAAGGTCTCACAGGCAGAATAACTTTCAACAAAACCAATGGCTTACGAACAGATTTTGATTTGGATGTGATCAGCCTCAAAGAAGAAGGTTTGGAAAAGGTACTTGAGTCATTCAACTTATTTACTTTCATTATTAAATGAAACAGATCCCAATGAAGAAATAAGGAAATATTCCCTCTTGTAGTCACATTTCAGTAACATTTAACTTTATTGACTAACCCTTAAAATACATATTCAGTTCATTATATTGAATATAATAATTGAGGATTAGTATTCAAGCATAAAAGTGTCTTAAGACAATTAAATATTTTATTTTCTCACCAAGTTTTTCTTATACTGTGAAATGCATATAATCTTTATTAGCCTTAAGATTTAATATAAAATTAAAAATATTTATATTTGTATTTGCATAGACTTTCCTATTTGGAGCAGGTCATAAAGATTAAATACAGAAGCATATTTCCATTGCTGGGCCATATTCAAATGAAATGTCTGACTTAATGTACACAGAGTAAATTAGGTATGAAAATAAATACATTACACTGGTCTATCTTATTTGATTCTATATCTGGGGTAAAGTCAGACAATGATTACAGAATTTGGGTATATGCTTACTTTAAAAATATTTTAGTGTAAGTTATTTAAATATACATAATATATAAATATAAATGATATAATAATATAAATATATATAATATAAGTATAAATAATATATGCATTAATATATTTTTTCTGATAGACTCATTGAAAGTTTATTAAAAAGATATTTTGATGGGTGCCTGGGTGGCTCAGTTGGTTAAGCGACTGCCTTCAGCTCAGGTCATGATCCTGGAGTCCCGGGATCGAGTCCCACATCGGGCTCCCTGCTCAGCAGGGAGTCTGCTTCTCCCTCTGACCCTGTCCCCTCTCATGCTCTCTCTCTATCTCATTCTCTCTCTCAAATAAATAAAATCTTTAAAAAAAGATATTTTGATAAGAACTTAAGAAAATAATTATATTTGACTGAGATAATATTGTTTTCAAGATAATAAGGTGTCTTATATTTCATGTAGCTATTAAACATGAAGCATTACTTATAAATGGAAACTGAAGAAGGAAATTGAGTCAGAAGAAGAGGTCTTTTAACCTAAGAGACAGTAGCATATTTGAATGTTGATTCAAATGATTCTGGAGAGAGAAAACATACATTTTTGATAATGTTGCCAAGATAGGGAGAAATACATCATGACCAACTGATGACTAAAGTTGACAGGAATATTACCTCCACCCACTGAGAGTTTTAGATTGTACCCTTTAAAAGACCATGCAAAATAAGGAATCTTTCATAACAAACTGCAAACCAAATATTCATGCAGCAGTCACTTCCTAACCACCTTTCTCCCATGATGAGAGTATTATTCTATACCCAAGACTGGAATTGATAATGGTGTGGTTTAGTGAGCTCTTAATGGGTTTTATACCAGTATTTACTGGAGATCTTATCTTATTTTCTTGGAAGTTTATAAGTCACTAAGATGAACTTTGGCCATTGTTTGTATTTCAATACATCAATAAAGAAATGACATTGACTTTCTTGTTACTGTAGCCCCTGTAAAGGAAATGTTAGAGAAGCTTTCTCTAAGCAATAGTGTGGATTATAGAAAGACCCTGAATATAATGGTTACCAAATACATGGGAGGATCAACCACACTGATAAGCAAGGTACAATGTGAGTTAGATAAGTTGCCTTGAGATTTCAAAAATATTTTGTATATTCCTCTGAAATTTGAAATTTGTTTTGATAAATTAATTACACAATCTTTATCTTCAAGGGGCTTTTTATATAGAGTAATCACTCTATATAGATATATAACACATATATAGATAGATAGAACACACATATAGATAGATAACACACTTGAGAATAAATACAATGGAAAACTGTTTCAAGCTTTAAAAGAGTAATAAAAGACTATTTCTGAAAAAGGATATAATTAAGTAAAGAGTCATGGTATATGAGGTACTTAGAACTAGCCTTTGAATAATGGAGAATTATTGATTGGTAGAGATTGAGTCATTGCAGAAAGAGGTAACAATATGGGGAAAGACATATCATCGTATTTTATTTGATCATTTTACACACACACACACACACACACACACACACAAATATGCACATAGAAGTGGGAGATAGAGCATTTTAAAATGCTAGATTTAAGTCATAAAGTAAGCACCATGTTGAGATGTTTGTGATGTATTAGTATACAATATGAAATCAAAGAGAGAATAGCCTGGAGGTCTATGGGATATGTGGAAAATTTGGATTAATTTTAATATGGAGCCATGAATCTCAAACTATTCTGAGTAGAAGTGAGAGATGAATAAACAGTGACAGAGGCAGTAAGTGAATCTTCAGCAGTGTTGTTAGTTCAAGGAATAGCAGAGCATTGGGATTATGCTTTTAAGGAGTAATGGAGGAGCCAGGTGATAAAAGTAGGAGAATAAAGGCATCAGTCAAAGATTGGTGAGGAAATTAGTGGGGAAAATTATCATTAGAAAGAAATTGGAACAAATCTGAAGAGGCACATAAAGTACTGAGGTTGGGTGAAGGTAAGTTAGAGAGAAGGGGAATTAAAAGTTTGAATCAAATGCTTTGAGTATCTTCAAAAATTATTACGTAAGGGGGCGCCTAATTGGCTCAGTCAGTTAAGCATCTGACTCTTGAATTCTGCTTAGGTCATGATCTCAGCATTGTGAGATCCAACCCCGCATGGGGTTCTGCACTGGGCAGGGAGTCTACTTCAGATTCTCCCTCTCCCTCTTCCTCTGCACCTCCCCAACCCTCATCGCATGCGCTCTCTCTCAAAAAAAAAAAAAAATAGTACATAAGTCATCAGCTAAAAGAGGGTGGTTGGATTTAGTTTAGTCAGATCTTAAGAATAATGGGAATTTTTTGGCAATGCCATTGTGACAGATTTGGCTTTGAGTAGTAGGAATAAGGTGCTGCTAACTTTGTAATCTAGTAGAATGGTTAAGAGATCCAGGTATGGATTAAGTCAGAATTGGGCTCAAATCCTTGCTCTGCCATTTACTATTTATGGACAACTTTCTTAACCTCTCTAAAACACAGTGTCTTCAACTGCATCAGGGGGTGATAGCAGTATCTAATTCATGAAGACTAATGAGTCTTGCCAACTTTACTTTTTTTTTGTCCTCAAAGATATAGTTACCAAACCATAGCTGTAAAGACAGAGTTCCTACCTTGATAGAGTTCACAGTTTGGAAGGTTCAACAGATAGTGATCCAAGAGGCTTAAATTCCAATTCCAATTCTGTCACAAGTGTGTGAACTTCACCCTTCCACCCAAGTTCTCTGTGCCAAATTCCTCATCTCAAAAAATGTAAAGGACTTCCCTCTGGGACAGGCAAAAGTGGGAATACCATGGCCTCTAAGAGAACCTGGAAATATAATCTTTATAGGTGTCAAAGCTAAGAATTTAATTATCCTATTTTATCATGATTAGGTGAGGAAAATGAATAAAAAAAATGTGTAAAATGCTAGTTTTATCCATTACTTCTCCTCATGCCTCCTGCCTTTTCCTAGCTTTATCTTGGTCATCTTTGTCCAGCACACTTCATTTATTCATTTGATCCTCTAACAAATATAGAGTGAACCTCTATTTTGTGCCCTTATAAAAGTTATATTCTTAGTGAAGGAAACCTGCCAATAATAAATGGACGCACAAAGGTACAATATAGGGTTAGGCAGTAATAAGTGCTAAAAAGAAAAATGACTTGTTTATATGTTCAGGGAACTGAGTTTGGGGTTGAAATGAGACTATGAACACATCTTTTCCACTTAACGCCCAGAGATCAAACTGAATCTTTTCCATTCTATCTTGACAAGAACCTTGGTTGGAACCCAGCCCACTTAGCCATTGTCCAAGAAGAGTCACTAATACTGCAGACACAGCCAGTCACATCTGTCCAAACAAGCTCCCCAGGCCATGGCAGTGCCTTCTCTGGAGCAGAGGAGGAGGAATAAGGGGGTAGGAGGAAACTGCAGATGCCATTCCAGATTTTGTCTACCTCCGGCAATAGGACAGTTTGTTTTCTTTAAGATCCTGGTGTTCAGTACTCAAGACTAGGAAAAGGAAAATAAGAATAAGTGGTTTTCCCAGCTTGAATTCTTCTGTTCAGTTCAAAGAACGTATTGTGTATTCTACTTCCAAAAGTAGAATTAGATGGATCCTAAACACAAAATGTTTAGGATCCATCTATTTCTCTCCACATCCATTGTTGCAATCATAGCCAGGGTACCTTTCGCCTGGACATCTATTTGTTGGAGCCCCAACAAACCTCTCTGTTCTGTTCCCCCTTACAATTCATTCCCCAGATGACAGCAGCCAGACCAGTGTCTTTTAAAGCAAATCGATCCATGTTATTGCTGTTTAACTTTCACTTATTTCCACTGTATTTTGATTAAAATCCATATTTACAAATATGATTATTGCCTCCCTTCCCCCTCAGCTCTCACTACCATCTCAGATGTTTTCTATGCTTTAATTACACTGGCTTTTGCTGTTCATTTTTCCATAGACACAAAGCTTTCTCTATTACTTTGGTAGTAGAGTTTTCCCAGCCTGGAAAACCCACCCCTAGCCCTTTGCCCGGCTAACTCTTACTCATCCTGGGGGGGTCACAGATTAAATCTTTCTTCCTTAGATAGGTTTCGCATAAGCCTGACCAAATTTAACTTTCTCAAAACGCCCTGTGCTTTTCCTTCCTGGCACTTATCACAATGTGTAGTTATATATGCTCCCAGTCCCACTGTTTACATATTCAAGGCCTAGCAAAGTCTCTGGCACAAAGTATATCCTCAAGAAATATTTATTGACTAGCAAATGAAGGAAGGGTCACCATAAGAATCATAAGAAATACTTCCCATATTCAAGTGTCTGGTGCAAATTTATTTTTCTATGGCACGGCATTTACTTTATTTTATTTTTTATTTTTTTCCCAGTTTGTCCCCTTACCTACACAGTGGGAACAGAGAAATCCAGTGCTTCGTCAGTGGGCTGGGGTTGTGAGTCAAGGCTTCAAGGGGTACAGGATTTTAGAGTGCCCAAGAACGCAACACTGAAGTCTGAGCTTGCAAGGATGCACAGTGTACCCTCCATAGTACAGTGTAATCCTGAAACCCCAGTTCTGCCTCAAAGAGGAAAAATAATTGTTCTATTTATAAAAGTTCCCTTTTTTCATCATACAAGTTTATGGTACAGAAATAAACGAAGACCACTTAAACGAGAACACACAAGTTATTATTCAGAGCTTGCTGTAGCACTTGCATTTGGCAGAGATGCAAAGGCTGGTAGGTCAGTGGGAAAGCTTTACAGTGGAAAAGAAGAAAGGTCTCAGATGCACTCTGATTGGATATTGTTGGCAAGGAGGAAATGTGGACCACTGGCAAAAAATAGGCAAGTTGGGGGTTATTGAATAGATCTTAACCATTTTGGTCAGATTGCCGCAGAGGTTGTGGTTTGGCTTCCCAGGTAGTTTTCTCCAGAGGCCGTGGGTGAAGTTCTATTGCATACATGGTCAGACTGTTGTCTATTTATATACTCAGTCTGTCAATGGAATTACTGAAGTCTCTTGGAAAGAGAGGAAGAAATAGCACAAATAGTAAGGTAAAGAAAAATTGACAGGAGGAAAGCAAAAATGTCATCATAACTGACAATAAAATGAAGTTTTTTAGTTTATTTTTTTCTTTGAATATGTAACTAGGGTATGATTTACCACTGGAAATAGTTTAACCTTACTTACCTAGTCCTTTGAAGGTTGGCTATGTGCTTAGGAAATACCAGCTTTAGTTGGAACTAAACACTTGATTAAATGGCATAAGATGTTAAGAAATATCGAGAAGATGCTTAGAATATAACTTCCCAAGGATTCTGTGTAGAGCAAAAACAGTTGGGATCTTTTACATAAGAGAGGTTTGAATTGAGTTGATGACACTCCATGATAATGGTGTATTTCCATTGCAAGGTGAATTATCTAGAGGCCATTTTTGGGAAAATAACAATTTATACTTAAAAAAGAACTTTTTTAAGAAACTATAATGCAATAATAAAGTCACTTATTCACCTGAAACTAATATAACACTGTATATTAATTATACCTGAATTAAAAATAAATACAATAATAATAAAAAAACTTATTCCTACCACATGATTGAGTTTTCTTACCAAATGTGTTTTGTAACCACTATATATGTCATGTGCTTTCCAAAAAAAAAAAAAAAAAACCCACAAACACAACAACAACAAAAGTCTCTGTTCAAATGAATTTGTATTGTACTAGGAAGATTAAATTCTAAGTAGAGGTATTAAACTAAAATCATTCCTGTATACCTCTCCTATCTTTTTTCTAGCATCAAAGTTAGCTATTTGTTTTGGCTTTTTTGCTGATATGTTTTTGAATGTGATATTTATATTAAAATAGATCTTGGAGAATAGAATTCTCTGTCTCCTCGGTGGAAATTGTTTAATTAATCCCTATGCAAATTGGCTTTGTGTGTTAATATTATATTAATTTTGAAAAAAAAAAGTAAGGATAAAACCAATACATTTCTCCGGCCAGAGACGCTACTAAGGACCCTGCAAGTGTTTAGGACTATGAACAATAATACGATGTTTGCCTCAGCATGTTTTTATAATAAAATCAGCTTCTAACTTACATATCCTTAGGGGAATTTTTGAAAAAGAAAAGTGGCTACAAAAAGCAATTTTATGGAATATATGTTTGCCAATTTCTTCAAAGTTAAGAATTTATATATATACTGTAAAGCAAGGTAATTCGTATTTGTAAACTTTTCTGAAGTGTAACTTTGTCATATTTTACTTTTTTTTTAAATTTTATTATGTTATATTAGTCACCATACAATACATCATTAGTTTTTGATGTGGTGATCCACATTCCATTGTTTTCGTATAGCACCCAATGCTCCATGCAGTATGTGCCCTCCTTAATACCCATCACCAGGCTAACCAATCCCCCCTCCCCCCTCCCCTCTAAAACCCTGTTTGTTTCTCAGAGTCCATAGTCTCTCATGGTTCATCTCTCCCTCCAATTCCCCACCCTCATTTTTCCCTTCCTTCTCCTAATGTCCTCCATGTTATTCCTTATGTTCCACAAATAAATGAAACCATATGATAATTGACTTTCTCTGCTTGACTTATTTCACTTAGCATAATCTCCTCCAGTCCCGTCCATGTTGATGTAAAAGTTGGGTATTCATCCTTTCTGATGACTGAGTAATATTCCATTGTATATATGGACCACATCTTCTTTATCCATTCGTCTGTTGAAGGGCATCTTGGCTCTTTCCACAGTTTGGCTATTGTGGACATGGCTGCTATGAACATTGGGGTGCATATGGCCCTTCTTTTCACTACATCTGTGTCTTTGGGGTAAATACCCAGGAATGCAATTGCTGGGTCAGAGGGTAGCTCTATTTTTAAATTTTTGAGGAACCTCCACACTGTTTTCCAAAGTGGCTGTACCAACTTGCATTCCCACCAACAGTGTAAGAGGGTTCCCCTTTCTCCACAACCTCTCCAACATTTGTTGTTTCTTTCCCTGTCCATTTTTGCCATTCTAACTGGTGTAAGTTGGTATCTCAATGTAGTTTTGATTGAAATTCCCTGATGGCTAATGATGATGAACATTTTTTCATGTGTCTGTTAGCCATTTGTATGTCTTCTTCAGAGAAGTGTCTTTTCATATCTTCTGCCCATTTTTTGACTTGATTATTTGTTTTTTGGGTGTTGAGTTTGAGAAGTTCTTTATAGATCTTGGATACTAGCCCTTTGTCTGTAGTGTCATTTTCAAATATCTTCTCCCATTCTGTGGGTTGCCTCTTTGTTTTGTTGACTGTTTCCTTTGCTGTACAGAAGGTTTTAATCTTGATGAAATCCCAAAAGTTCATGTTTGTTTTGTTTCACTAGCTTTTGGAGATGTATCTTGAAAGAAGTTGCTGTGGCCGATGTCAAAAGGTTACTATGTTCTTCTCTAGGATTTTGATGGATTCCTGTCTCACATTGAGATCTTTAATCCATTTTGAGTTTATCTTTGTATATGGTGTTAGAGAATGGTCGAGTTTCATTCTTCTGCATGTGGCTGTCCAATTTGCCCAACATCATTTTTTGAAGAGACTGTATTTCTTCTATTGCATGTTTTTTCCTGCTTTGTTGAAGATTGACCGTAGAGTTGAGGGTCCATATCTGGGTTCTTTATTCTGTTCCATTGGTCTATATGTCTGTTTTTGTGAAGTACCATGCTGTCTTGGTGATCACAGCTTTGTAATATAGCTTGAAGTCAGGCAACGTGATGCCCCCAGATTTATTTTTCTTTTACAACATTTCCTTGGCAATTCGGGGTCTTTTCTGATTCCATACAAATTTTAGGATTGTTTGTTCCAGCACTTTGAAAAATGTCATTGGAATTTTGATCGGGATGTGATTGAAGGCATAGATTGCTCTGGGTAGCATAGACGTTTTGACAATGTTTATTCTTCCAATCCATGAGCATGGAATATTTTTCCATCTTTTTGTGTCTTCTTCAATTTCTTTCATGAGTGTCCTGTACTTCCTAGAGTATAGATCCTTTACCTCTTTGGTTAAGCTTTTTCTGAGGTATCTTATGGTCTTTGGTGTTATTGTAAATGGAATCATTTCTCTAATTTCTCTTTCTACAGTTGTGTTGTTAGTGTATAAGAAAGCAACTGATTTTTGTGCATTGATTTTGTATCCTGTCACATTACTGAATTGCTATGTGAGTTCTAGTAATTTGGGGGTGGAGTCTTTTGGGTTTTCCACATAAAGTATCATGTCACCAACAAAAAGAGAGAGTTTGACTTCTTCATTGCCAATTTGAATACCTTTTATTTCTTTTTGTTGTCTGATTGCTGTTGATAGGACTTCTAGTACTATATTGAACAATAGTGGCGAGAGTGGGCATCTTTGACATGTTCCTGATCTTAAGGGAAAGACTCTCAGCTTTTCCCCATTGAGGATCATATTCGCTGTGGGTTTTTCAGAGATGGATTTTATGACTTTGAGGAATGTTCCCTCTATCACTATACTCTGAAGAGTTTTAATCAGGAAAGGATGTTGTATTTTGTCAAATGCTTTTTCAGCATCAATTGTGAGGACCATATGGTTCTTCTCCCTCCCCTTATTAATGTGTTCTATCACATTGATTGATTTGCGAGTGCTGAACCACCCTTGCATCCTGGGGATAAATCCCACTTGGTCATGGTGGATGATCTTTTTAATGTATTGTTGGATCCTATTAGCTAGGATTTTGTTGAGGATTTTGGAATCTATGTTCATCAAGGATATCAGTCTGAAATTCTCCTTTTGGATGGGGCTTTTGCCTGGTTTGGGGATTAAGATAATGCTGGCCTCATAGCATGAGTTTGGAAGTTTTCCTTCTGTTTCTATTTTTTGAAACAGCTTTAGTAGAATAGGTATTATTTTTTCTTAGAATGTTTGGTAGAATTCCCCAGGGAATCCATCGGGCCCTGGACTCTTGTTTTTTGGGAGGTTTTTGATCACTGCTTCAATCTCTTTAGTGGTTATTGGCCTATTCAGGTTGTCAATTTCTTCCTGTTTCAGTCTTGGCAGCTTATAGGTTTCCAGGAAGGCCTCCATTTCATCCAGATTGCTCAGTTTTTGGCATATAGTTGCTGATAATAATTTCTAATAATTGTTTCTATATCTTTGGTGTTAGTCGTGATCTCTCCCCTTTCATTCATAATTTTATTAATTTGGGTCCTTTCTCTTTTCTTTTGGATAAGTCTGGCCAGTGGTTTATCAATCTTATTAATTCCTTCAAAGAACCAACTTCTAGTTTTGTTGATCTGATCTACTGTTTCTGGTTTCTAATTCATTGACCTCTGCTCTAATCTTAATTATCTCTCTTCTAATGTGTGGCTTAGGCATCGTTTGTTGCTTTTTGTCTAGTTTTTTAAGGTGTAGAGTTAGTTGGTGAATTCGGGATTTTCTATTTTTTTGAGTGAGGCTTGGATGGCTAAGTATTTCCCCCTTAGGACTGCCTTTGCAGTCCCATAGGTTTTGGACCAATGTGTTTTCATTCTCATTGATTTCCATGAATTGTTTAAGTTCTTCTTTGATTTCCTGGTTGACCCAGACATTCTTGAGCAGAGTTGTCTTTAGTTTCCAAGTGTTTGAATTTCTTCCAAATTTTTTCTTGTGATTGAGTTCCAGTTTTAAATCATTGTGGTGTGAGAATATGCAGGGAATAATCTCAATATTTTGGTATCGATTGAGACCTGATTTGTGAACCAGTATGTAGTCTATTCTGGAGGAAGTTCTATGTGCGCTCAAGAAGAATGAGTATTCTGTTGTTTTAGGGTGGAATGTTCTGTATATATCTGTGAGGTCCATCTGGTCCAGTGTATCATTCAAAGCTCTTGTTTCTTTGTTGATTTTCTGCTTAGATGATCTGTCCATTGCTGAGAGTGGAGTATTGAGGTCTCCTACAATTAACGTATTGTCATCAATATGACTCTTTATTTTGGTTAATAGTTGGCTTATGTAGATGGCTGCTCCCATGTTGGGGGCATAGATATTTACAATTGTTAGATCTTCTTGTTGGATAGACCCTTTAAGAATGATATAGCATCCTTCTGTGTCTCTAACTACAGACTTTAGTTTAAAATCTAATTTGTCTGATATAAGAATTGCTACCCCAGCTTTCTTTTGAGGTCCATTGGCATGGAAGATGGATCTCCATTCCTTCACTTTCAGTCTGGATGTATCTTTAAGTTCAAAATGAGTCTCTTGTAGACAGCATATGGATGGGTCCTGTCTTTTTATCCAATCTGCAACCCTGTGCCATTTTATGGGAGCATTTAGACCATTCACATTGAGAGTGATTATTGAAAGATATGAATTAATTATCATGTTGCCTGTAAAGACGTTGTTTTTATAGATTGTCTCTGTAAATTTCTGTTTTATATCATTCTTGGGATCTTTCTCCTTTTATAGGACCCCCCTTAATATTTCTTGTAGGGCCGGCTTAGTGGTCACATATTCTTTCAGTTTCTGCCGGTCTTGGAAGCTCTGAATCTCTCCATCCATTCTAAATGACAGCCTTGCCGGATAAAGTATTCTTGGTTGCATGTTCTTCTCATTTAGTACCCTGAATATGTCTTGCCAGGCCTTTCTGGCTTGCCAGGTCTCTGTGGATAGGTCTGACATTATTCTGATGTTCCTCCCTTTTTACATAAGGAATCTCTTCCCCCTAACTGCCCTTACGATGGTTTCCTTGGTTCTAAGATTTGCGAGTTTTACTATTACATGCCGGGGTGTTGGCCTGTTTTCCTTGATCTTGGGAGGGGTCCTCTCTGCCTCTAGGACACGAATGTTTGTTTCATTCCCTAAATTAGGGAAGTTCTCAGCTACGATTTGCTCAAATATATTTTCTAGTCCTCTCTCTCTCTCCACTCCCTCCAGGATTCCAATAATTCTGATACTGGAACGCTTCATGGTGTCCCTTATTTCTCTGATTCCATTTTCATGGATTCTGAGTTGTTTTTCCCTGGCCTCCTCCTTTCCCTTTTTATCTATTAAATTGTCTTCCAGGTTACTTATTTGTTTTTCTGCCTCACTTACCCTAGCTGTTATATTATCTAGATTAGATTGGATCTCACTGATAGCATTTTTAAGTTCTGCCAATTAAGCTTTCATTTCTGCCCTTAGAGACTCTATGTTGCCATTAATTGATTTCTCCATTCTAGCTATTGTCTTCAGAATTGCTAGCCTGAATTCCATCTCCAACATCTTGGTTATATCTGCATCCATTTGTAAATCTGCTGCATAAGTCATAATCTCTGAGTCTTTTCTATTTTGGGAATTCCTCCTCCTAGTCATTCTGTTGATGGGTGGTTGAGGATGTGTATAGAGTCCAAATTATTGACCAGAACCCAAGCAAGATGCACTTGTTTTCTAGGGACCTTAGAGTTGCTGGCCTCTTGTTTTCCCAGCCTGTCTTCTGGGGGAGGGGCCTGCCGCACTGTTACTCAGGCAACCCTGTTTGGGCAGAGTTGCCCTGCCCTCTGTGGAGGGGGATGGGCTCAGTAGGAACCAGTTTTATTGGGCTTTTGTTCTCTGGTGGCTTTCCGCATCTCTTCAGAGAGTCAGAGCAGAAGAGACCATTTCCAACCCTCTGCCTCAGAGCAGAGAGACCGCAGTCTGTTCTTCAGTGAGCTCTCCAGGGCACACTATCTCCGTTTCTGTCCATGCTGCTATAAATTGCAGCGTCCTGGGTTGTGCGCCCCTCCACAAGCGCCTCTAGTCCTGCCTCCAGGTCGGGGCACATCTCTGCCCTTTGTGCTTCTAAAACCGCCAGCCACTCCCAGTTTGCAGGCATGACCCCACGGCTCTGGGTTTCTGGCCCGGGGGTTACCCTAAAGTCCCTTCCCTGCCGTTACCAGTCTGCATGTCTGTGCACCATCCCCAGTGAGCGAGGCTGTCGCTCACAGGCTTAGTAGGATCCCCACGGCCAGGCTCCCTTCCGCTGTGGTTTATCCTCTGATATCTGCCCTCGGAATCACGGCTCCCCGTTTCGTACTTCGAAACCAACCACCCACGATATTCTCTTTGTAGAAATCCAAATCTATTTTCTTACAAATTAGGCTGATTTCATGGGTGCTCAGAGTGGTCTGGTAGATATCCAGCTCAATTCCGGGGACCAGTTGGAATAGGGTCCCCTACTCCTCCACCATCTTTTCTCTGCTCCCATATTTTACGTTCAAGTGAAGCTTCATTTCAACTTTTGACATCATTTTTTTTCTGAATATTTACTGCCTGCCTTTGGACCCACTAGTAGAAATTGGTATCAGTAATCTATAGGCTTCTTACTAAAAACTCAAATATTTTTATAATGTTTGGAGAAAGTGAGATTTAGTGGTGAAATCCTGCCTGCCTGAGTTTACAGACATAGATGGTCCAGGATCAGAACATGTTTCAAATTGCTTTTTGAAAAACATTTTGTAGAACATATATATTTTTAGAACAAGTAATTTCTATAGAAGTCTTTGCTATTGACCTTTCTCTAGGCTGTAGAATCCTGTACTCATTAACTCCCTAGGAAAAAGGTGAATGGAATTTACAGTCCTCAAAGTTTATCTAAGTGTGAAAATCCACACTTAGATAGGTGAGAACTATTTCTTTGATAGATTTCTAGATACCTGATGCATAACAGTTTTTAATCGTTCTCTCTTTGATGGGATTTGATACATATATTCTGGTCCCCATGATAACAATGACCCCCAACTTTCCCAGGAACTGAGATTTCTTTTACTTCTCTGTAGGAAAGCAATGCTAATGGTGATGTTGACAGTCAGAAATGTGTTGTTTGCTACTTAAAAGGCAAAAATGCAATCTAGTCCAGATCTGAGCCTAGTATTTTTCTTTGGAGATGTTAACCATTTAATTTGTCTAACTCTTATATAGAATTCATTATATGCCGTGTCTTACAACTACACTGACATTTTTAGTTTTTGTGTCAGTATGTTTATAGTTGTGATTTTGCTTGATAACTTTTAACCTTCATAATGATGAAATATTTAAGAAAACTCTCTACATATGATATTTATGTTTGGAAATCAGTAAATTTGAGAGCATACAATTTCCTATTTTGGCCCATCAGAGAATACCAAATACTGACTTTTTTTTTCAACTACTGAATTTGAATTAAACATGTATACTAAACGTAATTTTTAAAGCATTGCTTTGATTTTAAAGTATTATCTGGGGCGCCTGGGTTGCTCAGTTGGTTAAGCGACTGCCTTCAGCTCAGGTCATGGTCCTGGAGTCCCGGGATCGAGTCCCACATTGGGCTTCCTGCTCGGCAGGGAGTCTGCTTCTCCCTCTGACCCTCTTCCCTCTCGTGCTCTCTATCTCTCGTTCTCTCTCTCTCAAATAAATAAATAAAATCTTTAAAAAAATAAAGTATTCTCTGAACTACATTTTTAATCTTAGAAAAATGGCCCTTAATTAATTGAATGTTACCACATTTTATATTTGAGAACAGTTAATGATTCAAATTTTATTTAAAATTCAAAACTACCACCTGTCTCTAACTCTTTCTTAATATTTAGGGTTGACTTTGCCCTAGACAAAAATAAAAATCATAGAGGTGAAAAATTTATGTTTGGATTATTCATCCTTTTCTGTTAGATGATTGTATACTGATTGATTTATTGTCCTTATATTAACACTGTAGTTCTCAAATGGTGAAATTCCAGATCCTGTGGAAATTAGTGGATAGCTAGTTTTAGAAAGTAATTAACTGAGGGGTTCTCTGCATGGTCCTCACAGGCCAAATTACTTAACATATGAAGGTAGCTCAGTTCCCAGGTAATTGTACTGTACTATGAATTCTTCCTATCAGGCAGCAGGTAGGCATTGCTATGAAATGGTTCATGTTTATCTCTGGGGCATCAGGTGTAAATTCCTTCTAAAGTGATCTGTTAATATGTGATCCAATGGCAATAAACAACTATTAATTATTATTAGACAGTACTTTTATTGGATAATAATACAAATAACTATCTCTACTTTTCATTTAAAAATTCAACATTGGAAGGGGGGTCGTAAGTGAAGAGAAAAAAGTTTCTAATTTGCCTGCAACACTTAGCAAAACAACTACAACACTCAAAAAGTTCTGTTTTTACTATTATATATCACACCATATAGGCTTGAAACCTGACTTTGTAAATTATCTAGAAAGAATGGGTAACAGAAAAATATACATTCCGCCAGTGTACATTTGATCAATTGGAGAGAATCCTCATCTCCCAAATTAATATCAATACCTTCCTTGTGATTTCCATTTATCAATACCTTCAAATAGTACTATCAGGGATGTCCTCTCTTCTAAAAGAAATGGTAAATACCCTTCAAATCGAAGTATACTTAATGTGTCATATGATTAGAGGCAACTAATTATTGGGAATATTTTTTTGAACACTTATGATGTAGACTCCACATTGTGCTAAGACTGCTTTAAACATAATATACAGAGTGGTTTCTTGTGATCGCCACACAGATCTTCTTTGGAAAAGTATCACTTAGGCTCTTTGTTCAAGACATATATATGACATAATTACTTTTTTCATAAATTGGTGGACACTTAGATTATTTTCTTATCTTGGGTATTATAAATAATGCTGCAGTGAACATGTGGGCATATATATCTTCTCAAGGTATATTTGTTGTTTTGTTTTTGGGTAAAAACCAGAAGTGGAATTGCTGGATGCTATGGTAGTTCTATTTTTAGTTTTTTGAGGAACCTCCATACTGTTTTCCATAGTTGTTGCACCAATTTACATTCCTACCAGCAGTGCACAAGGCTTCCCTTTTCTCTACATCCTTGCCAATACTTGTAATTTCTCATCTTTTTAATAACAGCCATTCTAACAGGTGTAAGATATCTCACTGTGGTTGTGACTTGCATATCGCTGGTGATTAATGATGTTGAGAATACTCTCATACCTGTTGGCATTTCTATATCTTCTTTAGAAAAAAGGACTATTCAGATTTTCTGCCCATTTTTTTCTTTAAATTTTTTTATTGTGATGTTAATCACCATACATTACATCATTAGTTTATAATGTAGTGTTCCATGATTCATTGTTTGTGCATAACACCCAGTGCTCCATGCAGAACGTGCCTTCTTTAATACCCATCACCAGGCTAACCCATCCCCCCACCCCCTCCCCTCTAGAACCCTCAGTTTGTTTTTCAGAGCCCATCATCTCTCATGGTTTTTCTCCCCCTCCGATATACCCCCCTTCATTCTTCCCCTCCTGCTATCTTCTTCTTCTTCTTCTTTTTTTCTTAACATATATCGCATTATTTGTTTCAGAGGTACAGATCTGTGATTCAACAGTCTTGCACAATTCACAGCGCTCACCATAGCACATACCTCCCCAATGTCTATCACCCAGCCACCCCATCCCTCCCACCCCACCCCCACTCCAGCAACCCTCGGTTTGTTTCCTGAGATTAAGAATTCCTCATATCAATGAGGTCATATGATACATGTCTTTCTCTGATTGACTTATTTCACTCAGCATAACACCCTCCAGTTCCATCCACGTTGTTGCAAATGGCAAGATCTCATTCCTTTTGATTTTCTGCCCATTTTTATTTGGATTGTTTGTAGGACTTCTTTTTGCTGTTGAGTTGTATGAGTTCTTTATATATTTTGGATATTAACTCATTATCAGATGTATGATTTTGAAATATTTTCTTTCAGTAGGTTGCCTTTTAATTTTATTGATGGTTTCCTTGGCTGTGCAGAAGTTTTTTAGTATGATGTAGTCTCATTTTTTAATTTTACTTCTGTTGCTTTTGTTTTTGGCATCAGATTAAAAAAAATCATCACCAAGACCTATGTCATGGATTTCATTGCCTATGTTTTCTTCTTGGAGTTTTAGGGTTTCAGGTCTTACATTCAAGCCTTTCATCCATTTTGAGTTAATTTGTGTGTATGGAGTAAGATAGTGGTTCTGTTTCATTCTTTTGCATGTGTCTGTCCAGTTCTTATTGAAGAGACTGTACTTTCCACATTGTATATTCTTGGCCCCTTTGTTGTAAATGAATTGGCCATATATATGTGGACTTATTTCTGTACTCTATTCTGTTCCATTGAGCCATGTGTCTGTTTTTATGCCAATACCATACTGTTTTAATTACTATAGCTTTGTTATAGTTTGAATTCAGGGAGTGTGATGCCTCCAGCTTTGTTCCTTTTTCTCAAGACTGCTTTGGCTTTTGGGCTTGTGTGTGTGTGTGTGTGTTTGTGTGTGTGTGTGTGTGTGTGTGTGTGTGGTTCCATATAAATTTTAGGGTTATTTGTTCTATTTTTTTGCAAAATGTCATTGGAATTGTGATAGGGATTGCATTGAATATGTTAATAGCTTTGTGTAGTAGGGACATTTTAACAATATTGATTCTTCTAATCCATGATCATGGAATATCCTTTCATTTATTTGTGTTTTCTTCAATTTCTTTCATTAATGCCTTGTAGGGTTTTTTTGGGGGGAGGAGTTGAGTATACTTGATGCACAATGTTACAATAGTTTCAGGTGTACAACATAGTGATTCGACTTCTGTATACATTATGCTCTGCTCACCATAAGTGTAGCTACCATCTGTCATCATACACAACTATTACAATATCATTGATTATATTCTCTGTGTTGTGCCTTTTATATCCATGACTACTCATTCTATAACTGGACGCCTGTATCTTCCAGTCCCCTTCACCCATTTTGCTACCACTCTACCCCATCTCCCTCTGGCAACTATCAGTATTTATAGGTCTGATTCTGTTTTTTGCTTCTTTATTCATTTATTTTGTTTTTAAGATTTCACATGTGAGTGAAATCATATGGCATTTGTCTTTTTCAGTCTAACTTATTTCACTTAGCATAATACCCTCAAGGTCCATCCATGTTGTTGCAAATGACAAGATATTTTTTTTTTTATGGCTGTGTAATATTATGTGTGAATCTATCTCTCTATCTATCATCTATCACCTATCACACTTCCTTATCCATTCATCTATTCTTGGATACTTAGCTTGTTTCCATATTTTGGCTATTGTAAGTAATGCTGTAATAAACATAGGGGTGCATATATCTTTTTGAATTAGTGTTTTCATTTTCTTTAGGTAAATACCAAGTAGTGGAATTATTGCATCATATGGTATTTCTATTTTTAATTTTTTGAGGAGCCTCCATACTGTTTTCCACTGTGGCTGTACCAATTTACAGTCCTACCAACAGTTCACAAGAGTTCCTTTTCCTCCACATCCTTGCCAACACCTATTATTTCTTCTTCTTTTTTTTTATTTTAGCCATTCTGACAGGTGTAAGGTGATATCTCATTGTGGCTATGATTTTCATTTCTCTGATGATGGGTGCTGTTGAGCATGTCTTCATGTGTCTGTTGGTCATCTGTATGTCTTCTTTGAAGAAATGTCTGTTCATGTCTTCTTTTTTAAATTGGATTGTTTGGGGGTTTTTTGATGTTGAGTTGTATAAGTTTCTTTATTCATTTTAGATATTAACCACTTATTGGATATATCACTTGCAAATATATTCTCCCATCCAGTAGGTTTATTTTTTATTTTGCTGATGATTTTCTTCACTGTGCAAAAATTTATTATTATGATATAGTCCCAATAGTTTATTTTTTTCTTTTGTGTCCCTTGCCTTAGGAGAGGTATCTAGAAAAATATTGTTACAGCTGATGTCAGAGAAATTGCTGCCTGTGTTCTCTTTTAGGATTTTTATGGTTTCAGGTCTCACATTTAGGTCTTTAATCCATTTTGAGTTATTTTTGTGTATAGGGTTAGAAAGTGGTCTAGTTTCATTCTTTGGCATGTAGCTGTCCAGTTTTCCCAGCACCATTTATTAAAGACACTGTCTTTTCCTCATTGCGTATTCTTGCCTTGTCATAGATTAATTGACCATATAGCATGGGTTTATTTCTGGGCTCTCTATTCTATTTCATTGATCTATGTGTCTATTTTTGTGCTATGTCTTATAATTTTTAATGTACAGATCTTTCACCTCTGTGGTTAAATTTATTCCTAGTTATTTTATTCTTTTTGATGCAATTGTAAGTGGATTTTTAAAAATTTCTCTTTCTGGTGGTTTGTTATTAGTGTACAAAAACATAATACATTTTTATATATTGATTTTGTATTCTGAAACTTTACTAAATTTGTTTATTGGTTTAACAGTTTTTTGATGAAGTCTTTAGTTTTCTATATATAATATCATGTTATTTGCAAATAGTGAGAGTTTTACTTCTTCCTTTCCAATTCAGATTATTTTTTTTCTTACCTAATTGCCATGATAAGGACTTCCAATACAGTGTTAAGTAAAAGTGACAAGAATGGGCATCCTTGTTTTGTTCCTCATCTTAGAGGAAAGGCTTTTAGCTTTTCAGCATTTAGTATAACATTAGATGTAAGCTTGTCATATATGACCTTTTTTTATATTGAGATACATTCCCTTTATACCACTTTGTTGAGAGTTATCACTCTACTTAAAACATCTCTGTGAAGTCGAGTGCTTAGATATCTTTATTCCATTTTAGAGCTGAAAAAAGTACTGTAAAACTTGATTAAATCATATAATGAGAAAATTATGGTTCTGAAAATAGTTTAAAAGAAAAAAAGATCATCTTGACTTAGCTTATGGTTCTTGTGATTAAAACAAAACAAATCAAAAGACCCACTGGTGACAATTCCCTCAATCACTAAAAAGTTTTGAATTATACATTTCCTGTAGACTTAAAATCTAGGGATCATACAACGCTTTTTGATTTAAAATTTCATGTCACTGAAATTTCTGAAACTTATAATATTCTGCTCAGAAACCTAGACTTATAAAAGAGGATATTTAACATTTATGATTATAGGAAATTATCGATTCATATACTAGAACCAGAACCCCTCCATCCAAATAGTACTAGAAAAGCAAGTGACAGAGAATGAAACTAGATAAATATATTTAGATGAGTGGGCATCTAGCTAAATTGTTTTTTATAAAAGTAATCATGGAAGATGATGGTAAGTGAAATTGGCAATATTTTATATTAATGATTTAGGTAGAAAGTTAAAAAACTAATTGATCAAGCTTGCGGATGTCATTAGGAAGACGACAGTGGGCAAATGATGTTTGCCAATGCTTCAGCTGGTAGAATTACACGTTTTTAAAAAAATCTAGCTATTTAGCTAATGGTGAAAAAAAAGAAAGAAAATCTAAAGGGACAAATGTGTAATAGGTATTAATGATAGACCAGGGGCAGAAAAGTGGCAGTCATTGCAAAATCCGATCTGCAGATGTGTCTTGTTTAGCCAACAGAGTGTTTTCTTAATGATTTTGAATTTGAAACACTTTAAGCAGGTCAGCAGGCATTCTGGGTTTTACAATATCCTCTCTGTCCTTCCCCATCCAGGTTCCTAATGAGGCCTCTATTAGCCCTAGTGATGCCTTATTAAGAACTTGAAAAAAATCACCTGCTCTGGGAGCATGCAGCCCCAAGGTACACAGCTGTGAGAAGAGGAGGTTCTGGATTGTGGCTATTACTTGCTATTCTGCCTTGAGATTTTGTAAAATTTAGAAACTGCATACCTTTGCCTGGAAATTCTTACTACTGGCTTATGCCCTTTTTCTTCACACATGGATGTTACCTCTCTGGCCCCGGACTGCCTTTCATTATTGACCCTAAATTACAATTAGACTCCGCCTTTATGACATCATGGTCCTCATAGTCTAAAGTAAAGAAATTTAATTGACCAGTAAATAATTTACTTTGGAGAGAATGTTGAAATCAGTATTTTTTTCTCACTGTATTATCTGACTTTTTTCCTATATTGACACAAACATCAGGAATATATAGTTTTTAATGGTAGGAGGAAAATTAATATAAGAAATTATGGTAAGAGATTTATTTTATTTTATTTTTTATTTTTTTAAGTATCTTATTTATTTGAGAGAGAGAGAGCACTCATGAGCAGGGAGGAGGGGCAGAGGGAGAAGGAGAGGCAGACTCCTCACTGAGCAGGGAGCCTGATGGCGGGGTTCGATCCTAGGACCCTGAGATCGTGACCTGAACCGAAGGCAGATGCTTAACTGACTGAGCCACCCAGGCAGCCAGGAGGTTTTTTTAAGACATCACTAAAAAACATTATATGGGATTCCTGATATAGTTAATGCATTTTTTTTAGATTTTATTTATTTATGTGAGAGAGAGAGCAAGAATAAGAGGGGAAGAGAGTCAGAGGGAGAAGCAGACTCCCTGCCGAGCAGGGAGCCTGATGTGGGACTCGATCCCAGGACTCCAGGATCCTGACCTGAGCCAAAGGCAGTTGCTTAACCAACTGAGCCACCCAGGTGCCCCTAGTTAATGCATTTTTGAAAAAAATATATTGGGTTTGCACTTAACATACAACTATTAGAATGGCATATCTATTCTTCTTATGAAGTACAGAAATTACTAATGTTTCTATAGTTGTGTTTCTCCAATTAGAGGGAGATAGACATCTTAATAGGTTACTAAGAAAACTATGGAAATGAAAAAAAAGGATCAAAAAGAGTAAATGTGATGAAATATAAAAAATAAAAATAAAAAGGATCATAATATTTAAGTTGGATAAGATTATGCTGATTAGACCTTTGTTAGCATATTTAGGTAGACCAGGGTAAATATTACCTGCTAAATCAATGTCATTTTAAAATTATTTAATTTATATATGAAGCTTTATTTTAAAGACAAACTGATAATTGATAGTTTTCCTTTCCTTTGAATAAGCATATTGGGTAATTGGCTAAAGGGATATGGAAAACGAAGTTTATTATCCATGACTCCTAGGTTTGAGAGGGTGGAGAATAGAACTACTGACTCGAATCTTCTTTTGCCTCTGTTCTTCTTCAGTGCTGACCATCATTATATGGCAGGGTGATGGTGCCGGTGTACATAAACCACCCAGTATATGCATTCAGTGGCATCCTATGCTTATATATGTCTCCCAGAGGTGTGCTATTATCATCCTATAGGCTGTATTCAGGGGGGTATAAAACATCTGAACACTGAGAATATATGGCCTAATTATTAGAGAGTATTAGTTAAATTAAAGTATATATTAAATAGCAAACAGGGAGAAGTATTAGAATAGGTTGCTCCGATGAGATTGTGCTCTAATGTTTCCTTGGAGTATTTTGAATGCCCAAAGGTGTATTTGTAAAAGCTCCAAAGGTAATAATTCTGGGTATGATTTTGCCCTATTGGAGGTCATGCAAAAACCATTCAATGCCGCTCTTAAGTTTGCCTTCACCTATTAATTTATCCTGGATCCCCAGGGTTTACTCTGTCTTTTAGCTTTGTCTATATAACATGGCATGTTATCTTTGTAATGAGAGGATGAGATAGATCCATTAGAGTAAAAGATATGCACTATTAATGAGTTTCTAGCCAGCTATCAAGGTATAATCAAATGTGGTTTATCTTGGTGAATGAAAGTTTGAATGGAAAATTAAGCTCCCATACTGACTGTAGAGGTACAGTGGATCATTTTGTTCTTTAATGTCACACTTCACTGGACACACTTCACAGAGCAGTGAATCATGCTTAAAACAAGCACCCTTTACTTTAACGACAGCAGATAATGCAGCAGAGGTGAATAATAAGTGTTAGCCATTTTAACTTTCTCTTGCAGTACTATCTCCCAGGTGCCTGATGGACAATTTACAAAGTCCATATGCTATTTTATAGATTGGAACTTGGGATCCAGCCAGTGGCCTGAATATGACAGAAAGTCAAAAGGGAAAGCCAACCAACATCACAGACTCCTTATCTAATCGTTCTTTGATCGTTACCACCATTTTGGTAAGTATTTGCTTTTCCATTTTTTTTAGATAAATGTAGATAAACATGGAAGTGGATTAAAAAGAACATTATAATTTGAACAGGGAAGAACAAAATGTAATGTATTTTGCAGTTATTTAGCAATTACTGTATAACAGAGGAGTCAAGGTTAATTTAGCCACAATTTTATTATATTAGTCTTCAATGATGTAACTTATATTAATGTTTGGGCTGTTTATGTTGATTAATAATACAGCTTTATGTATTACTAGAAATCATTACATTTCTGCAAAATTAGGTACCAATGAAGAATTTTCAATGTTAAGATTTGAAAAATGTATTGACTTGCAGATGTATAAATAAGTTATGTGAGGGACTGCATGTGAACTTTACTTCTGCTTTCATCTCCTGCAAATATATGTTAGAGGGCATGTCATTTATTTTTCAGGATTTTTTTCTATTATCATTATATTTCAACCTTGCTTTCAATTGTTTTCATCGTGGAAAATCACTTTTGGTTTATTTATCTCTCTAATAAAATTAAATATGACAAGTACTTTTTTAAGCCAGAAAAATTTCACCAGCAACAGACTTAATACCAATGCACTGGGTATTTTTATACCTTTTATAATTATATATCTTAAATAGATCACACAGTAATATTTACCTATTCCTACAATGCCATTTGAAATGGGAATTTTAATTTTAGAATAATCAAGGAGCTCTTATATTATTAAGTCAGTACTTTCTACCTACAGAATAAGCTTATCAGTGCTAGTTCTTGTGTCTTCCCAGGTAGCCAATAAGAATGGAAGATTAATGTTCAGAACAACCCACCACACACTTTTAGCATTTGTATAATTTCTAAATTTGATTTAAGGTGGCAGATCAAGCCAGGAGGAATTCATAATCATGTCCTTTTATTAACAATGAGGGACGTCAGATCTCTCGGCATGTCAAAATAAAATAACTTGGGTTAAAGACTCTTGATAATGAAGCAAAGCTGGTAATCATGAAATGACAGTGATGGAAGTTCATGAGTTTTTTTAATCACTCCCTTGCTGAGAACCTCAGTGAATACTTGCTCCCTATCCATCATATCCAAACTTTCTAAGTTCTCTTTGTATCTCCCTCTTTTTTTCAAAGGTACTCTCATACCCACCAATTTACTGGCCTTGTTTTTCAGTTGAAATGCTTCCACAAGATGCTAATACATCTCTTTTCTGCCTGTATGTCCTGGATTGCATTTCCTCCTGCTAGGACCATTGCAGTAACCACGTAACCATCCTTACTGCTGACAGCCTTCTCCTTCTACAATGCACCCCACTCTTCATTATAATAATCTGTCATTTTCCTGTTTCCCTCCTTGTAAGTCTATAGTGAATCACTATTGACCATTAAAGAGTGCCCCAAATTTTGACCCTGATGTTCAAGACCTTCTATAATTTTATCTTCTCCCACCTTTCCTTCCTTATTTCCTATTATTCCCTTTCAGTTAACCTACTCCCATGATTGTGTTAGCCCTGTTCCTTTTGTCTATAATATGTTTCTCTCCATTTCTGAGATATTTTTGTACTTGTCAGTACTTTATATTATTTAGAATTAATATTACATTATTCTTTTCTTATTTCATGTACGCAATATTTCTCCAAACATCACTGACCATTTCTTTGAGGCATAGGCTCTGACTATGTCTCCTATCTTTACATCATATGTGTCTCTACAATGCTCATAATGAGTGCTTTATAAGAGACATCTGTAGTCTTCAGCAGTTGGCACTTCTTTTGGTGTTCTCCTTGATCCAGCCAAACTCCCAGATACATCACTTATCTTATGGCTCCAAAACTTTGCCCAGTTCTTTACATTTCCCTGTGAGAATCCTATTCATCCTTCCAGACTCATCTCAAATGACAACCACTCCATGAAACTGATCTCTCCATTAAGTTGTGTGTATGTCGTTGGGGGGTGTGTGGGGTGGGGGATGTATACTTTAAGTATCATAAGACTCTATTATGGCACTTACTAGGCACTGTTTTTTTTATCTTAAAAATAGGTATATATCTGTGTGTCCATTTGACATGAATCTATATAAGGCCAATGATCAAATTTTGTACTCTTTTGATATTTTAATGTTAGAGAAAAGTGCCCTACGCATAGCAAGCACTCAAACATTTGTCAAATTAAATTAAAAAAACAGTATTTAATTAAATGGAAAATTAGAAGAAGTAAGCCACTTTTGAATGATTATACTTAAATATTTTTCACCTTGAAGGTTAATGCAAACTTTTTGTCCAAACAAAGCAGGTGACTAAGACTATCCATATAATTTCTCAGTCTTAACTACTTAGGGTTGTTTTATAAGAAGTATTCAGGTATTTTTCTCAATCATGAACAATTTTGTGTCTATTGATAAACAAGTTGTATTTAACCTTAGTTTCATATTAAAGCCAGGCATAAAGTTTTTAAAAACGCATTTGTACCCAAAACACATTTCATACCTTTTGAAACAGTATTTCTGAGCTTTGGACTTTGGAAATCTTCATTTTAAAAAAAAATTCCACAAGTAATTCTGATCTATAGCAATGATTGAGAACAACTGCTCAGATCATTACTCTGTGTAACTAAGATGTAAGATCAACTGTGGAGCAATACACTAAGCTTACATTTCGAAAGAGAATTATTTCTATTTTATTATTTTATTTTATTTTATTTTTTGTTTTTTAAAGATTTTATTTATTTATTTGATAGAGAGAGACACACAGAGAGAGGGAATACAAGCAGGGGGAGTGGGAGAGGGAGAAGCAGGCTTCCCGCAGAGCAGGGAGCCTGATGCGTGGTTCGATCCCAGGACCCTGGGATCATGACCTGAGCCAAAGGCAGACGCTTAATGACTGAGCCACCCAGGAGCCCTGAAGTTACTTCTATTTTAGAGTATGTCCCTCTGTTGGTCTTTAAGTGATTCTCATATTTATTAAAAGGAAAGTCACTTTGTTTTTATATCACTTAGTGAAAAAATTCTTGTTCTGGATACTCTGATTACAAAATATCCACAACCAAGAAAAGAATAGATTTTAAGAGATTAGTTACTTTACTTAGTAAGCATTATACTTGATGTAATTTACTGATGTTTAATTTATATTTTATAAGGAGGTTATGATCATTTGATTTATGTTTAGTTATTTTGTTTTTTATTCTCTTGGAAAAATCTCAGAGGGGATTCTGGCTGTGTTGTGAATAATGATATCTCCGCAAAGAGAAGTTGTGGAGATACCAAAGAGAAGTTCACTGTGCTTCTTGTTCAATATATTTATTGTGTGTCTTAAGAAAAAACAGTGAAGTATTCTAGGATTTGGCATTATCAGTGTGCTAATCATAATCAGTTCCATTTTTCTTGAATTTATTTTTATTCATTCTTTTATTTAACAAATATGTATTGAACGATGATGACACGCTAAAAGCTTTGTTTGATGAACAAAATAGACATGGTGTCTGCCCTCAGGGAGCTTAGAAAATGGTAAGGATTCATAGGGAGGGTTACACACACATTTACACACACGCACACACACACCAAACCTTTTGCTTAAGATATAAGGAAAAGATAAATGGGTTAATGCCATTTACAGGATAATCCTGAGTTATACTGGGAGTCAGGAGTGAAAGGACTAGTCGGGTAGGCCTCCTGTAGAGGAGTAGATAGCAGATACCTGAAGTTTGAGAAGGAATTAGCAAGCTAAAGAAAGAGAAGAGTGTTCTTGGCAGAGAGAATAGGATACTCAAAGACCCTAAAGCAAGAAAGATCTCCAAGAATTTTCAAAATGGAAAGAAGACTAAGATGGCTGGGGATGGTGCCTTGGTACGCTTCTCAGCTTTATAGAGTAAGATCACATAGTCCATTACAAAAAAAAAATAGCAGACATTTATTGAATTCCTGCTACATGCTAGACCCTGTTCAAAGCACTACTCATGTATTTATTTGGTTAATGGTCAAAATAACCTTTTGAGGTAGATACCATTATTAATATTATTACAATTGATATAGCTAATGTCCTGATTGCCTAAAGAGCCTACTCATGGGCACACAGCTAAAACGTAAAGTAGTGTGATTTCAACCCATGGTTTTAGCCAACTTGAACAATGAATACTATGAAATGAAGTCTAGCAACTATAGTTTCTGACCAAAATAACATCTTGATTGAGAATTGTTCCTCTAAAGCAACACTTCTTATCCAGAAATCCCACATATGCTAGAGCACTGTATTAATATCATGGGTGTATCCTCAAACATCTAGACGTTCCCCTCTGTAGAGGCCAAGATTAGACTATGCTTGGTTGGATATTTTGCCCCTCTCATTTCTCTCCTCTTTTAATGTAGCACTCAGTTTTCTTTCAGCCGCTTTAAACCATAATTTCAGATTTTTCTGGACAATCTGGACACCTTATTTTTTCTCTTTTAGAATTGAGATTAAGCAACTTGTTTATAAATATCTTTTACTCCCCCTCAACAACAAAACCTATGCCCAATACATTGTATGGGTGCAGTATATGGTTATATCATGGAATAATTCATTTTAGAAAGCCTAAAACATTTAAAAAATGTTCATTATTTTTTAAAATTTTGAATGAAGATTTATGATATCATATAATTTGGAAATTTATATAACTTTACCTGCAGTTCTGGACCTAAAGCTTCAGTCTACTCATGTCCTCTCCTTTTTTTTATTTTTTTATTTTTTTTTATTTTAAAGATTTTATTTATTTATTCATGAGAGACAGAGGGAGAGAGAGAGAAGCAGAGGGAGAAGCAGGCTCCCAAGAAGCAGGGAGCCCGATGCGGGACTCGATCCCAGGACCCTGGGATCATGACCTGAGCCGAAGGCAGACGCTTAACCATCTGAGCCACCCAGGCGCCCTCCTTTTTTTTTTTTTTTAAGATTTTATTTATTTATTTATTTGAGAGAGAGAGCATGAGCTGGGGTGGGAGGGGGTGTGGGGGGAGAGGGGCAGAGGCAGAAAGAGAAGCAGACTCCCTCCTGAGCAGGGAGCCCGACATGGGGCTTGATCCCAGGACCCTGAGATCATGACCTGAGCCTAAGGCAGATGCTTAATGACTGAGCCACCCAGGCACCCCTCATGTCCTCTCCTTAATATACTTCATATTATCGCTTTGATCTTCAAATTTCAAGTTCAGTTGCTATTAAAATTCCCTTGCTTAACTATGGAAAGAGCCAGGATGTCCATCAACAGATAAATGGATAAAAAAGATATATATATCTATCTATCTATATACATATAGATAGATAGATAGATATACACACACAATGGTATATATATACAATGGAATATTATGCAGCCATCAAAAAAACCACAAAATCTTGCCATTTGCAACAACATGGATAGAACTAGAGGGTATTATGCTAAGCGAAGTAAGTCAGAGAAAGACAAGTATTATATGATCTCACTGATATGAGGAATTCTTAATCTCAGCAAACAAACTGAGGGTTGCTGGAGTGGTAGGGGGTGGGAGGGATGGGGTAGTTGGGTGATGGACATTGGGGAGGGTATGTGCTATGGTGAGCGCTGTGAATTGTGCAAGACTGATGAATCACAGACCTGTACCTCTGAAACAAATAATACACTATATGTTAAAAAAAAAAAAAAGAAAGTAGGAAGGGAAAAATGAAGGGAGGAAAATCAGAAGGGGAGATGAACCATGAGAGACTATGGACTCTGAGAAACAAACAGAGGGTTCTAGAGGGGACGGGTGTGGGCGGATGGGTTAGCCCGGTGATGGGTATTAAAGAGGGCACATATTGCATGGAGCACTAGGTGTTATATGAAAACAATGAATCATGGAACACTACATCAAAAACTAGTGATGTAATGTATGGTGACTAACATAACATAATAAAATAAAATTAAAAAAAACACTTAATGTAGACCGTTACTTTTACAAGAAAAAAAAATTCCCTTGCTTTTTATGTTTGTTGTTATTAATGGATCTAAAAATTTAATCTTTTTATTTATGAGGATTTTATTTATTTCATAGCAACATTAAAATATAAATTCCTAATCACCAAAAATACTCATTGTGAACAAGACAGAGAGTGCTCTTACTTACTTTTTGAGATTATTTATTTATTTATTTATTTTTACATAGAGTGCTTTTAAAGAATAGTATGTGCTTTACTCTTCAGTTTATAATCTGATTTTGTTGTGCTTACTGTTATGGATCCACTAGCTAGGGCAGTATCAGGAGACTGAGTATTTAAGTTCATATAGGGAATGCCTGTTTTCCCTCTGAGTTCTCGGTTTGCAGCAGATTTTTTCAAGCCTGTCTAAATATGGTGAGTGCTTCCCACTGTGCTGCTCCTGTATAATAATTGATTTTTGTCCATCAAAAGATTACTAACACTTAAATGCCACTGTACATGTTTTTCCCTTTGTGTAGCACTTCGGTGTACAAATGACTATGAATGTGCTTGCATCTGCAACTTGTCTTTTTTTTTTTTTTTAATGTTCCCAGCACTTCCTGGAGGGTTATATAGTTCAGTATTCAGTTTACTTGCTTAGGCTTGTAAAGCTTTATTGTTGCAGCCCACAGATACAGGAGGCTTATCTGGGAGCAAGCTTCCAAGGACAATGGGAAGGTTTCACGGTACAAAAGACGAAGTGACCGAATCATCTCCTAAATGGTTCTGCAGCTTCTTCTATAATATCAACAAAAGCAGATTTCTAGGGCTTCAAATCTGCCACTGCAAACATTTTCCCTTTGAGTCTTCTCTTTCCATTGTTACAGAAGGACTGTCAAGCACGTAGTTCTTTAAGTTGCTAGCATCCGGGCTTGGAAACCCAGACACTGCAGCTTCACAAATAAAAAGATTTTCATTCTTAACAACCCCCCACCATTTCTAAGCAGTTTTAAACATGTATTGTGGAGATAAGATCAAAATAATTTAAGAAAGATATAGTAAATATCCACACTCAAGTACTACGTAAATGTTAACGTCTGAGATGAGAGTGCCTCATTCAAACTCAGACTCCTCTGACCCGACTCCTGCAACTGGCTTGTTCAAAGGCAACCAAACCTTTTCTCACTGTATTTTTTCTTCTGTTTCAGGGATCCTGCTGGCATTACATTTCTCTCTCTCATTCTTGCTTTAACAGCTCAATGTATTTTATTTCAAATCAGTATTAATATTCTCTTAGACCTCCAGATCAGCTAGATAAACTTATACGACTACTGGTGGTGGTACCGTAGAGAAAGAAAGAAAGAAAGAAAGAAAGAAAGCTGTTTTAATGTGAAATTAGGCATAATTTTTTTAAGACTTTATTTTAAAGTAAACAACCAATGTGGGATTTGAACTCACAGCCCTGAGATCAAGAGTTGCATGCTCTACCAACTGAGCCGGCCAGGCACCCCAAGGCATAATGTTAAAAACCTAGGGTCTTAGTCTTTAAAGATTTTATAAGTGATCAGCATCTCCTTTTTTTAACCACATAATATCTGGTACACACACACACACGTACTTCTTTCATTCTTCTTTATTAAATCTACTTTACAGATGCCACCATAATAAAGATCCTTAAGTATTTTTATTTTGTTGTTCTATTCTTTTTCATTGCCAACAGTATTGTCAATACTGTAATTTTGTTGAAGCTTATTTTATTATGAACAATGTATTAAGTTTGGTATGGAAGAATGAATAAAGAAACCTGAATCTCTGGTTCAGTTTAACTACAGCAAGCTACATGGAAATGCAGTATTTTTGCTCTAGTTTTCCCATTGTCAAAGATACTGTCACGATAGAACCATGTAAAATTATACGATCTCAATTTTAGCTGCAGCTTTGTTCTGAGTGGATGTCCAACATCAAACTCAACATGCATCAAAACTCCTTCTTCAATTCAGGCCTTATCATACCTCTTCCTCCTCTATTTCCAAACTCTATTTTTGTGTCCAGTACTTTTCTATTCACTCAAACCAAGGATTTGTTTCTTAGATACCTCAGTCTCTTTAAACCCCATATTCACAATGTAGATATCAAAAATAATAATAATAAAAAAGATGGATTATTCTAAGACAATTTAACAAAAGAAGTGAGTCAAGGAACAATTTGAACTAGTCAGATATGGTGTGTTCATGGGTACTATGGAATGGGAGATTTATAGAGTCTGATCTGAGAGACATAGTACCTGTGGGGAGGGGGCCAAGATGATAACATTGAAAACTCAAGTATGAGATTTATTGGGGGTGGATTACATGATAGGCGAAACAATTGAGGAATGTGGATGAGAACTTCTGGTTAAAGCTAAGGGATGGGCATTAGCCTTGTCACAGAGCATAAGGGTGTTGGGAAGGAAGATAGTGAGCTCTATTTAGTCATCTATGAATGGAGATGTTGGAAATACATTTTTTGTAGTCAAACCTTGATTATTCATGTAAGGAGCTAATGAATTAGATTCAGAAATGAGATGCAGTTTAGAGATTAGCTAATAGGTACAGTCTCCTTTCCCATCAAACCTTTTACTGGAAGAGCAGTGAAATGGCATATCTGATTGATTTGAGCTTGAGGTTTTCTTTTTTTCTTTCTTCTTTCACTTAGGAATTAAGCTAATGAAATATTTAAAGGCCAAAATACAAATACCAGTAGAAAGACAGTAACAGCCAAAATCTCCAGTCTAAACTGATAATTCAGTCAAGTGACAGAATTAAATGGCAGATCAGTATTTATTAAAATATGAGTGATAATCACTAACCCAAATCCTCCCTTAAACACTTATTGCTCTGACATCAGTATCTTTCCTGAAATATTGGTGAACAGCACAATGAACAAAACTCTAGCCCTTTCCTTAAAAGTTAACTTCAACATATTACCCAGTTATTATTTCTATCAGATTCGCTACAATTTCAAATGATTGTATGTTACATTTCAGGGAGAAAGATGTCCTTTCATGTTCCCAAATCCCAGCAGATTTTCTGTAGATATAGAGTTAAAACAAAAACTTTTCTTGGAACAATAATTATGGCCAATAAAGACTTAGATTTATTTTTTTGTACATTATGTAAATTCTTTGTAGTTACACTCTGAAAGTAGGTAAACACAGTTGGCTGCAACTGAGACTGTGGTGATTATGTCTGCAGTAGTATACTAAAGGATCTGTGTGTGTGTGCATCAGGTGTTCCAGAAAATGTCTTTGCTTAATAATCTTGCAAAACAAAATCAAAGAAAGGAAATGAAACTTCGTCGGTTGCCTCAGAATGCACTTAAATTCTGACAAAAAAAAGTGAAAGGTAAATAATAAATATGGTGTATTCAAAAGTTATTAAGGTGGAACTGGAGGGTATTATGCTGAGCGAAATAAGTCAATCAGAGAAAGACATGTATCATATGACCTCACTGATAAGAGGAATTCTTAATCTCAGGAAACAAACAGGGTTGCTGGAGTGGTGGGGGTTGGGAGGGATGCGGTACTGGGTGATAGACATTGGGGAGGGTATGTGCTATGGTGAGCGCTGTGAATTGTGTAAGACTGTTGAATCACAGACCTGTACCGCTGAAACAAATAATACAGTATATGTTAAAAAAAAGAAGAAGAAGAAGAAGATAGCAGGAAGGGAAAAATGAAAGGGGGAAATCGGAGGGGGAGACGAACCATGAGAGACTATGGATTCTGAGAAACAAACTGAGGGTTCTAGCGGGGAGGGGGTGGGGGGATGTGTTAACCTGGTGATGGGTATTAAAGAGGGCACGTATTGAATGGAGCACTGGGTGTTATACGCAAACAATGAATCATGGAACACTACCTCAAAAACTAATGATGTAATGTATGGTGATTAACATAACATAATAAAAAAATTATTAAGGTAAAACTTTGCTCTACAGGCCCACTGCACGGTTTTGTTGGTGCTTTACCATAAGTTCCAGATTCTAAGAGTTATTCGTTTTCTCTCCAGGAAGTTCATGTGAAAGTGCTTTTTTAATAACGTCTTGAGATATTGAAATGAGGTTTGTTTTCCAGTCAAGAGAACAATAGATAAGCACATGTGGAGTTTCTCTCGATGGTAGTTTTTGATCCTAACAAACCAGTCATCCTTAGTAGTGCCTTTTCTATTAAGTTGTTCTGATGGTAGCTGCTAGGTTTTTTCAGTTTTTTTTCCTCCTGGTGTTCTCACTTCCCATTGTGATAACCTGTAGTGCACCCAAGGCTTCTGATATGAATGTTAATTAGGGATAGCAGAACTCAGACTTGAAGAGCCACAGTGAAGAGAAGGAATTTGAAAGACCAGGACTCAGACAATGGCAAGTCCTTTCTTAACTCTACAGCAGTAAAAACACCACAGTTGGAATGGCAGAGGCTAAGGGAAGAAAGAAATAACACTGTCCTGCCAATGGGGTATTAACAATCAACTGTGCTGTTATTTGTGCTGATCTTTTGCTTATTTTTGTTGGTCATTTCTTGGGACTGTGAATTGGAAAATATTGTTAGCCTGTCCAGTTAAGTTTCTACATATGTTTCCAACATTTAGAGTAGTATAAATCATTAAATTGTAATGAAATACTAGTACTTAAACCAATCCCCTTAAATCTATAATCCCTTTCCATTTTTAAGATCAAAGCTTACTACATACATTTTATGAAACTTCCTTAATTTAGCTAAGAAAAAAATTACAAGACTATTTTAGAATGATTAAAATGTAGTTTGGACAGTGGTGGTAAGGAAGTAAAATTACAAGCTTGAAATTGTCTGCAGACCTTGGATAGTATAAGAAGTTATAAAACCAAATAGTCATTGATCTTTACAAATGTTAATGATACTAGATGCTTGTTAAATGTCATCAGGTTTAAATTTTAAATTAAAGCAAATGAATACCTTATAAATGAATCATTTATGTATAACATAACAATTTTCACTTCTGATTTTTAAAAAAAACACTTTATAAAACATGATCACCTAAATAAGCAAATATATTTCATTCCATAACATTGATAGAGAATTCTATTTTTTAATCATCTTCCAATTATAAGATTCAGTTTCCTTCATCCTCATTAACCAAAAGTTAGCTAATTAAAAATAAGCCTCCAAAAATCTCTATTATTTTTCACCATCATAATAAATGTTTCCATGAAATTTTCTTAAATAACAAAAAAATATATATTTTTGAAGAAATTTAGGGTGAATATAATAACAACCAACTATTTTCAGAGGAAAAATATGCTAACCATTTGAAGTTAGAACGTGAGAATATCGCTTCTTTATTCTGCTCGGAGGTGTTTGACTATGGCTTGGCTTCTCACCTGGCAGATGGCCTGGCACCCCTATACCAGCTGTGGAGCAGACACAAGGGCTGGACTCTTGCTTTAGAAGAGCTACTTACAATGTCTTGGGTCAGATCTAAATAAAGCAAAACAGAAAATAAAGCAGAACAAAGCATAGCATTCCCCTTCATTAAGAACCTGGTTTTCTGTTTAGGCTTGTCCTCTATTTTTCATCTTTAATTTTCTCTGTCAGTATTGGAGTTCCTTTTCTAAATTCCAGTGTTGGTTTTATAGTGTAAATTGTTATAATTGTCTGCAAATTTGTAATCGAAGTACTCACTAGATATTTATAATAGAGGCGATCTTCATCACCACTGTAAAAGATACACTTCCTCTTAACTTTCCAATAAAAGTTTCAGGAGAATGCAGGAAAAAAAAATCAACTTAAAAGCAGCAAAACCATAGTGATACATAAACTAAAGTTAAAAGGAGACATATGCCATAATTTCAGTAGAACATCCATCAAATAGAGTTTATGGGGACAGATTGCTCATCATTTTCTAAAATAGCGTGTTTGTGGACCCTACTTATGAGTTCAAATGATGTGATTTTATGTTTTTATGCCAAAATTATAGGAAAATAGTTTATTTTACATTTCCATTACCTTGAGTCACTTTGTGGAAATATTTTTATATTTAAGAGATCTATAATTAATTATCTTTGGTAGTTTAGAAATTTAATCATATGTCTTATAGATAGCTAAATTTCATCTCTCCCTTTACTAATTTTTTAATTGCTTTTGTCTGTTTTATTTTTATTTGCATTTGATGAGAACTTCATTCTCTGACACTGTTTTCCTTATTTTAGTGGTATTTTTTCTTATTATTATATGATAATAGATTTATTCTCAAGAAGACTTTACATACCTCATTTTCAAGTTAATTATTTTTCAGGAATTACTGAATACATTGGTTGTCTATACAGGTTATCATTAATTTTTCTAGTTATACTTATTATTCTGATGAATGTATTAATTTCTGAATGATAATCATAGTTGTATTCCAGAGATAAACTGTATTATTGGTTGTGACTGAAACATATTTCAGTGGATAGCTATGTTTTATTTGCTATATTGCTTTCAGGTACTATTTGGTAGTGACTGCTCCATAGTTAAGGCATCTAACCATCTTGTTAGCTTGTTATGTCAGTGTTATTCTAACTTCACTTAGGAAGACTGGAACTGATTTCTCAGCATTTGCTATGCTCTAAAGCAGCCTGCATATCATGAGATCATTTGTTTCATAGGTTAAAAGTAAAAATTCCACACTATTTAGATATTTTCTGGAAAGATTTCTGAAATGTTAGAATTTCTTTTATAGCTATTGACCTATTCATTTTATTACTTTTTTTGAATCAATATTATATTGTACAGTGATATATATCAAGGTATTCACATTTATTAACATATTTTCACATAATGTCATTATACCAGTTTTATATTCTCTACTGAGTCCCTTATGTGAAATTCTGTGTTTTTTGGTTTTTTTAAGATTTTATTTATTTATTTGATGGAGACACAGTGATAGTGGGGAACCCAAGCAGGGGGAGTGGGAGAGGGAGAAGCAGGCTCCATGCTGAGCAGGGAGCCCGATGTGGGGCTCGATCCCGGGACCCTGGGATCATGACCTGAGCTGAAGGCAGCCGCTTAATGACTGAGCCACCCAGGTGCCCCGAAATTCTGTGTTTTTAAATTTTTTTTTCTTAGAGTTGGTTAAGAGAGCTTATTTTATTATTGTGCTTTTACTAAAAGATGTCTATAATTTAGTCATTTCCTTTCTTTCCTATTTACTGCTTCACTTACTTTTTTTCTATTTCCTTATTTTCCTTCTGCTTTTCTTGTGTTTCTTGGTTGTCAATTTTCTAGCTTTTTATTATTTAAATGTTCCATTTATTTATTTTATTTTTAATTATTTAATGACAAATTCATGTAAGGGCTAATTTTTCTCTGAAAAGTACTTTGAAGATTCTTCTCCTTCTCCCTCCTCCTTTCTTCTTTTTTGTTAAATGAAAGTAGCATAGCTTTATGGTTAGCAGAATGCTATGGAGTCAGGCAGAAGCTTCATCTCTCAAACTGCACCAGACTTTGAAATTCAGGTAATAGTCATTAGATAATGCATTTAAATAATATGTTTTCTGAAAATTCTTTTTAAATTCTACACAGTTCTTTACCTGTGTTGAGAGAAACTTAGATTTAACTTAGTTTTACTAAATGCAGTGTTTATGGTCTTTTTAAATATCACCTTTGCCATTTTTAGGGCTATTATTTGGTGTCAGGAAGTACTTTTTCCTTTTTTTTGTTTAATGAAGAGTATGTGTTTGCTAATTTTCATCCTTTCCATAAGTTACATGGCAAAATGGCTAGAATATAAAATTCTTTTTTTTTAAGTTTTTATTTATTTATTTGAGAGAGAGAATGGGAGAGACAGAACACATGAGAGGGGGGAGGGTCAGAGGGAGAAGCAGACTCCCCGCTGAGCAGTGAGCCCAATGCGGGACTCGATCCCGGGACTCCAGGATCATGACCTGAGCCAAAGGCAGTCGCTTAACCAACTGAGCCACCCAGGAGCCCTAGAATATAAAATTCTTAAATTTTTCAAGATTTTTTTTCTTAAAAACACTTGATATTTTTTTCATTGATATAATTCTCCTTTTCTGGTTAGACAGTTTTATTTTCCACTATTTAATGTTTAAGAAACTGTTTCTTCCTTTATTTTTGTGATTGATTTTTATATATTTATTTTGGCCAGGGTGGGCCTAAGTAAAAAAATTATTTTAGGGGCCCCTGGGTGGCTCAGTTGGTTAAGCGTCTGCCTTCAGCTGGGATGGAGCCCCACATTGGGCTCCCTGCTCAGCAGGGAGCCTGCTTCTCCCTCTCCCTCTGCGCCTCCCCCAGCTTGTGCTCTCTCTCTCTCTCTCTCACTTTCAAATAAATAAATAAAACCTTTAAATTTTTTTAAATCAATTTACAGCTTTCTATGAAAATATCACTAATTCATCTTCAAATGCTCTTACCATGCTTTAAAAACCTTCTGTTAGTATAGGTAGAGGTATCAGATTACCTAGGAGTTTCTTCTGTGTCTTTGGAGGCATATTTTGAAGCCATGTGTTCTGCTGCAAATTGATCTTCTGCGTTAGGCCTCTTACCCAGCTGTCATCCTGGGACTTCCTTTCACCATCATCCTGAAAATTCTATTTGCCTTTCTTCTTTACTGGAACCCCACTTCCTGGATCCTAGGATTTTTTTATTTTTTAATTATTTTTTAATTTTGTTAGAGTATGAGCTGTAATAACATCCTGAGAAAGGTCACATGAGAGACACACATTTTAGCCCTTGTATATTGAAAAACATTGCCTCCTGTGGATAGAATTACAGGATGAATTCTGTGGGCGGCATTACTCCATTTGTCTTCTCCTCCTGTTGCAATCATTCAGATGTGCGTGGTCATTCTGATCCCTTTGGATCCTTTGTATGTGGACTGTATTTTTCTCTCCTATGGACAATTTTAGGATCATCTCTTTATTCCTGAAGCTTGGAAATTTCACAAATAATATGCTCTGGTGTGTGGAACTTTTTTAAATTAATCTTTTTGAGCATTCTCTAGAGTCTAGATCCAGGCTATCCAATTATACTAGCTGAGAAACACTGCCTTTCAAAGATTTGATATTAAAAAAAGGAAAAGATTTCAATTTTATATTGATTATATGTTGAAATGTAATGTTTTAAATATATTAGGGTAAATATAATATACTATTAAAATTAACTTGGGCGCCTGGGTGGCTTAGTTGGTTAAGTGACTGCCTTCGGCTCAGGTCATGATCCTGGAGTCCCGGGATCGAGTCCCACATCAGGCTCCCTGCTCAGCAGGGAGTCTGCTTCTCCCTCTGACCCTCCCCCCTCTCGTGCTCTCTATCTCTCATTCTCTCTCTCTCAGATAAATAAATAAAATCTTTAAAAAAATAAATAAAATAAAATTAACTTTACCTGTTACTTTAACTTTTTTTTTTAATGTGGCTACTAGAAAATTTTAAATTTAAATATGTGACTCCTATTTGTGGCTTGCATTATATTTCTATACAACAGTGCTGGTCCAGAATCTTTCTGGGATCATTCAATCTGGAAACACAGGTTCTTCAGTTCTCAGATATTTTTAAATATTATTTATTTAATAATTTCCTCTTTGCCTTTTTCTCATTGTCTCTCTCCCTCTGGATCTGGGTTAACTGAGTATTACACTTTTCAGCACCACATAAATGACAGTTTTTTTTGTTTTGTTTTGTTTTATTTTTATTTATTTATTTATTTTTTCCACTCTTGAAATACAGAATTTTATTTAGAAACTGTTTAAAGTAGAAAAAAACCCTGTCAAGAAAGACCAGGTGGAAAATGGGTTCCCAATAAAATGGAATCTTAGGGCAACAAAAGTCTAAAAGGCCACAAAAGAAAAACAGCACCACTGTTATTTGAACAATAGCTAGTTACTTGCATTTTTTGGCATTGTTAATTACCGATTCTGGGTTTTCCTCTGAATTCCACACAGAACATGCACTACACAACAATTTTATCATAAAATATCTGCTTTCTACACACATTTTAGGACAAGCTACCACCAGGAACAAATCAATACAAATACATCAGGGGCTGAACAATCTCAGTAGTGGGTGATACACATTTTGCAGAATTCTGCCAAACAAAGGAACTGAATAGGCTAGGGACAAAGCAAAGGAGGAAGAGTTAAGGAATGAAATATTTTAAATATTAGTAATTAATTCAGACATGGTACTGTATCTTCTGTAAAAGAAAATTAACATTTAGTAACACCCTAATGAATTTTATCTCCAAAGAGATTAGTGCACTGGCAAAGTATTCCGATAACAGTGGAGGGCGGTGGACAGCAGGTACCGAGGACACCCAGCCTTGCAGGTCCCAAGGTAGTGATGGCCTTCACTGGTCACTCCCTCTGCCCGAAGTCCGGAAAGAACTTGCAGCGTGACCACCTGCCTGCTGAACTTACACTCTAAGCAGCAAACTTTAAGGAGCCAAAGAGGAGTCCCCAGTGGGCGAGGGGAGCAGAGAAGAGAAACATGTTCAATGTAAACTTAAAAGACAGTAAAATGGGACACGACCCCCATTCAAATCCCAGAGATGTGGGCAAGTCCCCAAAAGTAGTTGTTAGATTTAAAAACTGGACATACCTCATTTCCCAAGAAACACAATATGTAGAAATTTCAGGGATAACTGGAAAAATCATCAGAGAAATGTTCAATGAAATTCAAGCTCTTCAACTCAAACATCCCAGGACTGAAACACACCCTCTATTCATCCAGGCAACAATGCCTCTTACTTCTTAGAGCAAGGATACTATTTTTTTTTTTTTAAAGATTTTATTTATTTATTTGAGAGAGAGAGAGAATGAGAGATAGAGAGCACGAGAGGGAAGAGGGTCAGAGGGAGGAGCAGACTCCCTGCCGAGCAGGGAGCCCGATGTGGGACTCGATCCCGGGACTCCGGGATCATGACCCGAGCCGAAGGCAGTCGCTTAACCAACTGAGCCACCCAGGCACCTTGGTCAAGGACACCAAATGGCTTTACAGAGCAACGTTTTAAACTTTCCTTTTGGGCCAAGGTCTAGGTCTTTGAGGATTCAAGCAGCCCTGCAAGGCCTGTGAACAGCAGATTCCAAAGGTCCAGAGGTCTGGCCCTTCTTCCTTCCCAGATACAATGTCAAAGATGTGAAATCTCCTGTCATGTTACATTTTATATTTTGAAATATGGAAGCATATTTTAAATACTCTTAAGGCATTTATTTATTAAAACGTTCTCTGCCAAGATTTCACATTAGCTTAAAATTCAAATCAGTCTTTACATTTCTCTACTGAGGTTTCCACCTCAGTGTATCACATAAAAACACCTTCTCCAGCCCTCAGTGTTACCAGCGTCCACACGGTGAGCCCCATGGTCAGCCTCTTTGTTCCCTAGGTGACCCAACTAGATGTTAATACTGCTCTGCTACAGGGTAAAAGCTCCTAACTCAAACTAATTGGAAAAGGGGTGAAACTTCTACAAAGTGCACTTTAAGAAGAGGTACTGTTTGCTCATGAGAAGAAACCAGTGAGTCCTCTGAGAATAATAAAAGGGGGTATTTTACAGTTAAGCACATGATTTGGAGTGAAGAATTCGGATGTTGCTCTGCTGGTCCAGGCCGTTAATACACTTTTTGCTCCTCCTGTGGGCCCCCTTCATCAGGTATCACAAAGCATCTGTGGCATACAGAATGTCCACGATCCTCTGCAATACTGGATTGTTTTCCCTCTTGTTCTCCTGACAAATCAATTCAATGTTCCTTAGCTTTCCAAAATAGAAATCTCTTTCTTTCTCCAAGTCTTCGATGGTAAGTTTCAATACATTGACCTGCTGCATCAGTTCAGCTGCTTCGTCATCCCCGTTGCCCACACCAGGATTCTTTCGCACCACACCAGGGCCAGCCTTAGGGGTTGCAGTAGTTCTGTGTGCTGCATTGGGCCTCTGTGGAGCTGCACTGCTAGAGCTGAGAGGTTTCTTCGGTTTGTTCAGAGCTGGAGCAACAAAGGAGGGAGCCACTGCAGTTTCTTGACCTTGTCTGGAAGCTACGGGGTCATAGTCTTTTCCATCATAGTTTGCATCAAAAAACTTCTTGAACCACTGAACAAATTCAAAATTGTCCTGAAACTTTCCTTTTACTAATTTGTCCACAGGAATTATTTTGTCAACACCCATTCTCTTAAAACCTGCTTGTAGTATTTTGAAGTTCTGGACGTATTCATGTTCTAGCTTAGCCTGGAATTTCACTTTCTTCAAGGCAATGGAGCCAGGGAACAACATGTCCATAAACTGCCAGTAGGCAGCCCCTGAGCACAACTGTTTGATCTTCGTCAGATTCAGCTGCAGAGACTCATTGATCCAGGCCAGCATGTCATGTCGACTTAGGTTATCACTGGTGACTGATGTTGAATATACATTCACTGCCATCGGCTCTCATCGGGACTGCATCTACGGTCTGTGCCCAGCTTCGGTTATATCTTCGTCTCATTCAAACCGCCCGACTTATTTTTATTTATTTTAAGATTTTTTATTTATTTGTCAGAGACAGAGAGCACAAGCAGGGGGAGTGGCAAGGCAGAGGGAGAAACAGGACCCCTGATTAGCAGGCAGCCAGATGTGGGACTATCCCAGGACCCTGGGATCATGACCTGAGCTGAAGGCAGACTGAGCTACCTTGTTTTGATGTTTTAATAAGTTTTTTCTTTTTTTAAGATTTTTTACTTATTTATTTGAGAGACAGAATGAGATAGAGAGAGAGCATGAGAGGGGAGAGGGTCAGAGGGAGAAGCAGACTCCCTGCTGAGCAGGGAGCCCGATGTGGGACTCGATCCCGGGACTCCAAGATCATGACCTGAGCCGAAGGTAGTCGCTTAACCAACTGAGCCACCCACGCGCCCTGTTTTAATAAGTTTTTTTTTTTAAGATTTTTTACTTATTTATTTGAGAGACAGAATGAGATAGAGAGCATGAGAGGGGAGAGGGTCAGAGGGAGAAGCAGACTCCCTGCTGAGCAGGGAGCCCGATGTTTTGATGTTTTAAATGTTGATGCGTAGGTCCCATACCCAAACATTCTATTTCAATTGATGAACTCCTTAAACATTAGTATTGTCCGAAATCTCCCCAGATGATAATAATCTTCTAATTTTATCATGTAATTTCATCTTGTTTATTTTTAAATTCTATTTTCTGAAAGAGTTCCTCAACTTTAGCCCATCAATTGTTGATATATATAAAAATTTTATATATTATATATGTAAATTTTAATTAATTAATTATTATTTAGAGAGAGAGAGAGAGAGAGCATGAGCAGAGCAGAGGGAGAGGGAGAGAGAGAATCTTAAGCAGACTCCACACCCAGTGCCGAGCTCTTGTGGGGCTCGATCTCACAACCCTGAGATCACGATCTGAGCCAAAACCAAGTCTGATGCTTAACCAGTTGAGCCACCCAGGCACCCCTGTTTATACTTTTAAGACAATTTTTTTAGAGCAGTTTTAGGTTCCTAGCAAAATTGAGAGGAAGGTACAGCGATTTCCTATATACTTCCTGCCCCCACACATGGACAGCCTCTCCCATTATCAGCATTCCCCACCAGAGTGGCATATTTGTTCCAATTGATGAACTCTCACTGACACATCATAATCACCCAAGTACATAGTTTAAATTTCAATTCTTTCTTGGTGTTGCACATTCTGTGGATTTGGACAAATGTATAATGACATGTATCCACCATTGTGAGTATCATATAGAGTATTGTCACTGCCCTGCAAATAAGTGCTTTGCCTGTTAACCCCCTACCCAACTCCTGGCAATCATTGATCTTTTTATTGTCCCCATAGTTTTGTCTTTTCTGGAATGCCATATAAGTGGAATCATGCAGTATGTGTGGTCTTTTCAGATTGGCTTCTTTCACTTACAAATATTCATTTAAGAATCTTCCATGTCTTTTCATAGCTTGGTAGCTCATTTCTTTTTAGTGCGCTTTATTTATGTTTACCTCTATTTTTAATTTTGAAGAACGTTTATACATTCTGATTTTTTAGTAGCATTGATTCATTATATTTACTTTTTTGGAAGTTTTTTTCTATTCCTTATATTGTTTCTTTATTTGTGTTTTTATTTTTCTGTTTTATTTCTATCTTGATGTTAGAGGCTCCACTCAAATTTTCTCAAATGTCTATTCACACTTTAGAGTAAGGCACTATAATGGGAATGTTTTGGGAGGGAATCTGGCCTTCCAACTGGAGGGTCTGACAGATACCTAAATCTATGTATCTGTTCTCTATGTTGCATAATTTCTGAAAGGAATCCTACAGATTGGCAGCTAGCATTCTCAATTAAGGGAAAACAGGCTAGAGAACTTACTTTTGACTGGTGCAAACTTCTTAGTTTTCTGTTGTCTTATATTTAATGTCAATTCTTTCAAAATGATAGGTGGAGTTTCTTCATCAATTCATTATAACTCTGTATATTTTTTTAAAGATTTTATTTATTTATTAGAGAGCGTGAGAGAGAGAGAAACAGCATGAGAGAGGAGAGGGTCAGAGGGAGAAGAAGGCTCCCCGCTGAGCTGGGAGCCCAATGTGGGACTCGATCCCAGGACTCTGGGATCATGACCTGAGCCGAAGGCAGTCGTTTAACCAACTGAGCCACCCAGGTGCCCCAACTTGGTATATTTTCAAGAAATAAAATTAAGAAGGTCATGAATTCTAGTGGATGAGTAGACCAACTTGACTACCCTTCCCTGCCATTGTCAAAACACTATGACAATGACGGAACGGTGGTGCCACCTACATCTAACAAGAAAACAGACTGAATTTTGTATCCATAGTTTTCCATTGCAAGAGGCCATTCTTCTTTTTCAAATAGAATTCATTACAACATTTGGCCCTCCTTTTTCACTCTGCTTGACAACTTACTTCTTAAGAGCCAAGTATAACAAGCTTTATCTCTTAAGTACAATGAAGCCATTTTTTGATGATATGGTTATGCCTTTTTCCCAGTGTTTTTACAACATTTTTACACTACTGGTTAACCTCCACACATAATTGTCTGTACATATGTGATTCCATGCCCTCAACTTTTGGCAAGACTCTTATTCTTTTTTTTTATTAACATATAATATATTATTTGTTTCAGGGGTACAGGTCTGTGATTCAACAGTCTTACACAATTCACAGCACTCACCATAGCACATACCCTCCCCAATGTCCATCACTCAGCCACCCCCTCCGTCCCACCCCCCTCCACTCCAGCAACCCTAGTTTGTTTCCTGAGCTTAAGAGTTATGGTTTGTCTCCTTCTCTGGTTTCATCTTGTTTCATTTTTCCCTCCCTTCTCCTATAAGCCTCTAAGACTCTGTTATTTTTACTGTTCACTGTTGTGAGGTTATATTTGCCCATAGCCTCAGAACTACTTTAGTAAGGAGTTAGGAGAGGTGGAGCTAATGCTTGCTTTTCACAAGTCTTTGAGATTCATAAATAACTGTATGTAGTCCACTACAGATAGAGAGCAAAGAATGTGGAAGAGAAATTATGAATGAGGGTGAGCAGACAGACAACAGAATTGAAGAGTGGAAGTTTTATAGGTCTTATGAAGAAATTTAGATTTTAATCTATTCAGAATGAGGCAATTTTGAAAGATTTTAAGTACATAAGGAATATGATCAAGTCAGGACTTTAAAAAATCTCTCTTAGAATTGGAGATAGAATTGTAGTTTATGAGATAGGATTTGGTGAGAACAACCAAGAGAATATTACAAGAGTGAGAGCTGTTAAGGTCTGAACTATGGCGATATCTGAAGGGGTGGAAGGGAAGGACATCAGATTCAAAAGATATATGGGGTGGAGAATGGGGGCTATATAGGAACAGTTTACAAATTGAAGTTTAAAAAGAGATCAGAGGTTAAGAAGACTTTTATTTCCCTGATAAACATTGCTGGAAACATAATCGACATAAAAAAGCAGAGTTGGGATAATAAAAGATGAACATATTACATTTAAATGTCCTATGGTGTATTTATCTGGTTAGCAGTTAGATATATAGTTCCATAGCTGAAGAGAACAATCTGGACTGGAGATGAGATATGGAGTTACCAAAATAGATATGGTTGCCATCATGAATATAGGTGATATTGTTCCCTTAGAGAGTACATGTGAATTATCAGTGAATCTACACCACTGCACATTTCTTTTCTTTTCTGATATTTCTATGGATTATCTCCTAAAACTTGCTGTATTCTTTCTGGCTAAACAGCTATACATTCAGAGCTTCCCAGGAAGATGAAGAGTCTGGGATAGAAAAAAAATACACTGTCTTTTGAGTCAGGCTCAAGAGTGCTTTATTCATATTGATAAGGGGACAATCATGAGACTTTCAAGACCCATAAGACCTAAATTATATCAGGTACCCCCAACCTAATTTTACTTTCTGATCAATATCTGATTATCAGGTTCTGATCTTTGCATTTTCAATCACAACTTGATTACTTGACATTGATTCCTAATTGCTTCCCTTTATTTGAGATTTAACTGGTACTTCTTATGACAGACTATATCCTAACCCCACCACAATGACTCAAAAAGGAAGATACAGACCTCTTATCCTGGTAGAAAATGTATACGAGTTTTGCTTTACTAGCATCACTAAAGTGATTTCCCCTAGAAATCCAGAATAACAGATGAGTCCCCAGGTCCTTATCCATTCATCAATCAATGTATTTCATTAACTGCATTCCTCATAAGACATTTATGCCATTAATTTATGTCATTAATTAGATGCCTAAACAAGAATGAGTATTGAGTCCTATAAATTGTATGTTCTGAGCTCTCTTAGCTTTGGTTCTATGTAGTAATTAGTTAAAAAAATAAACTCATGAATTTGTTTTCACCATCTTGTTTGAATAAACCAATATTGGACAAACAAACAAACAAAATGTTTTTTACCACTTCATCTGAGAACTAATAGAAAAGAAATGTCTTTGCCACATTGCTATTTGGACATTTCCTATTATATGCAGAATATTTTATACTTCATTCAAATGTGACTAGAATCACTGACCATAAAATATTTGCTTATAATATGTCACAGCTTTGCATTCTTTAAGAAAATCAAATTTATATCTTGCCTTTTGAACTTCTAAATTTGCAATTTTTGGCAAATATGGTGCTCTCTGACATTACAGACAAAATACTCCTTCCATAATACAGTGAGCACTTTCTATGCCCTATAGCAATATTCATCATTTGGTTACATCAGAATTTCATAGTATGCTCCACTGTTCTGATAGGTATGTGATGAGGGACACACTACAACTATTGTGTGGTTAAATAGTTTTTGGGAAAATATTGAGTTAAGGTAAATTCATTGGGTTTCTTTATCACTGAGTCTTTAGTAAGTTCATATGTATTGTGGGTATCTTAAAGGAATGAAAATACATAAATTTCCAAATATTTTTAATTGAAGAATGTTTTGTGGAAAACAAAACTTGTGGGTTAATTTCCCAGAAGAATATACTGTGGACAACATTAGGTTAGACCATATTAACTTTGAAGTCTATTGATAAATATGATGAAACTTACTTACATATGCAAATTCATGAACTGTTTAACCTACTAATGAACAGCAGAGGAGCAGACTATTTCTAAAATGAGTTAATATTTGGTATCTGAATTGAATACCTAGTTGAGAAAGCGTTTTTCTGCAGGTTGAAGGGACAAATGGCAGTCAGAAAATCTAGGTTTGAATCTTGAGTCTGCCACTTAGTAGATGATCTGCCTTGGGCAAATTACCATAACTTTATAATATGGGTAATAATATGCAACTTGAAGTATTATAAATAATAACTTGAAAAATATATACCATAGTTCCTGCTACAAAATTATCAGCAAATGATAATATTAAATGGGTACAAAGTAATCTAAAAATTAAAAAGCAATGAATGGTCCTCACATTTACTATTTTCCCCCAAGGCTTTATAACATCTTCCTTTTAAGAACCATCATTCTTCTTCTTCAGGCCATGCACCAGTAAGATTCTTCTCTACGACTTTTCTCACTTCATTTCTCTTGCCTGAACAACTCTTACTTCTCCCCATTTATCTAATGTGTACTCATTCTACAACCCATTTTTCGGGTGGCCTTTTCTCTAGGATAATTTATCTAACTTCCTTAGGGACATCTTGACTTTCCTTTTGCTCACATCTAATGGTCCTTTTACCTATATAATTTATTTCTTAGGCACTTACATGAAAACTTGTATCACTAGTTTGCATTTTTTGTGCAAGTTCTCTATTTTCAACTAGATTAAAAGGTGCTTAGGAAAAGCAACTTTTGTTTTACAGGAGGTATATTCTTTTAATGATAGGTAGTCAATAAACATTTGTTGATTTTACTGATTACAAAAGGGCAGTAGCTGAAAGCTCACCATCCATTATGTAAAAAAGAACTTTCAGCAGACACATGCTGCTAACTACACTGACCATTGATGGATAATTCTCATTGCACAAGGACTTTCTCTTATGACTGCTTTACAGGCATGTTCAGGAGTCTTGAAGAAGTTGCCAGTATCTGTTCAATTTTGGGGAGGCATGAAGGTAGAAAGCCAGTTAGTATTTTTTTTTTAAGATTTTATTTATTTATTTGAGAGAGAGAGAGAGAGAGAGAGCGAGAGAACATGAGCAGGGGCAGAGGGAGGGGCAGAGGGAGAAGCAGACTCCCCTGATGAGCAGGGAGCCCTCTGCAGGGCTCAATCTCAGGACCTTGGGATCATGACCTGAGCCGAAGGCAGACGCTTAACGGACTGAGCCACCCAGGTGCCCCACAACTTAGTATTCTAATTCCTTTTTAAATCATCATATTTCCACTCTTTTTGGAGAAATGTAAGTAGAGCTTGAGGATAGGTAATGTTGGGTGCTTTCTAAGACAAAGAGCCTTCAAACTCAAATTGTTGCACTAAATTACAAGAAACAGAATCCTAATGATGGACTCCACTTTGCAATCATGTGACAAATCATGTCCTCCTCCTTTTGGCTTGCTTTCTCGCTCTCTCAAGCATGCATTCAGATTTATCCAATATCTAAATAGTGAGAAAATACCTAAAGGGAGAATATTGGAGACAGAAATTCTAAACCTCATTTCCTTTTTTTTTTTTTAACACCAAAATTGATTTTTAGGCAAATGCTTAAAAATCATCTTAGGAAAGAGAATGTCATTGTAAGCAGGATATGAATTCAAGCACTGCTGATCCACAGTGATTACATCTAGATAGTTTTCTCAGACTTTTATAGGAATAAAGTTTGTTTCTTAACTTAGATCCTCATGATATTATCACCCCCTATCTTTTTGTTGTTGTTGTTCCACACTTTCTTTTCACTTAAATCATGCAGAGCTGTTCATTCTTTCCAGCATCCATATGAATAATTTTCTCTCTCTAAAATATTTTCATTTACTCTACTCTTTGTCTAATTCAGTGTTCTCATTGCTGACTGCATATGGGACTGGCTCCATCATTTCTGCCCCCAGTATAAAATGAAAATGAGGATCTCTTGTTAAAAAGTTAAGAATTTCAAAAGGACACCAGCAGAGTACTAAACCTAGCAACGTTTCCGTCATACTGTTGGGCCCTCTCTTCTCCATTAATAGACCATATATGCAGGAGTTTATTTTTGAATTCTGTTCTGTTCTAGTGACCTATGTGTGGGGTTTTATGCTAATGTCATACTGTTTTAATCACTATAGTTTTGTAGTATTGTTTTAAATCAGGGAGTGTGATACTTCTGGACTTGTTCTTCTTTCTCAAGATTATGTGGCTATTTGGGTGATTTGTGGTTCCACACAAATTTTAGAAGTATTCTACTTCTGTGAGAAGTGTCATGGGAATTTTGATGGAGATTATACTGAATCCATGGATTGCTTTGGGGAGTATAAACATTTTAACAATATTAATTCTTCCAGTCCATGAGCACAGAATGTCTTTCTATTTATTTGTGTCTTCTTTAGCTTTTTTTTTTAAAGATTTTATTTATTTATTTGAGAGAGAGAGAATGAGAGACAGAGCACAAGAGGGAAGAGGGTCAGAGGGAGAAGCAGACTCCCCACTGAGCAGGGAGCCCGATATGGGACTCGATCCTGGGACTCTAGGATCATGACCTGAGCCGAAGGCAATCGCTTAACCAACTGAGCCACCCAGGCGCCCCTCTTCTTTAGCTTCTTTCATAAATGTTTTTACTTTTCACTGTTTAGGCAAGCAGTTTAGAGTTATGCCCTGTCCCTCCTTTCCTGCTTGTATAGAGCCTGAAGTCCAGCCAGAGGTAGATGCTTAGGGTCTTCCCAGGTCTTTTCTGAGCATATTTCCTGCCATAGGCCTGTGCATGGGCTTCTAGAATCCCTTGAATATGCGGAGCATTTTATAGCCCTAATTGTATTTCTTTCCCCAGCGTCTTCTGTCCAGGCATTTTGCTCTGTTTCTTGTCTCTGCTGTATCTTGCACAGGAGGAAGTAACTAATAGATTTGCCTCTAAATGTTTATGAAAACACCACCTGGGAAGCGGCTTCCTCCTGAGGAGGTTCCTATGTAGGGGAAACAAAGGCAAGCCCTTGAGCCAGTCTCCTCAGGGAGCCATTACACAGGTCAAAACACAGAATTACCTTCTTTGAGAATTAGGCCCATACTGTTCCCCCGATACCCACGATCTGTACCAGGAATGCAGGCTGCCATCTTCAAAGCTGCTACCGAACTGGGAGTGGAGGATAGTCCTAACAGGGTAAATTGATATGCCACCAGAGCTCTGATCAAAATTCTAGTTTTTCTCTTTACAAAGCATCTCCGTGGTTGTTGTAAGTTGTTATCATAAGCTTGTTTCTTTTGTTCCTAGATCACATCAAGCATTATGTATTCTTAATCTACCCAGAAGTATTGCCAATTAGAGCAATAGATTGCCATGGTCATATAGTTACAGTGAGTTGATGATTTGTTTGTTGAAGAACTACCCATCTTAGTATTTCTGTCCATGGTAATGTCCTTTCATCCTTAATCTTCCTTTTAAAGGTATAATTCTCCACTTTGCATTCTCTTAAGTATGCCAGGGCAAGATGTTGAGGTCTGTATTTTTCTCCCTCATGTTAATGTGTAGGTTCTGTAGTTTTACAGAGCCGACTCACCTTCCTCAGGAGCCAATGTCAGGAGCACCATTGCCCCTGCCCTTCATGCTGCCCATTCATTAGCCTTCCACTTACAATCAACTTCATAGCACCCACCTTGATCTCCTTGAAAACCAAGCTGCTCTATTATAGTAGTATTTATGATTTAATGCTTTTAGTGTGAAGGCAGTGATTGGATACACAGAGTATATATACAAGACTAACAAGACTGAGGGAGATAAGTGATTGTCAGGAACACATGAACTGCTCAGTTTTAAACTTAATCTCCATAATTTCATTTTAATCTGATGTTATTATTGTAACCATGGTGCCTTTTTCATTTCACCCATAAGAGTGCTATTTTTTTTTGAAAAGGTGTGCATGTGTGTGTGTTTGTGTGTGTGAGAGAGAGACAGAGAGACAGAGAGCAAACCCTATCTTCATTAAGGAAAAATTAAGAACCATGAAAAATATCTTTTAAATGCATTGATACTGTTCTTAGTTGAGAATATTGTTTCCCATAGCAACTGGAATTTTAGCTGGTTGCCATTTAAAAGTTTTCTTGTCATAAGGGTAAATTCAGAACCAGACTAAGGCTAACTGAATATTCATTTCTGTTTTCCCAAATAAATTATTTAAGGGTCACCATGTCACAGGTCCTACTCTAAAATAAGACATAATAATATGTCTCAAAAATGTACACTATGGCAATATTTCCCCTCTGGTAATTAAGGAAGAAAAGTAGCCATGTGAATAATACAGAATGCTATAAAATAGATAAGAATCTCAAATTCACTACTAGATTGGGAGTTCCAGAAGGGCAGAAAATTTTCTGTATTGCTTTGTTTTTCATTGTTGTATATCTGATACCTAAAATGGTACATAATAGTTCAATACATGTTTAATAAATAAATTAATTAATTAGGTTAGCCTTACCCTTGAAATGGCAAGGGATATATTTTATATATATATATAAAATTGCATTTTTATGACCCTAACTTTTGAATATCATGAGTAAGGCAGTGATAGTTCAGGGGTTAAAATATGAAAAAATAATTTAGCTCTAGGTAAGGGCTGAAGGATATGTGAGTTAGAACTTAAAAATTCTAAAGTTTTATTATATTTAAATAAAACATTTTGTTCCTCTCAACCTTAAAACATATTTTACATATTTAGAACTTCATTTTGGTTATATTCTTTGCCAACTCCCAGTCTAATGCAGATAAAAATACATGAGTTATTTGGTTCCTTAAAACTGGGGTTGATAGTGGAAATGCTGACAAATCCTTATTACAGATGCCAGTGGAATGAAGTGCCTTTACCTCTAGCAAATGCTGATGTGGAGATTTAAGACTATATGAGAAATCAGTAAAGTTGCCCAGGAGAGTTTTATCATATTATTCATTGAACTCAGTATGTGGTACAGTAATTGCTTCTGGTACCATTTTTCTTTTCCTACATGAGGTTATTATTTATCCTCATGCTGTGTGAAACAGAGAAAGAGAGTCTGAAGGAGAGTCATAACTCGACGTAAACTATCTTGTGACACAGTGTTGCTGGAGATAGGAATCACAACTGGAAAATGCTGTCTTACTTATCAGAATTAAATATGGGAAGAATGATATTTGACACTGTGGAGATCCATAAATACTAGAAAGATGCACTCAGACCACATTTTTTTTCTAGTGATATTAAAAGCTGTTAAAATATACACCTAAATAGACTTTAATCTCACAGGGATCAACACATTTATTTGCCCATGACAGAAGTTTTCTTATTAGCTTATAGGTGATGAGATTCAAGTTAATAGGTAGGATGGTTACTAGGAAAAGCTGAATTAATGAGATTTAAATAGCTTAATAATTTTTAAAAATGTTTTTGCTCTGCTTTTGTACCTTTTGCACAAAATCCCTCACATGCCTCAAATATACTTCAGTAATCACTAACTTCCATCATATTTTTCCTAATGTTCATGTGAGTTTGTGTAAAAAATATACCATAAATATTTTGGAAGAAAAATTTTAAATAAAGACAATGATGACTTGATAGTGCAAATAAAGGGAAAAGCATTTTTTAGACACTCATATATTACTACCTAAATCTGTTGGGTTTAAAATATGCTACTTTCACAAATTCTTGAAGCACTTTTATGTTAAAAATGTGTTCTTACTTGGAAAGGAGATCATTTATGATGTAGAAAATGAATTTTTTGGATTATATATTTACTTCTTTTTGGCAATGTTGTTTTGACTGCATTGTTCAATTAGTAAATGCATTACCATTTTGCATGCATTATGTTAACCTAGTGGCTAATCTCAGTTGATTGAAAAAATAATAAAGTCATACGATATATATTAATTTATCTAAAGAGCTATGTGCAATTATGCATTCACATGGAGTTTGATAATGATCACTAGAAGCCATTTAATGTGGAAAATATAGTATGGAGGCAAATAGCCCAATAGTCTGACTCCCTAGGTTGTATGCTGGCTATTGCCCTTGGGCAAACGCACTCATGCCCTCAGTTTCTTCATCTGTAAAATAGAAATAATAATATTAGGGACTTCACATGGTTATAGTGAGAAATAAATAAGTTTATCCAAGGAAAACACCCAGAACAGGGTCTGGCACAAAGTAGGTGCTTGGAAAATATTTGATAGTTCTATTACTTAGTGTATAGAGCCTGACAAATGGTCACCTTTTGTAACAAAAAAACAGCAACACATCCATTTGTTTATAAACCAGAAACCGAAGGAAATCAAAGAATGAATTCGATAGGATTAATGTATTATACCGACATGCGTCTTTTGATTCCCATTCCACTAGTCCCAGATTCTTAGGCCATCCCCTCTTCTGCAGGGGAATATGTTATATTATTCTCAAATCTCTAACCTTCTGCCCATGGGTTAGGAACCTGAGGATATGTTACTGCCATACCCAGACCTCATAGGGGAATTTACCTGTCTTATAATGTTTTGTTTCAAGTTCAAGTTCCCTTGGCTTCCCTAGTTGAACAGAGCAATCTATTTCCACTCAGTTCAGCATAGTAGTCATTTTATTTGTAAGCCTACTATGTGCTTGGTGATGATATTTGGTGCTTTTGATGCAAATTTAAGTAATTATCGTGCCATATAAATTGCTCAAGAAATATCTTCTGAACTATACATACATATATATATCATATATATATATCTGCACTTACTACTCAATAAGATAAATATTATAGTTAACATATTCAAAAGTTTTCAAAAAGTTTCTGTGGGGAAACCAGAACAAGAGACACCTGAATATTCCTGAAATGTAAATCCCCAGCAAAGAAAGCTGCTTAACTGCAAGATTTCTTCCTCTTCCAAGGTAACAAGGGCATTTAAATTGTCATCCTTGGAAATGTGTTTTCTAACTTAAAAGGCTAGCATGCCACTAAGAGTAGAGAGGAAAAAGGGTTAATAACTGCAGGGGTGGAAGAAAACCATATCTGTCACATTGGTAGTACTCTCTGTACCCCGAGAGAATAAATTTTATATGTGATCACATATTACTTAAAAATTAGGATTCTTACTGTCCTTTACCTATGGTAAGCCCAAATATCTAGCTGTGAATTTACAGTTAATTAATTAATTAATTTCTGATACCTATGTGCTTGACCTAATTCCATTTAAAAATCCAGCACAAATAGATTTTCTACAGATGTTCTTCTGGTATAGAAAGCAACATAAAATAATGGGAAAGTATGTCTTTTGGAATTTAGAAAACCTGAGTTCTTAGCTTTGCCTCTTATTAGCTTTTCTTTATCTTTTCTTCGCTATGTGACCTGTGAAAATTATCTAGCCTCTCTGAAAAATGACAATGAATAAAAGAAGCTAGTGAAATAGTCCTGCTAGTAAATAAAATAGTCCAACTAGTAAAATAGTTTAAGTAGTAAAATAGTTCTAATAAAACTCCATTCAAGCATATGAAAAGATGCTCAACATCATATGTCCTTGGGGAATTTTGAATTAAAGCAACAATGAAAAACCACTACATACCAATTAGAATGGCCAAAATCCAGAACACTGACAACACCAAAGGCTGGTGAGGGTGTGGAGCAATAGGAAATCTCATCCATTGCTGATGGAAATGCAAAATGGTATAGCCACTTTGGAAGACAGTTTGGTGGTTTCTTACAAAAGTAAACATTCTCTTATCATATGATCTAACAATGGAATTTGGTATTTTTCCAAATGAGTTTTACCAAATTTATATCTATACAAAAACCTGTACATGGATGTTTATAATACCTTTAATCATAATTGACAAAACTTGGAAACAGCCATATACTTTAGTAGGTGAATGGGTGAATGGATAAATAAACTGTGGTACATCTAGACAATGGACTATCATTCAGCACTAAAACAAAATGAGGTATCAAGACATGAGAAGATATGGAGGAAACTTAAATGTAATTACTAAGTAAAAGAAGTCAATATGAAAAGGCTACATTCTGTATGAATCCAATTATGTGAATTCTGGGAAAGAGAAAACTACAGAGACAATAAAAAGATCAGTGGTTATCAGATGTTAGAGGGGAGGGAAGGATGAATAGATAGAGCACAGAGGATTTTTAGGGCTTTGAAAATGTTCTATATGATACCTCAGTGGTGGACTATAATGTATCATTATATATCTGTCAAAACCCATAGAAAGTACACCACCAAGAATGAACCCTAATGTAAGCTATAGACTTTGAGTGATAATGATGTGTCAACATAGGGGCACCTGGCTGACTCAGTTGTTTAAGCAACTGACTCTGGATTTTGGCTCAGGTCATGATCACAGGGTCGTGAGCCCTATGTTGAGCTCCACACGTAGTGGAGAGTCAGCTTGAGATTCTCTCTTCCTCTCCCTTAGCACCTCCCTATGCTCACACATTCTCTCTCTCTGTCTCTGTCAAATAAATAAATAAATCTTTTAAAAATGATGTGTCAATGTAGATTTATCAAAAATAACAAATGTATCACTTTGGGGGGGAAAGTTGATAGTGGGAGAGGCTAGGTATGTGTGGAGTCAGGGAGTGTATGGGAATTCTTTTCCACTCAAATTTGCTGTGAATCTAAAACTGTTCTAAAAAATAGTCTGTTGAGGCACCTGGATGGTTCAGTTGGTTAAGCGTCTGACTCTTGATTTCAGCTCAGTTCAGGGTCTTGGGTTGTGGGATTGAACCTCGTGTTGGGCTCTGTACTGGGCGTAGAGCTTTCTTGGGATTTTCTCCCTCTCTCTCTCTCCCTGTGCCCCTCTCCCTCCCTCTTTAAAAAAAATGAAAATTAAGAAAAAATTAAAATTAAAAAAAAATTAAAAGTCCATTGAAAATTATTGGGAAGCTAAAATAATATTAAGAAGCTGGTATTTCCTAGGTTCCTTTTATTTAATTCTCAAAACAATTTTAAAAGCATTGTTAAATCCACTTAGAAATGATAAAATTGAGTCAGAGAATTCACTAATTTAGCAATCATTTATTCCACTAATATTTACTTAGCATTTACTATGTGTCAGGCAGTATTAAGTATGGGAGATACTAAAATTAATCAACATGGATGTTATATTCCAAACAAGTGAGACAAACAAAAAGCAAGTAAACCAACAAATAAAATAACTTATAAGTTCAGGAAAGATTTCACATTTAATTTGAACCTTAAAGGAAGGAAAGGAGCTCACCATTTGAAGAACAGTATAGACTCATAGTACCATATGTTAAAAGGCTCTGAGGCAGAAAATTGCTTTATATTTGAGAAACTGAAAGAAAGCAGAATATTTAGAATTTAAGGAAAAGATGAAGTCAAAGAAGGAAAGATAGAATATAAACCTTCATCATGATGAATATTTTATTCATTCAGTGCATTTTATAAGCGTGGTTGCCAGTCATTTTTATAGGCACTGAGATATATTAATGAATGTGATCTCTAATGTCCTTACACTCATGATTTGTATTCTAAAAGGGGGAGAAAGAAACACACATCCCCCAAAAAGATAATTTAAATAATAATAAATAAACAGATAAATAATAAAACTTCATATTAAAATAAATGCTATGAGGAAAACAAAACATTTACAAACAAAGAAGTAACTTAGAAGGAAATACATATATGTATATATATATGTATGTATGTTTGTATGTATGTATGTACACACACACACACACACACACACACAATTTATATCTAGTGCTGAAGAATCGACATTTGAGCAGAGACCTGAATGACAAGAATGAAACAGCCATGTGAAGATCCTAGGAAAGATCTTTCTAGTCAGAAAGGGGTGGGCAAGGAAGGCAAGACAAAGACCCTAAGTCAGGAATGAGTTTGGCAAGTTTGAGGAGCAGAAGGAAAACCAGTATATCTGGGATATAATGAGAGAGGAATGAAAAGCTAGGGTCAGAGAGGAAAGTGTGCAGGCCTGTGACCATCAGGGTAAGCAGTTCTGCCTTTTTTTTTTTTTTTTTTTTTTTTTAGTTTTAATAAAAAGCCACTGTTGGGTTTTAAGCAGATGCATGATAAAATCATATTTAATTTTTAAAAAGATCGCCAAGACTTCCTATGGAGAATTGACTATGGGAACATGGAAATGGAAAGTAGAGGTAAGAGGCTACTACTATAGGAATCCATAGGGGAAATAAAGATTACATGAACCATGATGGAAGCAGGGAAGATGGAAGGAGCTTGATAGATTTGGGATATGTATTGATAGAATAACTTGCAGGATTTCCAAAGGATAGGATGGAGAGGTAGAGTGATTTCCTGGCTTTAGACTTGATCAATTTCATGAGTGCTGGAGCCATTTGCCAATGTGAAACAAATGGTAAAACATAGATTTCAGGGGTCATGGCAAGGAAGTCGAATATTATTCCAAATACATTGGTCATCTATTAGTTGGTTTGAAGTAGTGGTGGGGATATAATTAAATACATACTTTAAGATCATTTTGTTGCTCTTTAGTGAATGAACTAGAAGAAAGGGAAGCAAGGATGATGCCTCAGTAACTGGCTTGAGTAACTGGGTAGATGATGGTGTCGTTTTTTGAAAGCAGAAAAAGGTATACAAGTTTTAAGTAAAAGATGAATTCCATTTGGGCCACATTAAATGTGAGATGTCTGTGAGACATTAAGTGGTACTGACAAGTGCTGTTGGATATGTGTTCCTGAGGCTCACTATGAGAGGTCTGGGTCAGGTATATAAATTTTGGAGTCATCAGCTTAAGATGTTATTGAATTTAATGTGTGTGGGTAAGATCATTTAGGGACAAATTTAAAAAAAAAGGGGGGAGAGAGGCTATAATCAAGTGCTGAGGATCAACATTTAGAATAAGGTTAAAAAAAAAAAAAAAAAAAAAACAGTAGTGAAAGATCCTGAGAGGAGTTCCCACTGTGGTAGGGGGAAAGCCAAGGAAGAATATGTAGCACAAGCTAGAGAGGGGAGTGTTAAAAAGTATGTGTGTGTGTGTGTTGTGGGTGGGGGGGTGATAGTTCATTTTGCAAATGCAGCTGAGAAGCTGAGTAAAAAGAGAAGAGAGCCACATCTCTTGGATTCAGCAAACTGGAAGTTGTTAGTGCTGTGTCAAGATCAGTTAAGTGGAATGAGTCTAGAAGTCACTCCAGTGGATGGGCAGATAACTGGAACATTAAGGTAGCATGTGTAGACAAATCTTTCTGGATAGTTGTCTATAAAGAGAAACAGAAAAATTAGGCTGTGGCAGAAGGCGGTCGTGGGACTAATTGAAAGTTATTGGAACAAGTATATATACTTTGAAAATGATTCTCTGTAAAGGGACAGATTGGTTATGAAGGAGATACAAGATAACTCAGCTCATCAGGAGTTGGAGCAAGTGAAAGGTGGTGCGAATATACTATGTATCCTCCTTTTTGTCCCCAAATCCATCCTACACTTTTCTTTGTTCTCTTGTCTGTCCCAGGTGTCTGATTTGTGTGGATTATATCAATAGATTCATGTATCCCCTGGTGTTTGATTCGCTTTGACCAGTGGGAAACCCCAGCAAGAGATCAAAGGGAGGGAGACAAATGAGGTCATGGTTTCTATCTCCACGGAAACATTCTGTAGTTGGGTTAGACTGGTTGTGTTTCTCAGCTGAAATCACTATTCTGCTCAAAGTGGCATCCTGTGTTGGAACCCTGCCTAATACAAGAATTGGAACATAATTTTTAGGACTGGCCCAATAAGCAGAGTTCTAGTTCCTCTATAGCAGTAGACAAAGGAAGAGAGAAAATGAATACAGGTAGATGAGTTTGGTGGGGTTTGCCGTGGGCATGTAAAGGCATGACGTGTGATTGCTTTTGTATTCTTTCTGAGGTAATCAACTAAGTATTAGAGCAGGAAGTTGTGAGGTCAAAGAAAAATGGATAAAATGTCCATCTCATAGAGTTGGAAATAGATACTACCATAAAACGTTTGAGGGTATTAATTGTAAGTGTAAACAATTAGCATTGTTCAGCTCTTTGGGAGTAGGCATGGTGAAAAAAAAATGTCATGTAAGGCATGTTTTTTGTAAGGCCAAGTACCCTAGCACAAAAGTGGTGAGAGACTTGAAGATGTGTATAGCATAGAAATTATGCTAATGGACCATGAGAGCCTAGGCCAGACAAGGTTTGGAGGTCAGAAGTGAGGTAGACAGGCATTGGCAGATAGTGGAAAAGTGTAGGGGGTCACTGGGTTAGAGGTCTTTATAGGACCAAAGAATTGTAGGCATGGGTGTGACTGAACAATGAGCTAGATGAATGAGATTTTAGAAATCTTAATATAGAGATGGATCATTTTCTGACAATTGCAGAGTGTAGCTGTGGTCATGGGAGAGGGAGGCTAAATCCTAGTAAGGGAAAGGATTTAACAATGAGGAGGTAAAAGGACTGATGGATGCCTCATGTAGGTGGATTTTGAATACATAGAGAATAATGATAAGAGTTGGGAAAGAAAGCAAAATTGTCATCCAGTAGGTAAACATTTGAAAAGTAAAGGCTTCCCTTCCCACTTAGTACATCTTCTGATTCAGATTTCATTGGATAACAGCAACTGTAAAGAGAGAGTGTGGTATTGTAAAATGGCATGAGCCTTAGAAGAACAAAAGCATGAAGGAGGGAAGAAATGATCTGGGGGTAGCAATGAGGGGCAAGGAAGACACCAAATGTGCCTTTGTGCCTGAGCGATGGGAGGGTGACACTAAAGATAATCTCCATGAAAGAGGGCTGAAGGAGAAGCACTGTTATCGGGATATGGTCCAATAAAGCAGAAAGATGAAAGGGCATTCCAAAATTTAGTTGAAAATGTGGAACAGTGTGCTGGTCTCTAAGCAGGAGTAAGTCTTTAGCATTCAGTGACAGTGTGTGGGAACATCAGAAGAACAGCAGCTGGTCAGGCTAGAGTGTGTATGAAACAGTAGAGGGATAAGCCAGGTCAACAGGGTGGGAAGAAAAATGGAATTAGTCTTGTTTCTGAGGTGAGTATAGGCAAGAGGACACATTACTATCATATCCAAAATGCCCTTAGGTGTGATGACCCTCCTGGGATGATTGTTCTCCAGGGGTTGGGAAGAGGGTAATCACCTTTCTAGACAGACTGGCATAGCAACCTCCTCTAAATTTTTCCACTCTGCACTATCTTTCTCTAAGAGAGCAAATTCCAGAGGCTTTACCCATGGTCAGATAGTAAGTATTAGAGCCAATTGCACTCTGGTTTATTCACAGGATACCATGTTCCACCTGCCCCACAAAAATATGCTAACGCATGGATTCTCTTCGTACTTAAACATATGAATTTTAAACAGGGCCTGTTGTGCAGAGCCTTACAGGATTTGGCTCCTCACTCTCTCTTCATTTGGACCTTATTCAACTGTTTTCCCTCACTTCCTGGATGTGACTGCAGTCACACTGATGGCAGGAGTCCTCTTTCTGGAACACTCCAGTGTCATATTGGCCTCAGGGCTTTTACTTGCTGTGTCCTTGACCTGAAATGCTCTTCTTTCAGATTTTCATATGGCTAAACTCTTTCTCATCTTTTAGGTTCTACCTCATCTCTCATCTCCTCTGTAAAGACTTCCAGACATATTACTCAATTTTGTCTTGTCCTCTCTTATCTTGCCAAGTACCTTAAGGTTGTTCTGTATCCTATTGTCCTATTTTATGCTTTCATGCCATTTATCAGCATCAGAAGTTATGTGTTCTATTTCTTTAGACATTTATTATTGATTTCTTCATCTATATCATGAACTTTATGACTCAGAAATTTCTCTTTTATATAGAGGAGGGCTGGCTCATAGTAGGTGCTCCATAAAATGTTGTCGGATGAATGCATAAACACTTGATAAATGTTGTTTCTTTTTCTATATTCCAAAGTAAGTTACCATTTTTTTCTATAAATATAGTAGTTACAATTTTTATATTTGTTAGGATGAAATGTGGTAATATTTAAAAGTCCCTACTCCAGTTTTTACTGCATAGTAGGCAATTAGGTAGTGAGTTTTTTTCATTCTTTCATCAATACATCCCACTGAAATAGCACAGCAGTTATTGAATAAGTGATATGATTCAAATTGGGATATTGTAATCATGTCAAATTGGATCTTATGTATTACGTATTTTATAGCATATATCACATTATATATTATTTCTTACATATGGTATAAGATAAAAACATATTTTTATTATATAGTCATGGTGAAATTATTATAGTTAAATATTCTCTTTTGAAGCACAAATATTCCCAAAGTAGTCTGCCTTCTTAGGATTTCGCCCTATATTAATTACAATTAGGAAAAATAAAATTGTTCTAAATTAATGTGAAATATTCTGTCTTCTAAGGCAAGCTGTAATTGTCATAGTTTCATGATTAACTAATACCTCCTACCTTCATGTTTACTGTTTCCAGGAAGAACCCTATGTCCTGTTTAAGAAATCTGACAAGCCTCTCTATGGGAATGATCGATTTGAGGGCTATTGCATTGACCTCCTCAGAGAGTTATCTACAATCCTTGGCTTTACATATGAAATTAGACTTGTGGAGGATGGGAAATACGGAGCTCAGGATGATGCCAATGGACAGTGGAATGGAATGGTCCGTGAACTGATTGATCATGTAAGTCTCTTTTCTCATTATTATCATTACCTCTGGTAGACTTTTAAAGGGTTACTTTTTAAGAATTTTTTGATGGTCGGGGTTAATGACAAAAGCAATAATATATTTCAAGTATGTATTTCATTAAATAATTCTATTGAAAATATATATTATTTTTGCCCTTAAATATAAAGAATCTAAGAGGGATGTGTGGTTCTATTGGAGACAATTGTCTGTTTTAAATTAACTAGTATTTAGTGATTTAATATCTTAAAATATTTAGTCCTAATTTGCAAATTACAATGTGGATGCCCAACAATTTATTTCTTTTTCACTTTTATAATGCTAAGTTCATAATCAACAGAAAAAATAATGATGCAAACTCTAAATTTTATGATAAAAATTTCCTAGACTAGGATAGGATGCTTCTTATCTTTATTTTTTATTTTTGATGTTTCTTATCTTTAGAAGATAGGATAGTTCTTATCTTTAGAGTAGAGATGAAAGAAATCTATAAGGATAGAATATGATACTGTATCAAAATAAAGCAAGTGTACTAAGCATATTGAGCAGGAGGATAGACATTTTATTTGTTCAGTTAGTTAGTTGAATAAGCCAGACATTGCTTCTTTGGCATTATTTCATAACTTATAATTTTATAACTGATAATTTTCATTTATAATGAAAGCATTATTTCATAATTTCTCAGTCAGTAGTGTCAATTAACTCATCCCTTTGAAATATGCTCTTATGTAAAAAAAAATAATAGCATTGCATTTGGTTTTGTGTTTGTAATATTTAAGTTTCTTTTGACATTTTGCATAATATTAAGGCATGAAATGCTTGCTAAATATTCTACAAAATAACAAAGTATATTTTCCTTTAAAATTTAGTGTGAACTAGGGCGTCTGGGTGGCTCAGTTGGTTTAGCGTCTGCCTTTGGCTCAGGTCATGATCCTGGAATCCTGGGATGGAGTCCCACATCAGGCTCCCTGCTTGTCTGGAAGCCTGCTTCTCCATCTCACCCCCACCCCTGGCTCATGCTCTCTCTCTCTCTCTCAAATAAATAGATAAAAATCTTAAAAAAAATACAATGTGAACTGTATCCTAATTGAAAGTTCTTACTAATGGAAGTAGCAAATATAGGCAGTTTTTGCCACATTTTGAAATACTTTGTTGCTATTAATTATGAAGTTCATTATCGAGAATATGGGAATAAGAGAGATCTGAATCTGTATGTATGTATGTATGTATGCATCTATCTATCTGTTTATCTATCTATATATCATCTCTCAATTAAGAAGGAGATGTTAGGCTTTGGTTAGAAGCAGAATAACAACACAAACAATCATTTTTTTTTAAGATTTTATTTATCCATTTATTTATTTGACAGAGAGAGACAGCAAGAGAGGGAACATAAGCAGGGGGAGCGGGAGAGGGAGAAGCAGGCTCTCTGCGGAGCAGGGAGCCCAATCCAGGACTTGACCCCAGGACCCTGGGACCATGACCTGAGCCGAAGGCAGATGCTTAACGACTGAGCCACCAGGCGCCCACAAACAATCATTTTTAAAATTTATTTTTCTTTAGATCTTCAACATACTTCTTTTAATGATTTGGAATTTACTCAGTAAGGTCCTAAAGTTCTAGACTTGATCAATTATTTTTTAAAAATTCTGCTTAAACTGTCCATTTATATTTTAACTTTGTAAAATCCATTAATTATGATAACAATGTATATGATTTGGAATCAAATATAAAACCTTAAGCTTTACATTCATTTCTATTAATATAGCAGTAACCATCAAAAATCTTAATTCAAGCTGGTTTAAGCAAAAATGTTAATTTGTTGGTTTGCTTATTTGAAAAGTCCAGAGGTAGTGTGGCTGGATTTAGAGTATCAATATTTAGTTTTTCTGATATTTTGCCTCAATTTAGTCTTTGCTTCCTTTTATTTGTTTTACTCTTGGACATGTGCCTCCCAACAGGTGGCAAGAACAATTGCCACCAACAGTTCTAGATCAAACATCCAGGTAGAAGTAAAACACCCGTTGGTGTTCATCAAGAGACCCCAAATTTGTTTTCATTGGCCTGAGATAGGTCATAAACTAAATCCTGAACCAATTATCCCATTCAGAAGGAAGTGCTATTCTCACTGGATAGCGTGGGAGCATATATATTCATTCAAGAAACTAGGAGGTGGGGTCAACCTCTTTTTAAAACCATGTAGATTTAGATTTAAGGAACTATGGTTTTTTAAAGGAAAATTAGGATTTTTATACCTGAAGAAAGTAGAGTGGATGCTGCACAGATCAATACAATGGATATCCACTATCAGACCTTTGTATAAGTAGCTTATATGAAGCTTTTATTTTAGTCAGAGCACAGGAGTTTTAGAACCCCAGTGCCTTTATGTATATATTTGTCATAGGTGTTCAATTAATGCTCTTTTAATTAAGCTTTTTGAGATTCAGAATGGATTGAAGGTTTTAGTTTTCTAGAACTTGTTCCTTTTTGACTTCCTATCTATATTTCTTCAAGGAAATTAAAAGTAGAAAATGAAGGTTAGGAAATAATGATTTAGATCTATGGCATAAAAGATGATAGAACACCAAATAAGGGAATAGTAAGGGGGATATTATCAGTTAATATTGGTTTCTCAAGAAAATTACCGTGGTATTGAGTTGAGACCACTGATGAGGGCTTCGAGTTACTGAATCATTCTATTCTTCTTGGTGCCAAATCTGTCATTTCACCTTCCATTTTTCCCTTACTAGTATCCCCTTTCTTGGTGTCCTCCTCATGTCTCATATTGTTGATCTAGCCTTGGTTTTTAATATTTAGCACGAGTCATATTAAAATAGAATGATGATTACAGTCAGTATATTTTTCTTTGTACAACCTCAACCTGGTTTGCATATTTATGAATATGTTAATTTCAACACAAAATAGTAACTCCTACTGATAACCAGATAAATACCCTAAACTTCTTCCTCTCATTGCTTTCCTTGGATAAGCTTACCTTGTCTCATAGTTTGATTACATTTCTCCTACTGAAATTTTACTATTCTGTATCTTTAGCCCTGAGCTTTAGACCCATATATCAACCCACCTCTGTTATATGTTTTGCTTAAATGTTTCATAAGCATCTCAAAGGTAGCATATTCCAGACTGAATTTATTATTTCTCTTTCTTGATCCTTTCCTTTTTGAAGGCTTTCCTATATCAGTATATGGAGCAATGATTCAGTAGGTTTGCCAAGCCAAAATTTAGTAGTCATTTTTTTATCGTCATTTTTAAATTATTTCTCACTCCACCGTGTCCTGTTGAGTGTGCTCCTTAAATAATTTCAAAACGTGCCTACTTATCTCCATCTCCACTGTCATCTGGAATAAAATCCCAATATGAGGTCCTTTTCTTTCTAATCCATTATCTATGTGTGTGGGTGTGTATGCATGTGTATTACTGAAAGATTTTATGCAAGAAAAGGGCATGATCAGAGTTTCCTGTTTCAGAAGGAAACTCTGATCATGCCCTTCTCTTGCATAAAATCTTTCAGTAGTTTCCATTGTTCTAAGGATATAGGACCAACTATATATTTATAAAAACCCTTCCGTATTTGGTCATTGTTTATCTGTTATGGAAATCTTCTTTTTACCCTTCAGATCTAGTCTCAGATCTTCTCCACCATACTTTCTATATTGGGAGGTTGTCTTACATGTAGTAAATCAACAGTGCTTCCAGCAAGAGATCCAAGGGAGGGAAGAGAGTGAGGTCAGAATATTTATTTCCCTCCTCACTCCCTGAGACGTTGCCTTGAGCTGACTGTGCCCTTACAAAGAACTTCAGTTTCTCGTTATGATGCCTGCTCTGCACAAATCTCTCTCCTGTTCTCAGTTCCAGTTTACACCCTACATAGTTTTGTTTCTTCAGATCTTAGGAGTAGTTACAGTTTAGCTGCTGTTAGCCTTGGGATCCTGCACTATCCCTTAAAATTTCCTGACACCAGTGGTCTTTGAAGTGTGTTCCACAGACCTGCAGAATCAGTATCAGTTTCAGACTTGCTAGAAATGCAAATTTTCAGGCCCTACCCTAGAACTACTAGATCTAAAACTCTGGGGTGGAGACTGGTAGTCTTTCTTTTAACAAGATTCAGTGGTGATTCTGATATTCTCTGAAATTTGAGAATCAATGTCCTACCCACCACCCAGACTTGTGTAATTAACTAGTTCCTTTGTAAATAAATCCTGCTCAGTTATTATCATTTGAGTGTGCCATCTGTTTTCTATTGAGACTCTAATTGGCACACCTTTCTATATTTTCATCTATTCTGCCCTCTCCATCCAAACCCATGTGGACTTTTTTAAGTCTTGTTCTCTTTTGCTTCCAGCCTAGTTCTCTGTGCATCACTCTCCTCAGCCTCCACCTAAATCACTTCATCTGAATCATTTCTATTTAACTTCGGAACAACTTCCCCAGTGATGCTTTCCCATCCCACCCCAGAAAGCCCACCTGCTATGAGTTTTTACACTACCCTTCTTGCATAACATCTGTCACACTTTAATTACCAGCTTAATAATATCTGTCATACTTATTTGTATGTAAGTTGTATGGTAGTTATACAATCAATCAGGACAATTTCAGGTGCAGGTGTTAGAAACATGTCTAAAAATAGCTTACACAAATATACTTTTTTAAAAGTCCCATAATACTAATGGTGGTTCTCACTTCAAGTGTAGTTGACTCCAGGGTCTTACAGTATGTCATTAATGACTGACCTTTCTTTTGCTGCCTTGTTATCTCTTGGCTTTACTCTCCTCTCTGTATGTTTTATTCTTAAGTACTATCTTCCATATGGTGACAAAGGTGAACTATGGTGGCTCTAGGCCAATGGTTATCAACCTCGGGGAGGTTTTTGTTTTTGTTTTTTTCCCCAAGAGACATTTGGCAATGTCGAAAGGCATTTTTTATTATCTTAAGGATGTGAGGGACATGCTGCTACTGCCATCTAAGGGTAGAAGCTGGGGGGTGCTAACCTCTAAACAATGTGCAAGTTAGCCCCTCACACACACAAAAAATTATTTGGCCCCAGTATCAGTCATGCTGAACTAAAACTCTACTTTGGGCTTACCTCGTTCTTAAATCTCTCCTTTTGAAAGAGATAGAGGTCTTCTTTTGCCAAAGTTTCAGCAAAATCCATGGAGGGGTTTGGGTTAGGGTGGGAGGGGTATCAGTTGGATCAGCTTGGACAAGATGCTCATTCTCTGAACTAATCCAAAAGGCTAAAATTGGGGAGGTGGTAGTTGGAATAGCCAGATCTGGGTCATGTGTCCATACCTGAAACTATGGGATAGAGTCAGCCCTATCTAAATTATGCTATTTATTTTTATATGAATTTGGGTGCACAGGTAACTAATATTTCTCTTATATGAACTATGTGCTAGTCCATTTTCTAATTTTTTTTTCAGGCTATACTAGGTTAATTTGAAGGGAAATAACCATCAAGAGGCTATATTTACACAAGTGTTGTGATGAGGAAATACAATTAAAAATAAAATCTCTTTCCAACCCAGAAAACCTTTCCATAAAGGTAGATGAAAAATAAAATAATTTTATTAATGAATAAGCATTAAACCAGAATGAGATGCACAGCACAGGCAATTCACTAAGAGATTGGAAAAACAAAGAAATCTTACTCTTTTTTATAGCCAGGAAGGCACAACCCATTGCATACATGTTCTCAGGTTAAACAATATGAAGTCCTCAAGTAAGAAGGCTTGAAAGCACCATTTATCACATATAGTTCCTCCTAAATTCATTTGGAAACTGAGGTGACCATCTGTGTTAGCTAATTGGTTTTATCCAATAGAAAAATAAACTTCTCAGGTCTTTATGAGAAAGGTGGGCTTTAGGCTCCCACCCACCAAAGTTAGGCTCCTCCTCTCCCACAAAAATTTGGAAATAGGGTGTTAGCTTCCATGGTGATTACATTTCAAAAAGATACTTCCCAGATCCTTGGGAAAGGCATTCATGGGTCATAAAGCTGGGAAGAGGTTTAATTAACTTTTTAAAGATTTATATATATCTCAAAGAGAGAAAGGACTTACAAGTTTTCTAAAATAAAAGTTCTAAGAAAAGGGGAGGGGATATATTCCTTTATTTTCAACAGGGAGAATTGAACCTCCTGTGTTTAATTTGTATTTGCCTGTACAGTTGCAAGTCTTTGTTATTTTAGTAAAGCCGGTCTTAACCACCTTCTTTTCCATATCTCCTTTTTGAGGAGACCCTCAATGTACAGGGCTTGGTATAATCTCTCAAATTTATTATGATCTAATGAGAGATGATTTCTTGGTGATATAATATGAAGATACAAGAAAGATATTAGGAGAATGTGGCTCCCTGAGGCAGTTAGTCCTTAAAAAGTGACAAGCCTTCCCCCCGAAAACACCTTGGTCTTCTATCATGTCCACAGTAAGCCTGCACAACATGGCATACTAGTACGTCCCTGTTAAGGCAGATGTGGGTTCAAATCCTAATTCTTTGCTATGTAGTTTTATGCCTTGGGCACATTGCCTTAAGCTCTTTGATCCTTATTGTTCTCAAAAATAAAATAGATAATATCATATTAATAATTAGGAAGATATATATAAATTCCCTAATGCTCTGCCTGACAGATAGTAGATAAGCAATACAGATACATTAAGTATAAAATTCGTGTCTTCTTACTTATTCTTTCTAGTATATTGTTAATGAGGATTCTTGTTGAGGACTAAAAAGTAAAACATGTAGACACTCTTACAGTGTGAAAAATGTAGGGATTAGGGTTGCTATTGGTATTAATTTTGAATCAGAGTCAGTAATATCGACATTAAGTTTTAATAGTAAAATTCTTTATTAATTGGAACCTTTGGTATTCAAATATCTCATTACTTTTCTACCTAAATGATCTATGTTTGGTGGTTTTATATTAGAATTAAATATAGGGAAGAATTAATAGAGAGTCAAATTTAGTGCAAGATTAGCAATGGGGAAGATAAATGATAGTGGGGAGGGATGGTATTTAGGATACCAGCAAAACAGAGACACCCAATTAAAAAAAATTACTATTATATATATTTTTTAAATCAAAGTAAATCATTATAGGTAAAATCAAAACATATTTGGACCTCCTTGTATTTATTTTATGGTTTGGTAATGTGTCAAATTTGAATTCTATTAAAACTGAAAGTGAAGAGCTACATTATCCTTGCTTAAATCTTTTAAAATCTCAACCCAGCACTTCTTAAATACATTTTTTAAATAAAAATCACTCAGAAACAAGTCATTTGGTGAATTTCAAAAAAGAAATGTTGATAGCGTATGTCCTACTACAGAGGAAGTAGAGGAGCAACTTAGTCAGTTTTCCCTTTATTTGGTGACCTGATTTTTTAGGTCTTTCCATCAGGCTATCTATTGAGTTTTTATGCTAATTTGTGCCAAGGGCCATTCTATTTGAAGTTAGTTGGGCAGCTATAAAAGTCGATATTTTTTGCGAGTCATCAAACTAATTAAAATCTAAATCGGGACACTATTTTACCTTATCAGTTCACTGCATCTGTGGTCCTCTGTATTGTGCTGTATACTTAGGAGTATTCATTTGCTTCCAATATACTGAAAATAATTGGGAGACACAAATAATACAGTTGCAGAAAGTGTTCAGCATTAAAGAATATTTACTGAAAGAATGGCATAAATGTTCAACAGTGTTCCACAACAAATGTTAAACTCAAGCACCACTCTCCTTAGAGAAAATGCTACATATTTTCCAAATGCTTTTATTTTTATGTTGCCTTCCAAGGCCCCAGTGAAAATTTCCATTCAAGTACCAAGTAAAGAAATACACAGTGACCACCTTTCCTTTTGAAATTAAAGCATCAGAACTTTTTATATAAATTTTATGAAATACATTATGAAGGTTTCAGTCTTAAACCAAAGTTAGCTATTGAGCTATTCCAGGTGGCCGTCTATGTTGTGTGAATGGAGGTCTCAGTTTCTTGGATTCCCCACAAAAGATCTACCTGAGGACCCGTGCTCAAATAAATACAGCCAATAAGGAAGGTAGCAAGCCCAAAGCAGTTTATTAAGGATAGTATAAGCTCAAGATGGGAGAGTGGGCAGGTCTGGAGGTGGCAAGTGCAGGGGCGGGGAGGGGTTTAGGAGTGTCTTTTCCTTTTATGTTTGCATTGGTTAGGGGCCGTAGCTGGGAGTGTCTCTGACTCAGGTTATTTCCAATCATCTAAGAGACTCATCCTACCTCCTGGTCTGGAGAGGTAGTTTTTGCCCTAGAAAGTTCTTGCCCAAATTGTCATGGCCATCTTCCCTCCCTGGGGGGAAGGGGTTGAAACCGCAATGTAAAGATATTATAATGAAGCTATAGGTTACCCCGGGGGTGGGGGCAGAGGTTGAAGAGCAGAACACTTGTTCTGCACTTGTGGCTCTTGGTCTGTCAACCCCAGGGTATTGGAAGCCACTAGACCAGGATGTTGAAAGCCACAAAGTGGGGATATTGTGCCCTCAGGTTTCTAATGTGTAACCTATTTATCACTCCCCTTGCCTCCAGCTTATGTCTAACTTACTGCAGACTCTGTCAGAGCCTAACTTAGTAGAGGTGAGAACACAAACTTGCTAATGCAACCATTGTATTAAGTGAGGCAAAAATTTTACTTGTAGCTTTGGGTTGTGTATTCTTTATGGCTAATAACTCATTTATGGGCTCATGAGACTACTGTTGTATGTTATTCATAAAGCCAACTAGAGTTTTCATAAGCATGAGGGAAAACACCTAAGCTGCAATAAGCTAGCAGCACATATTAATTATGGGACTACTTAAAGGAGACAAGGGCAGTTAAATTACTTTCAAATCTCTGGTGATGTTTGCCTTGGCAGTCGAAAACTTCAGGAAAATTTATACTTGTAAACATCCATACAGTGGTATGCAAAGTCTCTGTATGTGCAGGTTAAAAACAAACCAGAGATCACAGACACTCCTTGTTATTTGAAATTCTTTGCTTTTTCATCTTTCCAGCAGAATATGCCCCAGCTGGAGGCAAATTTTAGCACACTCTTAAACCAGTGGTCTTCCGGGCCTTTTCTGACCTAGTGTCAATGCTGATAAATTGTGTGAGGGAATATTATATCAGCAAGTCCACAGTTACTTCTTACCTGGGCAAATTTGGGAATTTGGATGCTATCCATTTTTTATAATTACAACTAAAAAATGAGAGGTTCTTAAAACTATATTCATGGTCCTTTTACCTCATTAGAATTGTATAGATTAGAGGCGCCTGGGTGGAGCAGTTGGTTGAACGACCATCTCTTGGTTTCCATTTGAGGTCCTGATCTCAGGGTTGTGAGATTGAGCCCTGCGTAGGTGTCTGCACTCAGTAGGGAGTCTGCTTGAGTTTCTCTGTCTCTCTCCCTCTCCCCCCTTCATTCTCTCTCTCTCTCTCTCTCTCTCAAATGAATGAATAAAAATCTTAAAAAAAAAAGAATTGTGTAGATTAAAGTATTAGTCTATTAGAAGTGTATATTTTCTTTTAAATGCATTTGAAACCTAGATCTTTTAGAGGGGCCAACTTATCTTCCAAAGGTTCCAACTTTTCTGTGCTTAAAGAGACTTGCATTTTGATATCATTAACCATTTGTGGTTGGTAAGAGTGTATTGGTCAACAAAAGCTTTTTCTTTTTAATGAGGCTCCTTTTTATAGCTTCAAGTGCTGTTGAAATTTTAAAAACAAACAAAAGCTTGATCATTTGACAGATTTCTTAAAAAAAAACAGTGAGAAAGAAATTCAGTTTCAGTTTATAAAACAACTATGGCAAAGTGGGAAGTCTATTGGGATCTATTCACTCTTATTTTACATTATTTTGAAGAAGACCTGTGATGCTATGGATTTCCAGCTGCATGAATGCTTCCCAGCATGCTGTCTTAGCATTGCAATTGGTATTTAACATTATCAAGCCTTTTATGATTCATAAATGAGCCTAACAGGACCTCGCTATACTTTGCTTTTGCCTCCTGATTGCTCTTTTATTATATTCTAGGAAGGAAATCAAATATTTGTTTTTCAGGGAACTTAAAAAGGCTCCAGGTATTATCACAAAAATGGAAAGTCTAAATCAAAAAACAGTTTCAAATAAATGGGAATTGACTTGCACTGTAGCTTTGAATTTTGATGGTATGTTGTCTCAATTTTGCACTCTAGTGGAAGCTTTCTAGTATTTTCAGTTAAATGAAGAGTAATAATATTATGATCACTACTTTTTTTTTAATTTTAGGAAAAATAACTAAAAAATAAACATGCAAATTTATTTATAATTCCCCATGACCCTAAAGTGACAACTATTACCATGTTTGCTTCCTTTGTTTCAAGTTTCTCTCTTTTAATATAAGACATTGGTAGACCATGTTGAGGTCCCTTAGTCACCATAAAGTTTCTCAATTTAGTAATGTTCTAAGTCAAGCACAAAAGATTGAATTACATTTCCCTCATCCCTCTCCACATGTAACCCGCTATCTTAAGTTTGGTGTTTTTCTGGCCCATTTTATGTAAATCACTCAGTAGTACTCTATAATAGGAATATGCTGCTTTTATTTAACTAGTCTTCTACTGAGGGACACTCAAGTTAATTTCAGTCTTATGTTAACAAAAATCAGTGTTGTTATGAAGATCCAGTTTTGTTGTCTTGTCTCCTAGAACACCTATGTAAGAACTTCTCTAAGGGGTGTACTGAGAAAGGAATTGTTCAGAGTTCATTTCCAATTTTGTAAGATATTGAAAATATTGTTCTCCAAATTATTTTATTAATTTACCCTTCCACCAATAGAATAAAATTTCTGTTTGTCTGCAAAATCACCAACTTCAGGTTCTCACTATTTTAATTTAGTTAATCTGAATGCAAATGAAATCTCATTGCTTTAATTTACAATTCCCTGTTAGCCTCCTTCTCCTCTCCCTATATTTATAGACTAGTTTCTCCTCAGAATTTCCCATTTACTTCATTTGACTTTTATGACTGATACATAGTATTTGGTTATATTTTCTGAATATTAATAATGCAAATATTTATCCCAGTTAGGATCTTCTTTTTAATTTGTTTAAAGTGTGTGTGCGTGTGTGTGTTTTGGTATTGAAGTTTTAAAGTTTTAGTTTTTCAAATTTATTAATTTTTCTTTATGGCTTGTGATGTTTTTGTGCCTTGTTAGAAAAATTCTTCCTTAACTGGAGCTCATGAAGATATATATATTTTTTTATTTAAGGGTCTAAGGTTTTTGTCTTTCAAATTTAGCTCTTTTGTCCACCTACAATTTGTTCATTAAGTCTACATGGGTTGGACTTCAACCTAAGTAAAAGTCTCAATTCCTTCTGCTCCCTTCATGAGAAGTAGACCCCAAATACTCTAAGCTACAACATATTTGTTAATAATTTTCCTTTGTTTGTAAAAAAAAGCACTTTGGAAAGCAAATGATTTTTGCTTTTAATGAGAAATCCTGTGACTATTATCTCAGATATTAGAGGCAAGGAATTAGGAAAAGTACATGACATATTAAAAAGGGCTAATGCATTCTTTTTGACTGAACTTTTTTCTCAAAGCAGATTTAAACAGCAAGCTCTCACAGTCAGAATGTACTGTCACATAGTTCAGAGGCAAAGATGAGAGAGTTAATACAGAAGTTGGATATCACAGACCAGTATAATTCTGATTTTGTACCATATAAGAGATGATGATTCATTGGAAATTATCCCACAATCGATACTCAATAACCATTTATTGAACACTTATTCTGAGAAAGACACTGTTAACTACAGCAGTAACAATATCTCTTAAAATATTGATTACATTTTGTAAAAAAGGAAATAAGACATAAGTGTTTTTTTTCATTTTTTAAAGATTTTATTTATTCATTTGAGACACAGAGATACAGAGAGAGAGAGAAAGAGAGCATGAGGAGGGGGAGAGGCAGAGGGAGAGGGAGAAGCAGGCTCCCTGCTGAGCCAGGAGCCCGATGTGGGGCTTGATCCCAGGACCCTGGGACCACGACCCGAGCTGAAGGCAGACGCCTAACCATCTGGGCCACCCAGGCACCCCAAGACATGATAAGTGTTAAAGATTTCTTTTAATACTAGTGTAAAAAAGAATTTTTCCCTCTATGTGTTTGCCCAGTAACATTGAGGTTATGTTGAGAAATACTTGGTTTTTTAACATGTTTCTTTTTCTATCATGTACTCTCAAGATTTTTAATTTTATTATTTATTTATTTATTTATTTTTATTTATTTATTTTTTGGAGAGAGAAAGCGGGGAGGGGGTGTGGAGGAGCAGAGAAAGAGAATCTCAAGCAAGGCCCATGCTCCGCACAGATCCTGACACAGGACTTGATCCCAGGACCCTGACATCATGACCTGAGCTGAAATCAAGAATGGATGCTTAACTGATTGAGCCAGCCCGGCACCCCAATAGTCTCAAGATTTTTAAAAGAATTTAATCCCTAATTGCAATCTTTTGCTAATTTGCTCTTTAATTGTAATTTATAGCAAACAAACAGAGCTAAGGATTGTTTTATTTTGCAATTGTATAATAAATTAGTGAATAAATATCTCTCACGGATACTACTTAAGTTCTTCAGATATGATACCTGAATTTAAGATACTTCAAATATCAGCAAAGTAAATGTTTTGGACATAAATATTACCAGAAAAATATAGTACAAAAACATAATTTGAAGTCTAAGAGGAAATACAATGCTAAAGTTGATATTTTAGAGAATCCTATAGATGTAGAGAAATTCCTATATACTCCTGTACATTCTCTGCATAATTTTGCCTCCTACAAAACGGTATACGGTAAATCAGTCTCACACTGCCAGGCATTGAAACTTTTAAGTTTTTCCCTAACCCTTAGTTAGGGAAGGCTTCTTAAAAAAGAGGGGTGGGAGGTAGTGCCTGGATGGCTCAATCGGTACAGCATGCAACTCTTGATCTTGGGATTGTAAATTTGAGTCCCCCACTGGTTGTAGAGATTACTTAAAAACAGAATGTTTTAGGGGCACCTGGGTGGAGCAGTTGGCTAAGCTTCGGACTCCTGGTTTCTCTTCAGATCATGATCTCACATGGTGAGATCAAGCCTCCTGAGCTGGCTCACACTGAGCATGGAGCTTGCTTAAGACTCTCTGTCCCTTTCCCCTTGCCCTTCCCCCAGGTGCTCGTGTGCACCTGCATGTGCGGGCACTCTCTCTCAAATAAATAAATTTTTAAAAAAATAAAATCTTTTGATAAACCTCAAAAAGTAGCTGAACCCCAAAAGCTTCATAAATGAACAGAGGAAACAGATTAGAATGGAGAAGGCTTGAGTTGGGAATTTGATAACTCAAAGTGTTATATAAAAATGAAAGTAGAAATATAAATTAAGGGCAAGTGTATTCTGGGAGAAAATTACCCACATGAGCTGATCTAAAATCTAGAATTACTTGAGTTCAACAATAAAAAGTTTACATTTGACTCAGAGAGTGAATTTACAGTGGCACTATTGAAGCAGTGGGCTGGAAAGTTTATCTGTGGTATATGGAACATCTGTGTGTTATTAAATAATAAACGCTGATTTGCATCTATTATTGCCAGAAAAGCAAAATAAATGTAACTGAAAACAGATATAAACAAATGTGGTTTTTCAAAAATGACATTTGCTTTAGAACATAAAACAAATCTAAACAGAAACAAAGTCCCTAAACAAAAAATAAAATTTTAAAAAGGGAAACCACAGCATAAATTTTCTTAATTGAACAGATATCATTCTTTGTTAACTGTGATTGAACTTTCCTATCACATGAAATTAATGTGGGGTTTCTTTTCAAAGTAAATTTGAACAGTGGAACATATAATTTCTAAAATAAGATATTCTTCATGATGTCCCCTAATGGAAGTATAATTCAGTATTAGTTCAGCATTTTTGTGCCTAACACAAATTTAGGCACTAAAAATATAAAGATAAACTTGAATCCTAGGTGAGATAGGCACTTAAATAATTTCTATATACTTCAGGTAATGCAATAATAGAGATATTCCCAAGATATTTTGGGAAGCCTGAAGGGTATATATCTAATCCTGGCTGGAAGGAAAAGGATCAAGAAAGCCATTAAGCTTTAATTCTAAGAAAATGACAGATGCTTTTCCAATATACTATTTTTAGTGTTGTAGTTAATTTAATTTCAGCATGAAGTTTTACCTGAAGGATATTATTTTATATAATATCATATGTGACTAAAGGAGTGAACTATAACTTGATCAGGTTCATTTAAATATATTGAAAAACAATTCAATTTAAGATAAACTCTGATCTGATTCAGAAAATTGTTCAAAATTGTTCATTTACTTTATTAACATAAAGTAAAAAAAGGTTTCTACATCTTTTTTCCTGATTTACTTTTATTCATTAAGAACAATCTATTACCAAAATATTTGTTTGATAATATACCATTACACTAACATTAACCACTGTTGTTTTATGCCAAAATCATGTGTCTTCACCATATAATTTCCTGATCATTTCTAAATACTTTTTAAGGTTTCCTGGCCCCCTAAGAATTCAGTTTTTGCTAAAGATATAGTCACTGAACTAGAGTTTTTTTGGCTGTCTTTGCTTTTTTAACATATTCAATTATGATGATATTTCTGATCAAGTTCTGTTTTTTAAGCATTATCCACCTCGGATCACTGGCCAATCAATGTATTGTCTGTGGGATTTATTCAAGTACAAATTTATTTACTTGTTTATGTGATAGTATTTATCTTAGTATTAGACAATACAAAACTATCATTTATACCCTTGTATTTTCTTCTCCATGGAAGTGATTAATTTTGATACCTGATAATACACTCAGCTCCCTTTGTTCACTGTTGATTAATTTTTTAGCAACCTTTAGATTAAAAAATATTCTCTCTAGTGTCACTTTCTGTTTTCCAATGCATACATCTTCAAGCTTTTCTCCAAGTCAGAATATAAACTCTAGGGGAAACTGCATCTCTAGGACTTAGCACTGGCTAACACATAAGATACTTAATGAGGGTTTGTTAAATAAATTAACTATTCTTTATCTATGCCAATTTAGCCAACTCCACTTACATAACTACTTACAAATAGGGATATGCCTCAGATGAATTTCCCCAACCATCATAGTTTAGCTATTAACACATATGCCTTGTCTCCTCTGTGCAGATGTCAGTGTCTTGACTGAGGCAGAAATGATTTCATGTTCTTCTTAGCATCTCTCACAATACCCACCACAGGGTCCCACACATGGTGAATATGGTCAATAAATGTCTGTAAAATAAATAGATGAATATATAGTATCCACCCAGCCTCTTCTACTCTCCACAGTAAGGAAATGCAATAAACATTCCATTATACCTGTGATTACCATGAACGATAGCTATGTATCATTGCAGATTCCTTCTGAAAAAAGTAAAATCAGGTGAGATTGTTGAACTCATTAGAAGTTCGAATTTTAAAGTAGAGAAATGAATCGTACCTATGGGATAAAAGATAAAGACATTCTGAAACACTTACTATTCCTAATGTAGACACATAGGAAAGTCATTTTCTGTTTCTTAAACAGATAACATCAGATAGACAGTAAACAATGAGAGAACAGGAGAACATGAGTTAAACACTCAGGGTAAGACACTTAAACAAAGTGACTTTGTCCTTAAATCCCCCCAAATAATAGTACACAAAGGTCGGAATTGTTACAATTATATTTGTATAAGTCAAATGAGACTTGATTGCATCTGACCGTATTGAATGATAGCGTGTCTTCAGGGCAGGAGCAGAAGAGAAATGTGTGCTCTGTAATCAAAGGGTCATCAGTATAAAAGTCACAACTGTAGCATCAGCACCTCAAGAAAACAAGTCATCCTGGTCATCTGAAAGTTGATCTTTTAAGCACCTTAATTCAGTCTTTTTGGATGGAAGCATTTTTAGACTGCATTACAAATATTTCACTCTTTGAAACTGCAGTGCACTTTTTTCAAATTCCAGTTGAAAACTTCATGTTTGTTTTGATGCTTTCATGATAATTTTATACTTTACATTGCCATCACCCATGAATATGAAATTCATGTCTACCAAAATTTCTTTGTGATTTTGTGAAATGGCTTGTGATTGAAATGCTGCAAACATTTGCTCAGTAACCATACACTTTTATTCTCTTACCTCTTCTATAGGTTCAAATGGGCCCTTAATTCACCCTGTCCTCACTTCCCATCACCTTAAAAGAGCTGTGTGCTTGCTTCACATTGTATCTCAGCTTATTTCCTTCAGCTTACTACCTAGTGTTTTGTATTTATTCCAAACTTCCTCACATACATTTTACCTGCTTTCCTACACAAACTGTTACACAGACTACGTAACTTTTATGTCTGTTTTCAACCAGCATGTAAATAATTGAAGGTTAGTCTTTTAAGAAATGTGTTGATAATAAGCTGATTGATGAACTGTGCCTGGTGAACCGAGGATAAGATCGAGTTAAATATGTTTAAAACTGGCATTGATGGCTCAGTAGAGCTACCCACACATGGTAAGGATTCCAGAGCAGAGATCTCATGAATCTGGGTCTGGACCATAGTTATGCAAGTCTCCATTATTTATTACACAGTTACTCAGGAATTATTGAGCTAACTAAACACATAGCACTGATTTTAAATCTGAATATTAGTTTTCACGTGAGTGTACCAAGGACCAGTGCTTGGCAGCGTTCTTATTCCTATTCCAGAGATGCAATTAGAAGCCAACTTACAAATCAGTGGACAAAGAGACAAAGGCCAAAGCCCCGGTAATCAGATCTCTTGTCCTGTATTCTGGTGATGTCTCTTTCTAATTACTACTGCAGGGCATTGAGAATCAGAGCATCCTTTCTTGGTGATAAAAATCTAGACGTACTATTTTCTCTCTCATTTGGCTAGGCAGATCATCACACATCTGGTTGGATAAAATATCTTATCTCAAGGATGTTACAATACAATTAAGTGGGCTATCATTTTTTTTTTTTTTTTTTTTATTCATGAAAGACAGAGAGGGAGAGAGGCAGAGGGAGAAGCAGGCTCCCAAGGAGCAGGGAGCCCGACACGGGACTCGATCCCAGGACCCTGGGATCATGACCTGAGCTGAAGGCAGACGCTTAACCATCTGAGCCACCCAGGCGCCCCCGGCTATCATTTTTTAAAGAAACAATTGCTTGTCTGATTAGATTAATAAGAGAGTGGTAACACATCATTAATCTCTTAAAACAGTTTCATTTTTATCATCTAAATTCACTTCCTTCCTTTTTTTTTTCTCTTTTCTTGATCTCTTTTGGATTGAATGAGTTTTCTTTGGACTCATTCCTTTTTTTCCTCTATTAGTTTGAAGTTATAAACTTTATTTTTACTTATTATTTTAGTGGCTATTTTAACAAGAATACTTAATAAAATACCAATTAATCAATACTTTGTCTTTCTCCAAAACAATACAAGGACCTTAGAAAACTAAACTGATCAACCCCTGCTGGCATCTACTATTATTTTATCTATAACTTGATTTTTAGTTAATATTAAAAACACTTCATTAATACTATTTTTTTTAAAGATTTTATTTATTTATTTGAGAGATAAAGAGAGTGAGAGAGAGAGCCCAGAAGGGGTAGGGTCAGAGGGAGAAGCAGACTCCCTGCTGAGCAGGGAGCCGGACGTGGGACTCGATCCCAGGACTCCAGGATCATGACCTGAGCTGAAGGCAGTTGCTTAACCAACTGAGCCACCCAGGCACCCCCATTAATACTATTATTTCATATAATTTGTATTTGTTTAGCTTGAACACATTTAACACAATGATTTCCTTTACTCTCAATTGTTTCATATGTCACAGACATTCTTCTGTGGGATCAGATTTTCTTCTAGAATAATAATACACTTAAGTAGTGCCTTTCTGTTGGTAGTAAATTCTTTCTCTTAATAACTTTTTTTTTAATTGGAAATATCTTCATTTTGCCCTCATTCTTGACACTTTTGCTGCTATGCAATTTTAAGCTAAGTTACTTTTTCTCAGGGTTTTGAGCATATCAGCCCAATCTTTTCTGACTTTCATTATTGTTCTTGTGAAGTTTGCTATATGATTATTATTCCATCATATTTCCCTATCTTTTTTTCTGTCTGCTTTTAAAAATCTTCTCCATGTGTTTGGTATTTTTAGCTTCATTTGGGTGAATCTCAGTTCCCATTTATTTATCTTGCTTAATTTACATTGACAGAGCACATGAGGATTCATGACATCTATCAATTCCATAAAAATTCTCAGCCATTACTCATTATATGTTACCCGTTTATGGAAATCTGATTAGATTTATTTTAGAACTTCCATGGCATTTCAACTCTATTTTCCCATTGCCCTCTCTCCATGCTGCATTTCATGTAATTACTTCTGACATATCTGCTTTTTCACTAGTTTATACTTTAGCTTTTCTAATCTGTAGTATAATTAATTCATTGAATTTCTGATTTTATGATAATCTTTATTTATTTATTTATTTATTTATTTATTTATTTAAAGATTTTATTTATTTATTTGAGAGAGAGAGAATGAGAGATAGAGAGCACGAGAGGGAAGAGGGTCAGAGGGAGAAGCAGACTCCCTGCCGAGCAGGGAGCCCGATGCGGGACTCGATCCCGAGACTCCAGGATCATGACCTGAGCTGAAGGCAGTCGCTCAACCGACTGAGCCACCCAGGCGCCCTATGATAATCTTTATTTTAAAGAGACGTATTGTTTTTTCCCTGCAACTCTCCCTTGTAATTTCTAATAGTTTTTTTTAATCTTTTTGTGTTTCACATGTCTTCTCATTCCTTTAAATGTGATATATAATACTTATTTTATGTTTATGTTATATATAGATAACTTTAATATCTGAATGCTTGAGTATCTGATCCTGCAATTTGTTATTTCTGCTGACTCTTCCCAGAGTGACTTGTTTTATTGGGTACTTTCTGATATTTTACTGTTGGAGTATACATAATCCTTGAAACATCATTTGTTGAAACACCTGAGACTTTTGTTAATATGAATTTCTTCTGAGAAATTTTATATGAGCTTCTATTAGGTCTTCAGTGACACAAACAAACCAGAACCTATTAAAAGAAATTTTGTATTTGACTTTTTTTTGGGAGATCACCATATGAGCGTGGATGAGTAGTTAGGAATTCCCAGAGAAGGCATTTTTTCCCCCTTTTTACTCACATTTAATTAAAGCCAAGACTAAATCAGGAATGAGTCCCCATCATCTATTTCTGTGGGGTGGGCTTTATTCTAGTTGGCCCACTGAGTATGGGTGTGCTAGGGTGTGTTGGCTTTATATAATAAAGTCTCAGTCTGATCATTTTGCATGGGACCCAGGATTTACCTTCTGCTTTGGGCTTTTGGCCCATCACATGTCAAACTCTAGTCTATGAGGATTACAGGATTTCGGATGCCCTCAGGGCAAATGTCAGCTCAAAATCTTTGGATTTATATTTTCTTCTTTCGAGTTGTTATGAATTAAAAGTGTTCTTCTGGTCATTTAATCTTTCGGGAAATGTGTCTGGTGGGATGTTTCTACAAATACATAGTTCTTCACATTACATATTGGATTCTGGTATTGTCAATTTCATTTTCAGGGAAATGACATTTACCTGACCCCAACCCCTAAGTGGGAGGACATGAAAATTAAAAATTTAGTATTTAATTTATTTAAAAAAATGGGAATAAAAAAGAGCGGTACGGTTAATCATTGTATAATTAATTATATTAAACAAGAACCCGGAATTACATTTACTTCTTTTATTTATTGAAGGGTCTACTTCGTGCAATGTTCTGTGCAAGTCCCTGACAATGACATAAAGACCACTTAGACTTGGACTCCTCCCTCCTGCATATTTAATACAGTACAGAAACTAAATATGATTATAGAATCACCATAACAGATTGATGGAAGTATCATGGTGCACACATGAGGGATGGAGAGTAAATCTCAAACAAGGAGAGAATATATGCAGATTGAAGGAGGCATGTGAAAAGCTCTGTGGGAAGGTGACATTGAATGGACCTTGAAAGGTCGATCTAACACAATCAAAGTTGTGGATCAGAAAAATATGCTCAGGCAAACCATTTTTTATAAACACCAGTCAGGCCATGGAAGAAGGCACTGCATTGAAATTAGTATAAATGCTTTCTAATTACTTTCTCCTAAGATATTATTCACTGATCAAGAATATCTATCAGTCAACAGCTGTGATGAATCAATGCAGGACTATGCATGTGTGTGCACAAGCACACACACACAAATATTTTATTATGTTCAATTTGTCTAGCTTAAAAAAGCAAATTGGTGTTTTAAAATATAAGATAATGATCTCCCACCTTGGGATCAACATTACAAATAAAAATGTCATTTGAAACACATGTAAAATCTGAAGTCAGTTTTTGAGAAGTCAAAATTTAAGAAAAAAATGTGTAGGCAAATCAGTTAATTATGTAAATAGTAATATTAGGTTGAAACAAAAAATTGTCATTTTTGTAGATTAAGATGATATATCAAGAATTTCACCTGCTCCATCCTATACATTTTTCCTATTCATGATACCATTAAAAAGTTTGCAGATTTTCCTACCTTGAAATTTTAAATATATAACTTTTAAAGGTTAGTCTAAGATCACTTGTAGATCCTTACCTTTAGAGGACAGTTGTTGTGAAGATTTTTTTTTCTGATAATTAACAAGCTTTCTTAAGACTCCAGATCTAATTAGAACCAATAACTAGTCTAAATTATTAAAATGTGGTTTCGCACAAAAACGAAAACAAACAAACAAACAAAAAACCTCATCCCTGAAGCACTCTTCAAGGCCTAAATTTTCTGCCAGTGCAGTGCCAGAGCCCTGTCACCATTGTCTAAACCTTGGCAAAGTTCAAAGAGAGCTCATCAATGCACAGTGAGAATTAATGTGCTCCACTCATTATCCTGCTGAGACCCTTTGTTAAACAGTCCATTTCTATGCTGTTTTTAAGGTTGTGCAGTTGTAATCCCTGGATAACTGCCAGGAATAGCCATCGTAGCAAAACAACCAGTGTCCTTCTGTTTTCAATTCAATCTGTCATTGTGTAAGGAATTTTTTGAATTATGATGAATCTTGCTGCCAGTCAGTATTTGTAGGTCATCCCAAAACCCTAAGTGAAGGATATTACTTCTATGCTCTCATAGATGGATTCATTCCCATACGTCTCTTTACATACATTTTTTATGCTATGGTTTGTCATAATAGGTGAGGTTGAATTTTCTAAATAAAACAGAGTACCATAATATGCATATAAATAATACCAAGGTTCTGATGTTCTCTTATTGCCTCTATATAAATCATGGTGCACTTAAAAAATAAACTTGAGGGGCGGAGCAAGATGGCAGAGGAGTAGGAGACCTGGATTTCGTCTGGTCTCAGGAATTCAGCTGAATAGGGATCAAACCATTCTGAACACCTACGAACTCAACAGGAGATCGAAGAGAAGAACGGCAACAACTCTCTGAACAGAAAATCGGCCACTTACTGGAAGGTAGGACGTGCGGAGAAGTGAATCCGAGGCGATATTCGGGAGGATAGACGGGGGGGGGGGGGGGGGGGGGGGGGGGGGCCTCCGTCGGCCGCTTCTGGCAAGTGATAGAGCTGTGGAGCACAAAATCAGAACTTTTAAGAAGTCGGCTCCGCTGAGGGACGTCGCTCCAGTGGCTAAGCGGGGGGTGGAACCCTCACGGGACAGTGTGGTCTCAGGACCCTTGGGGTCACAGAAAGACCTTGGGTGCCTGAGTGCAGCAGAGCTCCCAGGTATCGGAGCGGGGAAGCCGGCTGCAGAGACGGAGCCGAGGCGCGGGCTCTCAGCTCGGGGTTGCCATAAACTGTGATCTGCAGCCCAGTCGGGCCACTGCTCCTCTAGCAGGGACCCAACAAGCGGCAGAGCCGGGGAGACTCCCTTTCCTCCCCTGGGAGGAGCGGCGCGGGAGCGCACCGGAGGGATCTGCTGGGTTTGGAGACTCCACACGGGATCGGGTGCCAAAAATAGAAGCGCTCGGTCCCAGGCCGGGTGAGCACGGAGTGCGGCTGGAGACCAGGGAGATGGGAGTGACTGCTTTTCTCTGGGGGCGCACTGAGAAGCGGGGCCCTGTGTTCTCAGCTCCTCCGGGGGGAGATTGGGAGGCCACCATTTTCACTGTAGTCCTCCAAAGCTGTACCGATAGCTTGCAGGGAACAAAATCTCCTGAGAGCAAACCCAAGCAGATGGCTTAGCCCGGACCAACAAGGGCAGGCCAATTCCGCCTCCGGCAAAGACATTTGGGAACCACGGCAACAGGCCCCTCCTCCAGAAGATCAGCCTGAACAGACAGCAAGGCAAGACCAAGTTTACCGAATAAGGAGAACGGGAGAACTCCAGCGCTAGGGGAATACTGCACATAGAATTCATGGCTTTTTTACCATGATTCATTAGTTTTTCAAAGTTAATTTTTTTAACTTTTTTTTTTGAATTTTTCTTTTTCCCTTTTTCAACCAACATTTTATCAATCCCTTTTTTAAAAAAAACATTTTTTTATTTTTCATTTTTAGAGTCATACTTTATCCCTTTATAGTAGTTACACTTATTTTTGGCATATATATATAAGTTTTTCTCTCTTTAAAAATTTTGAGATACAGTTTCTTCTAACAGATCAAAATAAACCCTAAATCACTAATGTACGGCTTTGTTCTAGTCTCCTGCCTGATCACATTCTCTCCCTTTTTCTTTTCTTTTCTTTTTTTTTTAAATCTTCTTCTTTCTTTTTTCAAACAACTTCTTATCTATCAATTCCTTTTATAAAATCTTTTATAATTTTCATCTTTACATTCATCTTCCATTCCTTCATTGTATCAACCCTTATTTTGTACATATATAAGTCTTTCTTCCTTTAAAATTTTAGGAGGCACTTTTTTCTAACAGACCAAAATACGCCCAAAATCTAGTGTGTGGCACTGATCTATGCACTAGCCTGATCATATTTGATCATATTCTTTTTTTTTGTTTGGTTCTGTTTTTGTTTGTTTTTATCTTTTTCTTTTTCTTTTTTTTTTTCTCTTTCTTTTTTCTTTCATTCTCTTTTTTTTCCCCCTGGTTTCAGGTCTTTTCTGATTTGTATAGAGTATATTTGCTGGGGACGTTGTTAACCTGTTAGCATTTTGTTCTCCATTCATCTATTCTCCTCTGGACAAAATGACAAGACAAAAAATCACCTCAACAAAAAGAACAAGAAGTAGTACCATCTGCCAGGGACATACTCAATATGGACATTAGTATGATGTTGGACCTAGAGTTTAGAATCATGACTTTAAAGATACTAGCTGGGCTTGAAAAAAGCATGGAAGTTATTAGAGAAACCCTTTCTGGAGAAATAAAAGAACTAAAATCTAACCAAGTTGAAATAAAAAAGATTATTAATGAGGTGCAATAAAAAATGGGGGCACTAACTGCTAGGATATCGAGGCAGAAGAGAGAATTAGCAATATAGAAGACCAAATGATGGAAAATAAAGAGGCTGAGAAAAAGAGAGATAAACAACTACAGGATCACGAGGGCAGAATTTGAGAGATAAACGATACGATAACATGAAACAACATTAGAATAATTGGGATCCCAGAAGAAGAGGAAAGAGAGAGAGGGGCAGAAGGAATATTGGAGCAAATTATAGCAGAGAACTTCCCTAATGTGGGGAAGGAAACAGGCATCAAAATCCAGGAGGAACAGAGAACCCCTCTCAAAATCAATAAAAAGAGGTCAACACCCTGACATCTAATAGTAAAACTTACGAGTCTCAGAGGCAAAGAGAAAATCCTGAAAGCAGCTCGGGAGAAGAGATATGTAACCTACAATGGTAGAAACATTAGATTGGCAACAGACCTATCCACAGAGACCTGGCAGGCCAGAAAGGATTGGCATGATATCTTCAGAGCACTAAACGAGAAAAATATGCAGCCAAGAATACTATATCCAGCTAGGCTGTCACTGAAAATTGAAGGAGAGATAAAAAGCTTCCAGGACAACAAAAACTAAAGGAATTTACAAACACGAAACCAGCCCTACAAGAAATATTGAAAGGGGTCCTCTAAGCAAAGAGAGACCCTGAAAGCAGCATAGATCAGAAAGGAACATAGACAATATACAGTAACACTCACCTTACAGGCAATACAGTGGCACTAAATTCATAACTTTCAATAGTTACCCTGAATGTAAATGGGGTAAATGCCCCAATCAAAAGACACAGGCTATCAGATTGGATTAAAAAACAAGACCCATGGGGCGCCTGGGTGGCTCAGTTGGTTAAGCGACTGCCTTCGGCTCAGGTCATGATCCTGGAGTCCCGGGATTGAGTCCCGCATTGGGCTCCTGCTCAGCAGAGAGTCTGCTTCTCCCTATGACCCTCCCCCCTTCATGTACTCTCTCTCTCTCTCTCATTCTCTCTCTCAAATAAATAAATAAAATCTTTAAAAAAATAAAAATAATAAATAAATAGATAAAAAACAAGACCCATCAATATGCTGTCTGCAAGAGACTCATTTTAGACCCAAATACACCCAGAGATTCAAAGTGAGTGGGTGGAAAACCATTTACCATGCTAATGGACACCAAAAGAAAGCTGGGGTGGCAATCCTTATATCAGACAAACTAGATTTTAAAACAAAGACTGTAATAAGAGATGAAGAAGGACACTATATCCTACTTAAAGGCTCTATCCAACTAGAAGATCTAACAGTTGTAAATATCTATGCCCCTAACATGGAAGCAGCCAATTATATAAGGCAATTAATAACAAAAGCAAAGAAACACATTGACAACAATACAATAATAGTGGGGGACTTTAACACCCCCTTTCACTGAAATGGACAGATCATCTAAGCAAAAGATCAACAAGGAAATAAAGACTTTAAATGACACACTGGACCAAATGGACTTCACAGACATATTCAGAACATTCCATCCCAAAGCAACGGAATACACATTCTTATCTAGTGCCCGTGGAACATTTTCCAGAATTGATCACATCTTGGGTCACAAATCAGGTCTCAACTGGTACCAAAGATTGGGATTATTCCCTGCATATTTTCAGACCACAAGGCTTTGAAACTATAACTCAATCACAAGAGGAAAGTCAGAAAGAACTCAAATACATGGAGGCTAAAGAGCATCCTACTAAAGAATGAATGGGTCAACCAGGAAATTAAAGAAGAATTAAAAAAATTCATGGAAACCAATGAAAATGAAAACACAACTGTTCAAAATCTTTGGGATACAGCAAAGGCAGTCCTGAGAGGAAAGTATATAGCAATACAAGCCTTTCTCAAGAAACAAGAAAGGTCTCAAATACACAACCTAACCCTACACCTAAAGGAGCTGGAGAAAGAACAGCAAAGAAAGCCTAACCCCAGCAGGAGAAGAGAAATAATAAAGATCAGAGCAGAAATCAATGAAATAGAAACCAAAAGAACAGTAGAACAGATCAACGAAACTAGGAGCTGGTTCCTTGAAAGAATTAACAAGATTGATAAATCGCTGGCCAGACTTATCAAAAAGAAAAGAGAAATGACCCAAATCAACAAAATCATGAATGAAAGAGGAGAGATCACAACCAATACCAAAGAAATACACACAATTATAAGAACATATTCTGAGCAACTCTATGCCAGCAAATTAGATAACCTGGAAGAAATGGGTGCATTCCTAGAGATGTATCAACTACCAAAATTGAGCCAGGAAGAAATAGAAAACCTGAACAGACTTATAACCACTAAGGAAATTGAAGCAGTCATCAAAAATCTCCCAACAAAGAAAAGCCCAGGGCCAGATGGCTTCCCAGGGGAATTCTACCAAACATTTAAAGAAGAATTAATACCTATTCTCCTGAAACTGTTCCAAAAAATAGAAACAGAAGGAAAACTTCCAAACTCATTTTATGAGGCCACCATTACCTTGATCCCAAAACCAGACAAAGACTCCATCAAAAAGGAGAATTACAGACCAATATCCTTGATGAACATGGATGCAAAAATTCTCACCAAAATACTAGCCAATAGGATCCAATGGTACATTAAAAGAATTATTCACCATGACCAAGTGGGATTTATCCCTGGGCTGCAAAGTTGGTTCAACATCCGCAAATCAATCAACGTGATACAATACATTAACCAAAGAAAGAACAAGAATCATATGATGCTCTCAATAGATGCAGAAAAAGCATTTGACAAAGTACAGCATCCTTTCTTGATCAAAACTCTTCAGAGTATAGGGATAGAGGGTACATACCTCAATATCATAAAAGCCATCTATGAAAAACCTACAGTGAATATCATTCTCAATGGGGAAAAGCTGAGAGCTTTTCCCCAAGGTCAGGATCGCGGCAGGGATGTCCACTATCACCACTGCTATTCAACATAGTATTAGACGTCCTAGCCACAGCAATCAGACAACAAAAAGAAATCAAAGGCATCCAAATCGTCAAGGAGGAAGTCAAACTCTCACTCTTTGCAGATGATATGATACTGTATGTGGAAAACCCAAAAGACTCCACCCCAAAACTGCTAGAACTCATACAGGAATTCAGCAAAGTGGCAGGATATAAAATCAATGCACAGAAATCAGTGGCATTCCTATACACCAACAACAAGACAGAAGAGAGACAAATCAAGGAGTCGATCCCATTTGCAATTGCACCCAAAACGATAAGATACCTGGCAATAAATTTAACCAAAGAGGCAAAGGATCTGTACTCAGAAAACTATAAAATACTCATGAAAGAAATTGAAGAAGACACAAAGAAATGGAAAATGTTCCATGCTCATGGATTGGAAGAACAAACATTGTGAAGATGTCAGTGCTACCTAGAGCAATCTACACATTCAATGCAATCCCCATCAAAATACCATCCACTTTTTTCAAAGAAAATGAACTAATAATCCTAAAATTTTATGGAACCAGAAGAGACCCTGAATAGGCAGAGGAATACTGAAAAAGAAAAGCAAAACTGGCGGTATCACAATTCCGGACTTCCAGCTCTATTACAAAGCTGTCATCATCAAGACAGTATGGTACTGACACAAAAACAGACACATAGATCAATGGAACAGAATAGAGAACCCAGAAATGGACCCTCAACTCTATGGTCAACTAATCTTCGACAAAGCAGGAAAGAATGTCCAATGGAAAAAAGACAGTCTCTTCAACAAATTGTGTTGGGAAAATTGGAAAGCCACATGCAGAAGAATGAAACTGGACCATTTCCTTACACCACACACAAAAATAGACTCCAAATGGTTGAAAGACCTAAACGTGAGACAGGAGTCCATCAAAATCCTAAAGGAGAACACAGGCAGCAACCTCTTCGACCTCACAGCTGCAGCAACTTCTTTCTAGAAACATCGCCAAAGGCAAGGGAGGCAAGGGCAAAAATGAACTATGGGGATTTCATCAAGATAAAAAGCTTTTGCACAGCAAAAGAAACAGTCCACAAAACCAAAAGACAACCGACAGAATCGGAGAAAATATTTGCAAATGACATATCAGATAAAGGGCTAGTATCCAAAATCTATAAAGAACTTATCAAACTGAACACCCAAAGAACAAATAATCTAATCAAGAAATGGGCAGAAGACATGAACAGACATTTTTCCAAAGAAGACATCCAAATGGCCAACAGACACATGAAAAAGTGCTCAACATCACTCGGCATCAGGGAAATCCAAATCAAAACCTCCATGAGATACCGCCTCACACCAGTCAGAATAGCTAAAATTAACAAGTCAGGAAAGGACAGATGTTGGCAGGGATGCAGAGAAAGGGGAACCCTCCTACACTGTGGGTGGGAGTGCCAGCTGGTGCAACCCCTCTGGAAAACAGTATGGAGGTTCCTCAAACATTTGAAAATAGAGCTACCATACGATCCAGCAATTGCACTATTGGGTATTATCCACAAAGATACAAATGTAGGGTTCCAAAGGGCTACGTGCACCCCAATGTTTATAGCAGCAATGTCCACAATAGCCAAACTGTGAAAAGAGCCAAGATGTCCATCGACAGATGAATGGATAAAGAAGAAGTGGTATATATACACAATGGAATATTATGCAGCCATCAAAAGGAATGAGATCTTGCCATTTGCAACAACGTGGATGGAACTGGAGGGTGTAATGCTGAGTGAAATAAGTCAATCAGAGAAAGTCATGTATCATATGACCTCACTGATATGAGGAATTCTTAATCTCAGGAAAGAAACTGAGGGTTGTTCGTGTATTGGGGGGTGGGAGGGATGGGGTGGCTGGGTGATAGACATTGGGGAGGGTATGTGCTATGGTGAGCGCTGTGAATTGTGCAAGACTGTTGAAGCACAGATCTGTACTTCTGAAACAAATAATGCAATATATATTAAGAAAAAAAAAGGAAGAAGAAGAAGATAGCAGGAGGGGAAGACGAACCATTAGAGACGATGGACTCTGAAAAACAAACTGAGGATTCTAGAGGGGAGGGGGGTGTGGGCATGGGTTAGCCTGGTGATGGGTATTAAAGAGGGCACATTCTGCGTGGAGCACTGGGTGTTATGCACAAACAATGAATCATGGAACACTACATCAAAAACTAATGATGTAATGTATGGTGATTAATATAACAATAAAAAATTAAATAAATAAATAAATAAATAAACTTGGCTTTCACAATTTTTTAAAGTACTTGGTACAGTATTACAAGTACACACCCACATACATGTTTACACATATTTATATATGCACATTGTGTGTGTATATATATATACACACACACATATATATGCACATACTGTATATATTTGTCTATTAATGCATACAAACAGTATACATTTATGTATGTATATACTAAAAATAGTTTTAAAAGAATAAATCTGAGTAAAAGACAGTTATTGCTTGAATGAACGAAGATCCAGTGTGTTGTCAAGGACAGTGCTTCTTGTTTAAATGTCAATATGAACTTGGATAATTTAGTGAAGACTTGATCACAGATTTTTTTGCTATTCTCACTGAAATTTACTTTCAATTCATTATTCCTTAATAGATTTTTATTCTATGTTGGAAGATAATCAGTCCACTGGTATATTTTGATATTAAAAAAGCTTTGTAATTATAACCAGTGGAATAACTTTGGAGTTCAGCCAAATTTCCAAATCCCCCTCCATTTCTTATCAGAAGTGTGATCGTGGGCAACTTCTAAGGATCCTGAGTCTCATTTTTCATAACTATAAAGAGCATTGACAAAAGCATGCACTTCATGCTAAAGATTAAATGACATAAAACAGATGAAGTTCTTAGAATAATACCAAGTATATTATAAGCATTCAATAAGTCTTAGTTATCATCAGCATTTTTTTCTTGATAAAAATAGCAGCAAAATATCTGAAATGAATGACAGCCCAAACTCAGACATCTCTTTTCCTCTTCCATTCACCCTACTTCTCCTTGAAATTATCAAAAGAATAAACAAATAAGGATAAGTCTGCACTTACTCTGGAATCTAGGGATGGAGCCATCCAAATGACATTCTTTTTTCTTTTTCTTCTTGTGTATGAGACCAAAGAGAAGAAACAGTAGAAGGTTGACATGTGAACCGACTCTCACAAAATAGCCATGTGTTGAGAATTTAGTGGAAAGCCATGGGATTGCAATTTGTATCTTCAGTAGTGTATTTTTAAACATGAAAATGAGTTTTTAGTTATTTTAAACAAATTTTATCTCACAACTTATTATTACTGGACATTGTAAAAATTTTAAGACTATCCAGTCTGTGTAATTCTCCCTGTATCTTTACTTCCATAATGTGCTGCATTCTGTTGACTTTGCTCTGACCCAAGTTACCACTCTTTCCCTTTCTTACAAGCCACTCATTATACCTTCTGGATCCCTACTCCCTCCATCAGGGATAATCTCCTTTCATTTCTAATCTCTCACTTGATTATTTTTTATCCTGGTAGGCCTCTCTACTGCTGAAATTTCTCTCCCTGTCAATGATGGCTACTCTATCTCTTTCACTTCTACTTACTTCAAGAGACTGGGTCATATCCTCGTGGCTGCCTGGATTACGCAGCATGAACTAGGTTCAAATATTTTAGTAATTTGTACTTACAGAGATTGTTTCTTACTCCCACTACATATAGATGATCAAAGGTCAGCTGAGGGCTCTGCTCCATGTTTTCTCACTCAAGAAACCAAGCTGATGGAGATGCCCCACTGGAGCGTTACTGATTATCACACTGGGGAAAGAGAGGGGAACATGGTGACCTGGACACTCAAAAAGTTTCTTCCCAGAAAGGAAAGCACACCGTGTCTGCTTATATTCCATTGTCCAAAATAAATCATATGGCTGTGGTCAACTTTAAAGGAAAGAGAGGGTGCAATCTACTGTGTGCTCAGAAAAACACAGACTGGAATGTAGTTGAATAGCCCTACTATAATACTATACTACCATAACAGCCCTAGAAATGACTAGATGAGAATGTTTTGCCTTAACCTCCATCATCAAAATAACAAGCACTGCTTCATTAACACCCGTTCTTCTCTCCTTCATTTCATGGAGAAATTGCTCTTCTCTTACTGAACATATTCTCTTCATCTTTCTTTTCCATTCCAGCTTGCCTATTCAGGAATTTTTATACCCATGTCTCTTTCTTTCTCTAGACATCTGGGTCTTTCTCTTCTGATTTATTTGCATTTGTATTTTTAAAAGATTATGATTTCTCAATTTAAAAAAATCCCTTTCCACCACCACGCAGTGTTTCTTTTTACCCTATGAGTTAAACATCTTTACCAGTTGGCTGCACTACCTACTCCATTTTCTCACATCTTGCCCATGATAATCTTTGAAGTAACATGTCATCAAAAGACCATTCTTAGTAATGTCTACAAGTTGTTAAATACAGTGGATATTTGTTAGGCTTTATCTTATTTGATCTGTAAGAAGCTCTTTTTTCAGCTTACTACTCTGTTCTTGAAGCACTCTTTTCTACCGGCTTCCATAACATCCTCTTTTTTTTTTTTTTTTTAGTATTATATATTTATTTTTAGATTACGAGAAGGAGGGAGAGAGACAGAGAGAGAGGAGGGGCAGAGGGACAGAATCTTCAAGCAGACCCTGCTGAACACAGAGCCTGAGGCAGGGCTTGATCTCACAACCCCCTTGAGGGAAACAAGAGTCCAGTGCTTAACAGACTGAGCCACCCAGGTGCCCCCATAACATTCTCTTCATTTTCCAATTGCCTCTCTTAAGTAACTGCTTCCCAGTTCTATTTGCTATCTTTACCTTGTCTGACTTTTAAGCGCTACTAGAAAGAGTGTATATTATAGTAAACTTAGAAAAAAATAGTGCTTTATTTCTTGTCTGGATGGTGTAATAACATCAAGCTTTGACAGACTCCTGTTTGATTAATACCCATAACAAAATCCATGCAAAATAAGCAGAGTAAGACTGACTAAAGCTATGGGACTCAGGGCTTCTGATCCCAAAGCAGGGCATGTTGGTCTAGAATTATCCATGGATTAAAAATGCTCCATGTAATATCCAAGTCTGAAGGCAGGCTTAGTGCTTGACACTAGGGCCTTGAATTGTGCTTCCTTACTTGTGAAAGCAGCATGAAAATACTGCTGCCGGAGGCTTTGGCTTATCTGAAAGTTGTGGGCCTAGATTCAGCCAGGTAACTGGGAACTCTCTCAAGCTACCTAATTGTTTAGGAATTAGATTCAAAATACCACCAATATCATCAGGACATGTGAACCTCAAACCACCCATATAAAACATAGGGATCGGAAGACTGGGGAGGAGGCACTGGGTGAAAGGAGTAATAGAACCCCTAGAAAGGTACCTGTAAGAATATATGAGAGAGAGAGAAATAGAGAAAAATGACAAAAACAAGCTTGCATTGAAAAATATCATTGAACATGAATTTTATCCTAATGAAATACATTTTATAGATCTGACAGACTTTATTTTTTATTTTTTAAAAAATATTTTATTTTTTTAAGTAATCTCTATACCCTACGTGGGGCCCAAACCCACAACCCTGAGATCGAGAGTATATGTGCCACTGACTGAGCCAGCCAGGGACCCCATATCTGATAAAGATTTTAAAATAAAAACTGAAGGCAAAATATCTTTTAAAATTCTATAAAATATTTGTAAAAAATACAATTATGTAGTAAAAATAGTGAAATAAAGTATGAAATACAATGAAATAATGAACATTTTTAAAGTATCATGAAAAGGTATTAAAAAACTTTAATAGATAAGATATACTAAAGAGGAAGTTAAATGGAAAAAATATACTGATTAATCAGCACACAGCACAAAAAGACAAGAAAATAAACTTCTAAAAGAAGAACTTAGAGGCATGGAGGATTAGGTGATACATTCCATCATGTCTCTAGTAGGGGTTCCAGAAGAAAATGGAAGGAGGTAATATTTAAAAAGATGATAGCTGAGGATTTATTGGAATTTGCTCAGAGAGGATCCTCTCATAAACAATTACATGTAGAAAAGTCCTAGTACTTTTGGGACCCCTTAGCTCTAAGGACCCTTCTGTGATGATTTTGCCTCTTGTTATCCTATACCTGAAGTTCTCCTTCAGATTCTGTACTAATCACTTTTTAGACACAGCTACCAAGTAAACCCACTTTAAAAAGCGGCCATTAGCTTGCCGCTACTTGCTGAAACTGAATGACTGGGCGCCTGGGTGGCTCAGTTGGTTGGGCAACTGCCTTCGGCTGTGGTCATGATCCTGGAGTCCTGGGATCGAGTCCCACATCGGGCTCCCTGTTGAGCAGGGAGTCTGCTTCCCTCTCTGACCCTCCTCCCTCTCATGCTCTCTGTCTCTCATTCTCTCTCTCTCAAATAAATAAAATCTTAAAAAAAAAAAAGAAAGAAAGAAACTGAATGACTGATCCACAGAAATCTTGGGATTCCATGGCCTGATGAGACTATTTTGAGGTAGGTCAACTTGGAATTTATAACTAACAATGTGGGAAAGACCTCAAAAGTTTCTCTTGTCAAATTGAAATAGTGTATTTAAGAACTCAGCCAGGCAGGCAGCTGTGACATCTTGGCTTTACATGAAAAAAGGTAGCTACACCTTTGGTGGCAATTTTATCCCCCACCTTACAGCTTGAATTGCAGCTGCGAACTCAATAGGAACCTTGATTCAGAGAGGTTCTTCTAAATGCCTGGGCTTGGTTCCCTGACAAGTTGAAACATGACAGTGTTCACTGGGCTCCTATAGCTATCCAGCTATCAGTGCTAGCTATGCAGAACCAAAACTGGGCAAGATCATTCTTACTAGTGGGCAGAGCTCAAGGCCATTAGCTATAACTCTAGCAATGATTCAAGCTCTTGCCAATGGCTTGGGTTTTAGGCTGCCCTTTAGAAAGCTAAAGATTGGCAGATACCCCTCTTTTGAGCCACGAACTATGGAAACAAGTTGTGGCTCTTGATTGGAAAGTTTGGATTGCTAATGAATTCAGAATTTAAGCCTATTAACTGCTATATTGTTTTTTCTCATTCATAGTGTGAGTCTCAAATATTCCATGAATCTTCTCCTAACCACTCCATTGATCTCTTCCTCATACAATTCGTTGTGTTCTTATAGTTCCTCTGAATATTTCTTGCTTCAAGGACTCTTATAAAAGCTCTGGGAGGGATCATGCCTAACTGTCTTTGCATCCCTATTCTGTCTAGTCTACCAGTAAATACTGATTGATAGATCCTGTCATATTATTTCACAGCTGAGAAGATAAAAGCTGATTTTACTTTACTATGGGATATATTTATGCAAACTTTTTAAACTGGTGAAGGAATAGTAATTACCTTCTAAAATCATGGTTATTTGTTACTTTAAAATTTACTCTTTGTTTGACATTTTTTTCTTTACATCTACAGAAAGATAATCTGATTGATTATTGCTCCCTTTTAATCCTACATGGAAAAACTACATGAATGTATGAAAAAGATAGGAATCAGTAGCCTTGAAATATGGTAGCATTTTCTCCAACATATTACTTAATATTTGATATCAGAGGTTCCATTTGAATCATTCAGATTAAAATACTTATGAAAAGGGAACTTAGGGACACCTGGGTGGCTTGGTTGGTTAAGCATCTGCCTTCGGCTCAGGTCATGAATGCAGGGTCCTGGGATAGAGCCCAGCATCAGGCTCCCTGCTCAGCGGGGAGTCTGCTTCTCCCTCTCCCTCTCCCTGCCGCTCCCCCTGCTTGTGCTTGCGTGCATGCTCTCTCTCTGTCAAATAAATAAAATCTTTTAAAAAAAGGGGCGGGAAGCTTATTTTTCCTTATCCTCAAAATGCAAAATATATCATTTGCTTTTCAGAAATTAAATTAAAACAAAGCAGTACTTTATTGCCCCATTTCATGTTTTAATAGTTTATTTTCAGAAAATAGTTGTATTTGTCCTGAAGTTAATCTATAAGTTTAGATCAAATAAAACTCTTTGCATGTGTATCTCAATCTTTATATTCTTAAACATAATGACCACAGAAATTCTATGGATTTACTTTATTGCTTATCATTGTGTTTTATTTGATTAGTGATGTATTTCATATGTCATATATTTCCTTATACAAAAATTACAAAATTTAGGTAAAACCATAATTCTATAACTATTGACAAACATTACTAATATTTTGCTTGATTTCTTTCCACTAATGATTTTATACTTTTAAAAGTTTATATTATAGAACTTTTCAAACATGAACAAATAGAAAAGGAAAGTGGGGGGGGCAATGTACCTATCACCAACCCTTGAAGATTAGAAAACTCTTCACCAATCTCATTTCATTTCAACTCTCATCAATTTTCTTGCCACCTGTATTATTTTGTAGCAATTCCTAGGCTTTATATCATGTCATATTTTTTCATAAGTTTATGTATAAATAGTATTTATCACTAAGAAAGGGACTAAATTTTTTTTAAATGGCCACTCCCTCATTATCCCACAGGAAAAAAAAAATATGATTCCTAATGACATCAAGTATTCAACCAACAGTATTTATTTACATTTTTCTGATTCTGATTGCTTTATAGTATTTATTTACTCATTCATTACAATTTACTTGTTTAAATTGGGATCTAAAAATTCTCTTTAATTTGTGATCGGTTGATATATCCCAAGACCCATTTTAATCTGTAGATTCCCTCTCTTACTATGTTTTTATTTAGTTGAATTCATGTTTAATATTGTGTGTTTCTATATCCACTGACATTATTGGCATTCATTCCCTTTTATCAGAGATATCATAAAATTCTATTTAACAGTGGATAGTAATTCTTTATTGTTATACCCCGATTTATTAACAATTCCCTTTTGAGGCATGTAGGCTACTTACAGTTCCAGATTATAGGTGATCTTGGGGGAATACATTTGTATATTAGCCTGTTTCTGATTTAGAATTATTTCTTAAATATTCTAGGTTTGACATTCCAGGGTTAAGTATTAAGGATATATTTAAGGCTCTTGCAGTCTGGAACAGATGGTCCAGTTCCATTCAATAGAAAAATTTCCTTGCTTATGATCTCTGTCTTAAATTCTTTTATTTAATCCTTCTATGAAATCCTGCTATTTGACACTTAATTTTATTGTATATGCCCTTTAGAAAAAAAAAAAAACTCATTCTCTCTGGTTTTAGCAGAAAGAGAGAAAGTGAAAAAAAAGAAAGAAGGAAGGAAGGAAGGGCAGTTTGGATAAAATAATAGATGGAATATTCTAACTTTTTTCTTAGAGAACTTTTTATTATTATTTGTATCCAGTTTTCTACTATCAAACACTATTGTAACTGCAATAGTATTGGAAAGACTTGTTTGCTATTTTACAGTTTTTGTTTGTTTGTTTTTGCTTAACCTTTATATTCAAATTTACCTGTGAGTTACCCAAGTCTCTTTAAATACATGGTGATGATATATTGTTAAAATCTCATGAACAAATATGGAATGACCTTAATTTTTGTTAACAAACATGGGGAAGTGGTCTAAGTTCAGTTATTATACCTGAATTATTTGGAAAATCAAATAAGCTAGAAAGAAATTGCTGTTCCCAGTGATATTTACAGAGGGCATAAAGTCATTCCTATTAATCAATGGGTGATTTTTGTATAGGCAGGAGATCACATAGGTGTTGTGGGAGCAAGGTCATGTCACAGGTTCAGAAATATTGTGCACAATGTAATCTTTTTTTTCTTCTATTATTATTGTATAATACTGAGTCACAATATCATGGGATCAGTGTTTTGATTAAACTTTTAATCAGCAGTTAGATAGGTATTTTAACAAATTCTAAGGCCCAAGTAGTTTTCTTGCAGTTGAATTTGAGCACAATAATATTTGAGGATCACATTTATAGAATAAAGAGAACAAATCAGAATGGAATTTTAATTTTAGCGGAAAAAACACACTGAGAATGACATGAGAGGTGCAGTGACACAAATTTTCTCTTCTAAATCTGATTCTTTTTGTTTATGGTTGGAATGTGTTTTCATGTGATGTTTCTATAATCAGTGAGATTTTCTGGAGAGGATCAACAGGATGATTAATGTGGGAGAAGGTCTGGAGGGTTAGAGACATAGTCGCTGCTCCCCTGGCCTAGTCAGCTTGCTTCCACCGCCAGAGCCTTTGTAACTCACGATCTCCTCCACCAGGAGAACTCTGCTCACACCCTCCCAGGGCTTTATCTCTGACTTGACTGAAATCTGGACTCAAATGTCAGGACGGTGGAGAGGTTCCTCTGTCCATTTTATAAAAATAAGTGCCCTCCTTTCTCCCTAGTCATACTCTGATCCTCTTACTGGCTTTACCTTCACTCATTAACATTCTTTTACTACCTGAAATTACATCCTCTAATTTTTTCATGCTTAGTGTCTGTCTTCTTTTTCACTTTGGCTCTGCCAGTACTATGAACATCAGAACTGTCACTCGAGAATAAATATTTGTTGAATAAATTAGTGAATTGTTTAATAACAAATTGTTTAATAAATTAGTAAATGAATGACTTAGGATAGATGGCAGGATTTTAAGTTCCTTCATACCTCAAAAATTTTAACAGATATTGAATAAATCAGTATAGTTAAAACTTTACAAAACTTAATGATTAAATAGTACAGATTCAGGGAATTTTATTAGTCATGGGAACCATGTTAAAGAATTAATTGTAAAGATACCCACATGCAACACCAATGATGACTAGCTGTTATATCAATATAAATATTTTTATTACACAAAGTTCTTTCTTACCCTGTATATTAACAGTTTACCCATTTAACAAATACTAATATGTTCTAAGTATGAGCATATGATACAGATTTTGAATGTAGAGATTTAAGTAAATTTATATTTTAATTTGACCCATTCAAAGTTAGGTTTGCTTAGTAATTCAGCATATGATGTAAATCTATTTATAAACCAAGGTACGTTCTATGGAATAAAGAGTTAAAAATCCATGTTCTGTCAGAAGATATACTGAAGATCTTGTTATAATTTATTCTCTAGAGTATTTAAATGAGTGTAACAAATGCCTTCAGGTGAGACTAATGAGACTGTATAGGAAAATCAGTGTTTATTTTTATTTTAACTGGGAAAGGGAATAGAAGAGGTTGAGCTAGGTGTGCCTTCCAGTTTACTCACATGGTTTACAAGTGTTACCATTCGACTCTTCTTATTGCTCTCATATTGATTACTCTAAAGATCACTTTAATTTTAAAATTAAAAGTTTAATTTAAATTTTAAGTCATAGTTTTAAAAAAATCTAGTAATAAAGAATAGATAATCAGAAGCTATAAGACGGGTTATATTACTGGCATTTTTCCCTCTTGAATCCATTGCACTTTTTGTAAAACACTAACAAGTGTTTGTGTATAGGTCCCATTTCAACTCTGGGTTTTTGCAAAATTAATGTAAATTCTAATAAGGAATATCATTTTATAATAATCCATTAGAGCAACAAGTGGGCAAGCCAGTAAAATTATAGCATAACTGTACATAGCTCAACTTATTCATACACACTTCAGCTGAAATACTTATTAGACCTTTCCAATTGCTTGTTTCCATTGCCATGGTGAGCACCTGAGAAATGAGACTATCCTAAATACCTTTGTATCCTATACTTTGCCCCAGGCCTGGTGCAGAGTGAATCTTGATAATATTTTGTCAAGGAATATTTGTTATTGTGGCAAACGTTCTAAATACATTGATTCTAAAATTATTTTTAAAATTATTTGAAATTAATTAACATCCAGTTTTAAAATGAACTGATCGTAATAAAACATTTTATATCATTGATTACTTACAGCAGTTATAATTTACCTATTATTTTAAAATAGATCCTGAGAATTCAATGTGCTTAATCCATTATCCACTGAAGAACAGTTTACAGAGCAGAATTACAAGTTCACAATTGCATTAGGAAGTTTCCCTATAGTTCATAGTCATCCATCTTAGTGCTAGTAGTTGTTTCGTGGTCCACTGGTTGTGATCCCGTAGCGTGTAAACTGGGAAATGAAAAAAGATTTAGCAGAAAATATATAGGTGAAATAATACCTTCAACCAGTAACAAGAAATTGTGTAAATGTTTTATAGGTTCAAGGAATAACATGAGATTTTAATACTATTTTGGGTTGTTTCTATTTTCTATTTGAAACTTTTAATATAAATTTGTTTCAAAGAAGCCATTCATTCTCTCTCTTTTCAACAGGTTCTTATTTGCTTGATAAATATATAATAACATTAAGTTTGAGTAATATTGTGGATTTTTCCTTGTTTTTTTATGTATGTTTAAATATATAACTATAAGGATTATAGAATATAATAGAATATTTTTCACATTTGGGTGATTCTCTTGGACAGAATAAAGTGTTTTCATTTATATTATAATTTTAAAAGATATGACTTATTTTTAAAATCAGGAAATCTATATACCCAAAATGCACAACAAAAAATGTCAGAGAAACCATCTTTCAGTGCTTTGCTCATGAATAACAGATATACTAAATTCCACTTTGAATTATTGATATGAAGATTTCAGATTATTTTTCATTGAAATTTAGTTTTCTTGAAATTATCAATGTGGAAAACACTCCTCAATTTCCGTGTACTCAATTTTTTCAAGGGAGCTAAATTAATTAAACTACTACATTAGTCTACATAAGTCCCGTGGAATACTGAAGGGAGAAAGGAAGATATCATAACAATTCTAGTACAGAAATATTAATATTTATAAGCCATCCAGTTGAGAGTTCACAACAAAATCAGAACTGAATGTGAGGAACACAACACAAAACAAAAGCCATTAAATCCCCTTCAACCCTCACTCCCCCCCACAAAAAACCATCAAACTCTAGAAATACTTTGGAGCCATGGATCTTCTGAAGAATTACCGATTGAGAAGTTTATTTTTCATTCTGGTATTAAAGGCAAGCTTGGTAGATGTAGTCAATATCACTTGAAATTATCAGCAGGCTTACTTAAGCATCAATAAAGTAACAGCTGCGGCTTGTGTTTAATACTGCCGCCTGTGTTTAATTCTTTCTTAATTGTCCCTGTTCAGGCCTTTCATGTATAAAAGAAATCTCCATATTTTATAACTAAATTGCCCACTGTACACTATGTACAATGTGGTTAGTACTTAGTTTGGTGAAAAGCAACTGAAGGCATATTTCTAAAATATAAGATTATGTTTTTGTAAAACTACAAATAGATATTAGTTTGTATACTGTATGTAACATATATAATTTGAAGTTAGGTTTTCACATATATGAAACATGTAACTTTAATCTCTTTACATGTTTTTCTTAAACATAATCTAGTGAGTACTGACTAACATAATGGTATGAGGGAACTTCTTGTTTATTATAAAAACTGAAGTCCAGTTTATCACAGAAACATGAAATAGTTTATCAGTTTTTTAATTATTTTTGTTATATAAAAATAGAAATCATGCACATGGAAAATCTCACTGTTGTAAGAAAGTAAACTTCTGTAAAGAAGTTTAGGGAAGTACTGGGAAAAGAATTAGCAGTAAGGATAGTTTTATGCATTCACTCAATCATTTAAAAATATTTAAGACCCAGACACTGTAGTAGGCACTGGAGATGCAGAAGTGGACAAAATGGAGAAACTCCTTACTCAAAAGAGACATACTATTGGAAGGAGACCAACAAGAAATGACATAATTTCAGGTCATGATAAGTTTTATGAAGAAACTGAAAACATGGTAAGGAGATAAAGAGTGATAGATTGAGTGGTCAGCAAGATCCCTTTGAGTGACTGATATGAGAACAGACACATAAGAACATTTGAGTGAGTGAATAAGGCCATGTAGATGTATGAGGGACAAGCTTTCCAGGCAAAAGGAAAAGCAAGTACAAAGCCTTGAGCCAGAAATGTGTACACGTTTAAAGATTAGCCATGTGACCAGAGTTAGAACAAGAGTGATCTTACTAAGACCAGGAGAGTGATAGGAACTGATATTGATTAAATAATTAGGGGCCATCTCTCATAGAGCTTTGTTAGGCCAAGATTAGGTTTCATTCTATGTGTGCTAGAAGTCATTGGAGAATTCTGAGCCAGAAGTGATAATCTGGTATGTGTTTTATAAAGAACTTGTCTTTGGATGAAGAACAGACTCTAGTTGGGCAAGAATGAAACCAGGGGACCAATGAGGAGGCCACTGCAAGCATGTAGGTGGTGTGACTAGGTGGATAGTGATGGAGGTGGTAAGCTGTGTGTACAGAAAGTGAACTACGTTTCCCTAAAAGTGCACACAGAGGTGAAAGCATGCGTTCACAGCACTATGAAGAGTTTAGGAGAGTGTGGTGTCACTTAAAAGTAACATTAAAATTAATATCATAATTAACTAGCTTAGTTTTTTTTTTCTTAACATATATTGCATTATTTGTTTCAGAGAAAAAAAAAGAAGAAGATAGCAGGAAGGGAAGAATGAAGGGGGGAAAAATCAGAGGGGGAGACGAACCATGAGAGACGATGGACTCTGAAAAACAAACTGAGGGTTCTAGAGGGGAGGGGGTGGGGAGATGGGTTAGCCTGGTGATGGGTATTAAAGAGGGCACGTTCTGCATGGAGCACTGGGTGTTATGCACAAACAATGAATCATGGAACACTACATCAAGAACTAATGATGTCATGTATGGTGATTAACATAACAATAAAAAATTTAAAAAATATCATAATTAACTAGCTTAAGTGTCTTAGCTAAATCAGTTAAAATATTTACAACTTATTCAAATGCACTTACCACTATATTTTACCCATTTTCCTAAGCACTCCACAACATTATGGAAATGAAAAGTATTTAGAACTGGTTTTCCATTGTTAAATTACAAGAACTTTCAGAAGCATGCTTAAGATGTTTCACTGACCAGAGCTTGTATTATAAAATAATATCATAAAGTTCTTTGAATACTAGGACTTCATAAAGAAGGTTTTCTCAACATGATCAAATTTGGAGTCATTGTGACATTCATGAAGATATGCTTTGTTATCTAACTTTTGTATTAGGTAATTGGAAATTAGACCAATAAATGTTACCATTGTTCTATAAAACTTTAATCAAAACATTGCTATTACCTATATAACTCCCTAAAAAGAATATTCTGTTCTCCCCTAGATGGGTTAGTTCACTAGAAATTACATTAATGTACAAATAAATCTTATTTCTAGAGTAAGATCAGTAAAAAATTTTACTTTTGAAATTCTCTGCGTGATTTACTTTGAAAATTTTAGTAATTTAAATTGTATTTTAGTAAGTTGAAACTGTATTTAGCAAACATTTACCAAGGAGTTCCTTGGTGTCAGATTTTGTCCAATGCCCCAGGGATGTTAGATTGATTATTATGATAGTAAAACAATTTGGAAGAGTTCCCCATAGAATGATTGATAGAATATTAAATAAAAACATATTAATAAGATAGCTGCTGGCCAGCCATCTTTGTGAAATTTCCAGGGAGGGATACTTTATGATTTTCTCAATTCAGAGCTACATGCTTTGATTGAAGGGCATGTCTGCAGGTTCCCAAGTGCCTACACTCTCCAGAACAAGGATGACACAATTACAATATGTATGTTCAGGTGTCTCATATTAGTTGACTTGTATGTGAAAAAATTAGAAACAATACAACATAAATATAGTTCCAATTAAATTATATGGTTAAGTTTAAAAGTGCTATAAAAATTCACTCAGGAGAAGTTAATGTGTATGGATTGTTCAAAGAGGGCTACATAGGAGGAAAAGAACCAGAGATGTGTCCTATAGAATGTGTATAGTGAAGGAAAGGGAAGATCATTTTGGTCAGGGAAATATAGAAAAAATAAAGCAGAAGAAATAGTAATGATGAATTTGCACAGAAAAATAGTGAGAAATGAGTATGGTCAAGTCATCTTTGGAGCCATATATCCCTTAAACTCTCACAACTCTGGATTTTCATCTGTAAAAAAGAAAATCACACTACAAATTTGGTAGGACTGTTGTGAGGATTAATGGAAGTGATATGAGCAAAGAATATGGTCTTGGCCCATAATGGACACATTTAATTTAAGCCACTTCAATGAGATTTTTTTCCCCTGCTGTTGCCACCCTCTCAATTCTGACCTTTGTCCTCTCAGACTCTATCTTCAAAACACAACACGAGTGTAATCATTTAAGCTTCACTGACCCGATCAGGTAGAAGTGAGCTCTTCTTTCCTTTGTGCTATTCATATGACACATAAAAGTTTACTTATTTATTTTTCTTTGGCTGAAATAGATTTTTTAAACAATTTTGACCATTGGATTTTCCTAATGCAAGATTACTTTATTACTGTATTCTTTAAAATAAAACACGAGGGCACCTGGGTGGCTCAGATGTTTAAGCGTCTGCCTTCAGCTCAGGTCATGATCCCAGGGTCCTGGGATCGAGTCCCGCATCGGGCTCCCTGCTCCTTGGGAGCCTGCTTCTCCCTCTGCCTCTCTCTCTCTGTCTCTCATGAATAAATAAATAAAAGCTTAAAAAAAATAAAATAAAATAAAACACGAGTGAAGGTAAGGAGTGCACTTGTCGTGAAGAGCACCCGGTGTTGAATGGAAGTGTTGAATCACTATGTTGTACACCTGAAACTAGTATTACACTGTATGTTAACTGGAATTTAAATAAAAACTTAAAATCTTAAAATAAAATGAAATACCAATTACTAAATCTATGTTCATGAAATCATAACCTTTACCTACAGAGATAAAAAGTTCTTGGATTATGCAATTTATGATCAGGCTCTTTTCTCCAATGGCTTAGTCTTTAATAACATGGCAGTTGATAGGAAAATATCACATCTGTCATTATAAACATCTTTAATACAGCATCTTGATTATATTTCAAAATTATTATATTATTAATAGACTTGTAATGAAGTTAGATTTTTTTCATAGAGAACGCTATTATGTACAAGTAATGTTCTTTACTACTGCAAGATAATCTGGGGTCTGATTGTTTAAATGAATTTAAAAAACATATTTGGTGTGTAATTAGAGACTGCTTATTTTTGATGATTGATGTTTGATAAGTTTTGTGTGATCTATTAATAGTAACAACTAAGTTCTAATTAATTTCGTCAACATAACATTAAATACTACTAACTGAGGATATGGTTAAAACAACCTGTTATTTTAAAAAATAAATATTTTTAAAGCAGTTTTAGGGTTATAGAAAAATTGTGCAGAAAGTAGAGTTTCTATACTTCTCCCATTCTACCCTCCGCCCCACAGTACCCCTTATTATTAACGGCTTCCATCAGTGTAGTACATTTGTTACAATTGAGCCATTATTGAGACATTAGCTAAAGTCCATAGTTTACATCAGGGTTCACTCTTTGTGTTGTACAGTTTTATGGCTTTTGATAAATGCACAGTGTCATGTACCCACCATTATGATTTCTTACAGAATAGTTTCACTGTCGTAAACATCTTCTCCTTCCACCTATTTGTCACTCTGCTCCCTGAGTCCTTGGGGCAGCTACAGATCTTTTTATTGCTTGTATAGTTTTGCCTTTTCCAAATGTCATATAATTGGAATCATATCATATGTATGTAGCCTTTTCAGACTGGCATCTTTCACTTAGCAATATGCATTTAAGGTTCTTCCATGTCTTTTCACACCTTGATAGTTAATTTCACTTTATTGCTAGATAATGTTCTGTCATATGGATGTACCACAGTCTGTCAATGCATTTATTTTTTCTTTGACTAAATGTCTAAAACTCTATCTTTTGTTTCAAATGACTGATTTCTTTTATCATTGAAAGTATTTTACTGTGTAATGTTTTGTCTTTTTTTCCATTTTATATTTGGAAGAGAAATTTTATTTTAGGCAATACTAAGTAAATTTTAAAATTTACTGGGCATCTGGGTGGCCCAGTCGGTTGAGTTTCCGGCTCTTGGTTTTGGCTCAGGTCATGATCTCGAGATCGAGCCCATGTCGGTCATGAGATCGAGCCCGTGTCGGTCATGAGATCAAGCCCTGTATCCGTCTCTGCACTCAGCGTGGAGTCTGCTTGAGATTCTCTCTCTCCCTCCCTCTCTGCCCCATTTATGCACCAGCGTGTGCTCTCTCTTTAAATCTTTAAAAAAATTTGGTGTATGTTGGGGCACCTGGGTGCCTCAGATGGTTAAGCATCTGCCTTCGGCTCAGGTCATGATCCCAGGATCCTGGGATCGAGTCCTGCATTTGGTTCCCTGCTCAGTAGGGAGCCTGCTTCTCCTTCTCCTCTGCTGCTCCCCCTGTTTGTGCTCTCGCTCTCTCTGTCAAATAAATAAATAAAATCTTTTAAAAAATTAAATAAAATTTGGTGTATGTCTAGTCAGTCATATTAATATATGCCTATTAAACAACTTTTTTTGGAATAATGTTGTAGTTTTGTCTTAACATATGTTATTTTAATTGTTTCCTAAGTTTTGTTGACACTGATGATGAATTTTAAAATATTTTACTAATTTAAATCATATTCACTTATATGCTTTACATGTGGTAAAATTTTGCTTTTCATGTGCCTAGGATGAGGGAGGTTACAAAGGAGCAAACCACCATGTTGTCCATTTTTTACTAGAATCTTTGTTTCTTAAATGATTACTTTCTTTCCTTAACAAACTTGTTTACTTTTTCAAACCATCTGTACTTCCTTCCCTTCTGTCTTAGAGAAAATACTATCTCTTCCTTGTGGAAAATATTCCATCTGTATAAACTTTTCACCTAACCCTCAAAATTCTCAGTGACTGTAATCTATTCATCACTGTCCTTGCTTCTATATAGTCCCCTTTCCCATCTCTACGAACTCCTTAATAAATGAATGAATGAATGTTTCCATGATTCCATTTCTGACTTCTGAGGTGCATGTCATGGTTGGTTTTGGGTTTAGTTTCCAAAAGCTCGGGGTTTATGTCCTGGTTCCAATGCTCAATTAGCTCTATGACCATGAACAATTTTTTGACTTCTCATGCATTCCGTTTCCTTACCTGAAAATGGGAATAAGAGTAGGATTATATAAGGATTAAGTGTGACAATGCATGTAAAGTTCTTAGCACAGTGACTGTTGCATAGCAGATGCTTAAAGGACATTAACAGTTACTATTGCTAAATTGATATTTTCTTTGATTTATGAATATGAAATATGATGATATCCTCTCCAGGGCCCTTAAGACCTGTTTTTTCCCCCTCCTACTTTTTAGAGAAATGTTTTTCTCTCTCCACTGCTACTCAAAGATACTCTATTCAGGCATCTGACTGCTCCCTCTTCCCCATATACATCCAACACACAGAGGCATACACGCACATACCCAGAATAATATTGTCAATAAAGTTAGCTTCTTCGAGAAGTTTCTTTTTTTAAATTCTCCAACAATCCTTGCTGTAAGGAAACTGTGGAGGCCCAATTTCATTATTTTGTACACTTTTCTGTAGCTCACTACAAGGAGCACTTATTTATTCTTTGAAAGCCCAGTGTGTTTATGAAAATAAAAGGAATGTAGAAACAGCTTCCTATCGTATATGGGAATAGATGCCTTTATTATTTTAAAATATTATAATTATTTCTTTCAATATATTGGAGTTTAAGTTCATCCTGACAGATGGTTATAACATGATGAGTGAAAAGCATTAGTAATTTAACATATTTAAGCTACCGTGGAAAATTAGCAACTTTGTGAAAATTGAAAAACTCATTTCCTGATGCGATTTAGGCAAAGCTGCAAGGACTTTCATTAAATAATAGAAAACAAATTAGAGGGATAGAAACAGAACTCAGAGGCAGTAAACACAATCACATTAAAAGTTGATTTTCAAAATGTTAACTATTTAAAGACTAAAGTCTTTGAACTGTACTTTATAGTTTTATAACCAGGAAAACATGTTTCTTGATTATCACCTAAATAATTTGAAGTAGATATTATTATTATTACTATTTAGAATCTGACCAAGGTATTTAGCAAGTAATAACTGATATTAAGTGTCTTTTTAAGTTTAGATTAAAAATAATTGTAAGATCCCATAGCATAATAATTCAGGTACTGAATGTACAATAGTTTCTTCAGTTTTTTCATTCTGTGCAGTTTTTTTCTTTCTCTATTATGGCAATAAATTCTGGTTTGCTAATCTAGAAGGACAAAAAAATGAGTAGCAGAAAAAGCAGATGCTTTAATTGAGTCAAGAATGCTTTAAATGTTAATGTAATACTTACTCAGACAATTCTTAAGTGTAAAGTATTTGTTTTGTTTGATTTGGATACTGACTTCGTTCTTGAGACTTAGAACCAATTTTCCCCCCTTTTCTTCTGTTTCTCTCTACAGAAAGCTGACCTTGCAGTTGCCCCACTGGCTATTACCTACGTTCGAGAGAAGGTCATCGACTTTTCCAAGCCCTTTATGACACTTGGAATAAGTATTTTGTACCGCAAGCCCAATGGTACAAACCCAGGCGTCTTCTCCTTCCTGAATCCTCTCTCCCCTGATATCTGGATGTATATTCTGCTGGCTTACTTGGGTGTCAGTTGTGTGCTCTTTGTCATAGCCAGGTAACATGCTCACTTTTGTGATTTTTTTGGCAATTGTTACCTCCTTTTTCTAACTAATAATTGTCAAAAGTCACAATAATTTTACTTTTCCTTTTCTTTATCTCCCTTTGGGTACTGAAGAATAATGAACTTTGAAGAGTCACATAATTTATTAAAATATACTAGCTGCTGTTTTGGGCAGAATGCATGCTGGTTGTGTCAGTAAGCTGTAAGTTTGGTAGAGTTTACTCTTTTTAATCAGCATTCTAAAAGCAGTCCAAATAATTCGGACATAAAAATTATTTCCTCATTTTGAAGATTTCTCTCGAGCCAGAGAGCACAATAATATATTTTACTAATTTGAACTAATAAATCAGTCATAAGAAAAAACCAAAGTGGTAAAATTTAAAAGGAGGCTTTTTTTAATGAACCATTAAAAATAAGCATTTTAACTATAAAAAGACTACCATTAATTTCCACATAAAATTTCTCATTTTTTCACAAAATAAATATAATGTATAACTACAGATATTTTTTGCACTATCATCAAAATTAAATATTAAGTAAGAGGGTTATTTTTTCAATGATATTATGTAGGTTCTTCTGATAAATTTACCACTAAGGATATTTATCATTTCTTGAACATATCCTGTTCTCAATGAAGTCATGTATTTGTTCCTAGCAGTAAAAAAACGCTTAGTTCATTCCATTAAAAAGGGAATGAAATCACTTCGAGAAGTAACATAATATTTTTGATATAAGTACATTTTTATAGTTATACACCGATATTTTTTTATATTTACGTATAAATGCCATGCAAATTTATAATTTTCTACCTAATTGGTTTAATATTAACACATGAGTCCTTCAGATAAGTATCATTTGTGTTTGGCTGAAAATTTGTATTGGAACAATGTGTACATATAGCATTTGTAGCTGTATGGTAGATCATGTTAAAATTTTTATTTGAAGTTGAGAATTTTCCCCCCAAAATGAGAATTTGGAGTATGAAGTTCACAAATTTTTAGCTCCAGCTTTTTCCATATCTGTGAATATAAAACAACCTTTTCATTTTTGAACATCTTTGCATCAGTTACATATTTTTTTATAGTGACCAATATAAGCCATCCTGTTTTATATGTCTTCAGATAAACAAGTTCAAGGATTACAGTTTAAATAATTCAATGGCTGGAGAACTCTACAGCCTGCCCACAGGCAGACAGAAAAGTAAATACTCCAAAGTATAGAAAAAGCCTTTCTTCCTGTCTGCAGGTACACCTGCTCCTTCTTAATCAAATTAATGAAAGTTCCCAGGAAGGATAAAATCAAAACTTAAAGGTAAATGTCCTGAGACCATTCTGAGGCAATTTGTGTAGGCATCAATCAAGCTGAATTAAGTCTACTGTAGTTTCCAGGGGACCTTAAGTAGAGACTATTGAGTTACCTCAAATTTGTATTAGGAATTTCAGATATTACTAATTTTCTGAGCCCAAATCTTCTGAGATTACATTCAAAAGCAAATACTGAGACATCTGAATTCTTTCCCAGCTTAAAAGTACATTTGCAGTTAGAGGCATGTGGTTTGGCTATGCACTCATTTAATTTTCAAAATATTTATTTAACTCTCAGTTTGATAAACCATCAAAAAAATAATAATATAACATCTGTATAATTATTGTAACCTGCACTAATTTTACACAGAATAAATACATTCATGTCATTCTTAATGAGAATATGACATTAATTCATGTGCCATTTATTAGTGTCATTAAATTCTAGAATATTACTGTTATATTTTATTAGTAGTTATTAAATGAATAGATTTGAAAGTGATTCTATTTCAGCATCTTATTCAACAATGTGAAAACAGTCTCATACAGTTTCAAAAATTAAGTATAATATCTTCATTTATGAACAAATGATCATATGCTAAATAATAAACAATGTTAGATATCCTATATTAAGTAATAAATAATATTAGATATCTTGGTAAATAATACACAATATGAAGACAAATCATTTGCAGATTGTCTCTGAAATATTTTGTTCAATTCTCAATATTAAAATAATCTTGTATAAATATTGCTAAATTTAAAAACCACACACTAAAAACTCAGGTTAAAAGAAAATTTCTTGAATAGAGTCCATTTAACTTCTAAATTGAACCTCCAAAGCTAAATAAATTTATAAAATTAAAATCTACTTTACTTCAATAAAAAAATACACTCTGATATGGTATTGAACTCTTATTACCATGAAAGAAGTTCATGACGTGCAAATGCAGACAAAATGTCCAAGTTTCAACTGCAGAACTTAATTACCTTCCTAATTTAAGTGGCATTATGATTATTTGTTATCAATTCAAAATAAATGTAGTATTTTGATTTTTAACCTATGAATGAGGACTACATCTTATGTCATATAGAGATCACTGATGAACTTATTAACATTATTATTAATGTCAAAATAAATATGGCATTTTCTTTATCTGAATGTATATTTTTGTCTTTATCTCCATAATGATTACAGAAAAAAGACAAATTACATTAAAAAAATTCTGAGATATGTGTTTCATTCTCACTGAAAATCACAAAGTTCTAAAACAATACCATGCCAACAAAATTTTATAATAAGTTAAGTCCTGATCATAATTGTTGGAATTTATGTTTTCTAAAATTAAATTTAAAAGCAGATTGTTATTGTGATGCCTTTTAAAAATTTCCCTTCACCCTTATTGCATAAAAAAAATTACCTAACAAATCCTTAACAAATGTTCTAAGTTTTTTTTTTAACCAGTATTGAGAGATATGTGGTCTTATTTGTTTTGGTATGGTTTTATAACCTATGGTTTCTTACAAACAGTTGCATTATTGTTTATAGCATAATGACATAATCAGCATGCTTATCCGAATTAGTGGAGAACTCATACTTGACAGTAAAGATGAGCCTGAGGTTCGGCATTCTGGACATGGAATGGCCTTATCACAGATATCCTAACCATAGCTCTTGGCTGACGGAGAAGTAGGAAGAAATCTTGTACATGACAAACTTGCACTTAATCATATTTGTCCCTAAACCTTTTCCCTCTCTCTTTCTATTATATTTTCCTTTCATCTAGGTATATTAGTACAGAGATAGCAGTTAGTCATATAAAGAGTCTGGTTAGGAAATCCACCCTTTATACTCAGAAGGAGAGGTATTTTTCACCTTGCTTCAAATATTTCCTTTATTAAACAACAGATAAACTGATGCAGTAGACACTATTTATAAAATGAGTCAATTTAAATGGCCATAATGTTAGAGCTTTTTTTTTCTTTCTTCTTTTAAGAAGACCAGAGCTATTTTGAAATTCAGCATGTAAATCTTGGTCTACAGTTCTTTGGAGTTTGGTATAGAGGTGAATAACTGAGGACCAAACTTAAAAGAAGAGCATAATTTTGTACATATTTCCCTCCAACAGGATTGATGGAACCTTAGTAATAATTCACTAAGCTTATAATAATATTGCATATTTTATTCTGAGATTGACATTTTAAAATTAAATACAAATAAACTGGAAAAAAAAGTAATATTATACCAGTTTTTTTTTTAGTAAGAATATTATTACACAGAAATTTCTTAGGCTACTTAAATGAGCAAGTGAATATGATCAAATATAGGAAAAAAGGAAAAGAAGGCAAGCGATATTGACTAACCTGGCTTTCTTAGTAAAGATAACAAATCAAAGAATAGTCAATGTGTTAAGTACGTAACATTAGTTTTTCCAAGTTAAAAAGAATATAGGAGTTTCTTGTATGTTGTGGGGTTGAATTACTTTGCATGATTTTTTAGAATATTAGAATATCATCTATTGTATTATTGGATTAGAGAGCAGGAGATGGTCTACCTAGAATCTGCTCAAGGGTTTATTAATACGGTGACCACCAGGATTGTTTTGACATACATTTTGAGACTAACGTGGTTGGCGGTCACAAGATGACAAGGCTATTGTCTTACTGAAAGTTCTACTTATAAAAATATTCTGTGTTTCTCTTGGTACTCAGAGGTAAAGACGTTCTCAACATAGTGTTTTTGATGGTTTAACTGAGTGTAGAAAACCATGTCCAAAGTGCTTGCATCAACAGCTTTGATCTAGGCTCCTGACTAACGTGCAATAGCTTTTATATTCTTGTCACAGTGATGGGTGACATTTAATGTACAGTGAAGAGCAACAATGAATTATTATGCACTTGGAAATGGATAACTGTTTTGGTGGGATGTTCAATGTTAAGCTAATACGCTGCCTAAAAGACTGTTGTCACACTGAAATGAAATGCCAATTTTGTTGTGTGCCTTTGCCACCAACTTGCCCACCTCTTACTAGAAAACCATTTCAGTTTTTCCTTTACATAATTTTAGATATATTTTACTTTTATTTTTAGCCATTTTTTTTACTTAAGTAAATTACAGGAAACCCTATCTGTTATTACTCTTTCCATTTAGTGATTTTCCTAGAATTTAATGAAAATTTGGTTTGAAATAGTGTTTTGCTAGTGTGCCTTTCACACATATGAAAGTGATTATCAAAATTGATTATATTAACAAATACCTCAGTTATGGACCTACAAGTCACCATTGATTAAAACTAAATGCACTTTCAAACTACATTTCCTTAGGAAATGAGGTTACTCTACATTAATATTTTTTTCCCACAAGTTTTACTTGGTAAATCTGTTAAAAAATAATTTACCTCTTTATTTGTAGTGGTTCCAATGATGTTCATGGTTGCAAAATAGACATGGAGTCACTAATCTAGAAAAAAAAATTCCATTTGTATAATTAATAGAACCAAACTAGTTGAAAGTAAGTTGAATTGGTGATTTCTTTTCAGCTTATGGAGAATATTTTATCTAGATAATTGGGACTGGAGATTTTGACTAAAATTATCTGTATAGGATAAAGAACAGAATCTCAATCATGTGAAGAAAAAATAAACATATTTTCCCCCTCTCAATTTTATAATTATGCTAGACATTTATAAGAATAAAAAATTTGAAAATAATTGAGTAAGAAAAAACAATTTAAAATTAAAGTGCTTTTTTTTGGTAGTCTGTAATCAAATGCTTATTGGCATTTTCTTTTAAAGATGAATTGATTGTGCTTGAATACGTTTTAGAAGTTTTGATCTCTTCCAAAAGTATTTTTTGACATAATTTTTTTTGATTGTTAGGGCAAAAGTAAATACAACAAAAGCAGAAGTTTGATAGCCCATTTTTATTTTTCAGACCCTGTGGATAAATTATTTGCCTCTTTGTTTTTCCTCGCCTCCATCGCCAAATTGAATTCAAAGACTTCTAGAGACGAAAAAAGCTGCCTCTCTGTCTAGTTATTGCAAATGTGTCCACTCAGTAAATATCTTGGCCAATGAACTTCTGAGAACTATAATATGTTTCAATTTGGGAGTTCCACAGTTTCTAGCCCAGTGAATCACAGATACTAATTTTAATAAATTTCAGCATATCAAGTCACGTTAAGAAACTTGAGAATGCTAAAATCTTGAAGATGAATATTTAGTATTTGCTACCAAAAAACACCTCTGTTTTTAGTGAATCCTTTACGGAATATATAATTCCGTTTTACACACACACACACACACACACACACACACACACACACACGTCCTGATGAGAAGCTGTAGTCTTGTAAGAAATTACTTTTTTTCTTTGGAAGATTTGGTAAAGCAGTGTGGTGTCATCAAGCAGTTGCCACCACGTCTCATATATTTTTTATTAGCTAATTCAGATTGAAAAGCTGGTAAGATAAAAACGATACTGTGAATGGCTGTTTCTCTTGCTCTGCTTTTTTCTTTCCTTTTTTTAGGGTTTTCTTTTTAACCATAAGAAAGAAATTCTTTGAGATGACACTTAAGAATCAACAAGATAAAGAGAACCAAGCATTTTTTATCAAGCGATACACTTATTCTTCCCTATTTTGCAGTCTCTAGATAGCTACTTCTCCCAAAGCGGCAGAGTACTGTGAATTCTTTGTAAGAAGCCATCTTCCCAAGTCGTTTTTTATGTGTTAATTCTCAAAACAAAACTGTGCTTCTGTATTTCTACAGTCCCCAGAAAAATAGTCCCCTCAGACTTTGGGGAGCTCAGTCACCGAAGAAAATTCTTTACAATCTGAAACTAGGGTTTATATATATATGTGTATATATACATACATATATATAAACATAAACACATATATAAACGTGTGTGTGTGTGTGTGTGTGTGTATGTCTTTGTACAATGATTGCGGGCATTCTGCTCAAAAAAAGGCAGTTGTCTTAAAACTTGTAGAGAAATAGGTCAAATTTTTTTAGTAAAAAAAAATTTTTAATAATAAAAATTTAATAGTAAGCTTGACACCTAAATTAATAACATTTTTTTTTAACCTGGATAAAGCTGTTCTTTTTCTGTAGATTCTTTGGTGTAAGAGTTCTGTCAGATGGATGTTTTCCTATATAGTTTTGTACTGGGCTAGTGGGTTATGTGAAAGAAATCATTGAAAGATAAAAGGAAGGGAACTAATACAAATTCCATGTCAACAGTGGCCAGATTTTATCTGAGAACCATGGAGACATTAATTTATTAGCTTCTTTTTTCAGTAACTGTGTGTTTTTACATTTTGATGTAAGGAATGAATAGGTATACATAACCACACCCCCTTGCTCCTAGCAAATGAGGTTAGAAATATTTTCCCTTTGTTTAATGCTAGCATTCTCCTTTTATATTCTAATTTATTATAGGGAAGAAGTTTCTTTAAAGAAAACAGATTTAGAAGAAAACAGGAAAGAAATTTGAATCACTTTGTTCCTTTGACTATCATGTTAAATTCACCTTTCGTGTTTCCTTCTACGATTTTAGGAAAAACAAGAGCTTGTCTACCTTTTTAATTAATATTTTTAAAAGAATCCCATATAAAATATTTGTACTACATGTCAGCAGTATGTTGTTTTATATTAATTTGAAAGAATCACTTCAGTTAGCTGTACTTAAGAAATGTGTCTTTCTCTTTAGATTTGCAAATAAGAAAGCTTAAAAAATACTTCCATCACTTAGGCCCCCAAACAGAACCCATTAGCAAGCCACACATGAGCAGATTTGCCTCATAAACACATAAACCTATTTGCTTTCTAAGCCAGTTCTCTAGGAATGCTCACTTTCTTCCCCCGAAAATTACTAGCTGCATATAGTCAAAGAATTGCACCACATTATGAGCTTTTCTAGAGACTCAAATGTTATTGATATTTTTTTGATTTTTTCATAATTCATGGGTGTGGGAAAAATATCATTAATATTAAATGAAAATGTATGGTTGTAATTTTTAGTAGTACTTTATGACTTATTTCTTCATGTTATGTAAAATAATTCACTCTATCCAAATAATTAATGAGTAGGAGGTATAGTGTCATCAACCAGCGTAACTTCATTCATTAGAGCATGTCACAGCACTTTAATTGCTATAATTTTTTACATTCCATTACATAATTACATCCTTCAAGTTAAATTGTTATCATATCAATCCTGTTGGGTATATATACATATATATATTTTTTAGGAAAAATATCATCTGCCTCTCAAATTGCTATAGGAATTTCAATATGATATTTAAATAGCAAGTGGTTGATATCTATCTTGTATATAAATAGAATTAGCAAAACGACAACACAAACTATTGTATTGATTTTCATTACCTATAATTTTGAATATTTCTTGTGAACTCTTACATAAAGAGGAACACTATTAAAATGTGAAGTTATCTCTGTTAGAGATACTTTTAGAATTTTGTTTGGAAGCCTAGAAATTAACCTGACAAAAACCTTGTTAATGAAGTAATTATACACATCGCACTTAAAACTATAGTAATTGTTTCTTTTTAGTCTAATGTACATTGGTTTGAAATATAATTTTAGTTTCAATACCTTATAAAATATGTAGAAGGTAATCCTCTCTGCCCCTCCCCAGCCTGGATATAACTTAGTTTCCTGCTATTCTTTATGAAAGATGTTTAACCTTTAATTAATTATTTTAAAATATTTCCCATTTTTATGTGCCCCTGTCTGATTAATCCTAAAATGATAAAATGAGGTGAATGAATTTACAATAGATTTTCCTATTAAATTAATGGACTTAATATTTGAAGCAAAGGTGAAATTATAGGTTTGAATGTTACTGGCATGATAAACATTATAAACAGAATAGGGCTACAACTGTCATCTAAGTTGGTTCAGAATATGCACCTGAATATTATTTTAACATAATAAAATTAGGTAAGTGTTTCCCTGCTTCCCTTATTATTATTGGTACTGAGAAAGGGGGTGCTGGGAGGTGTGTTTCAATATGAGTTTAGCAATTCACTAGACTGACTGAAGATATGTTTTGGAATGGTATTACTAAAGTGAGATTACCAAAAAAAAAAAGAAAGAAAACAAAATAGTGAAAATTTTGTTGTAGAAGGAGATACAAAATCAATATTCACATTCAGGTAAATGTATGTTGATTTCAAATTTTTCATATCACTACAATTTTCAATTAAGGCTTCAAATTTTCTCAATCATGAAGATGTTAAAAATTATATTTAAAATATTCCTTCTGCCCCAAATTTTAAAAATTCGTGTTGATATTTCTTAATTCAGATATTTGAGTTGAAAACAAAAATGGTGAATGCTTTCCAAACCTACTTCAGTTGTTTTAGATACTAAACTGCATATGAAGTACATACAGTTAATTTTTAAATATTTTATTGGTATATTTGATTCAATAGAGTATAATTTCAGAAGATATTTAGTTGGAAGAAAAGAAAGCCCAAAAGTGATTAAACCTCATGAAACTTATTAAAATTAATTTTATAGTTAAAAGTTCAATGAGGAAAAAAAAAACCTTATGTGCCTTGCATGTTCATGGTAACTGGTTTGATATTTTTTTATAATCCAGATATTTGCATATTAGCTAAATCAATTTAAACATCCAAGTGATGTTAGAAATTCAGATGCTACCTTTCCAATGCTAACTTCAGATTCTTATTGATAACATCATTTACTTATTGAGCATCCATTTTTCTAAAAGCATAGTCTGTTTCATTTTCCAGTATTAGAAACCACATAACCACCTGACTGACCTAAGGACAGTCTCCCTTGAGCTTTTTTAATACTGGACTTACTGCTCTAAAATGCTTGGCAAGTGTGTTGCAAACTAAACATTTGCTTCTGATATCTAAGTCTAAGAAATAATTCTTCTAAATGTAAAGTATGTTCCAGCCAATTTAAAAATAAACTGTTTTTTAATGTTTGGTTCTTCACGTGCAAACAAATAGCTATATTGGTAAGAAATTATTGATAGGACAAACCTATGCTTTCTTATGCAATGTTGCTATGTGGGAGATTTTCCTTATTATTCCCAATTTAAAGCCACTCTTAATTTAATCTGGACAATTAGGTGTTTAAAACACTGTATTAGTAGCTATTTAATGAGATTATATAAAATCTACTGCATAGTTTAAAAAATAGATTCCAGCTTTAAATGTAGAATTATGTATTTTTATTTTACCTTTGTAAAATTAAATCCGAATTTTATGGCAACAAAAATAATGCCTTTCCTTCAGGAGTCTTCAAATTATCAGTAGATGATTATAATAAAGAGTTTTTTATTCCATAAAAATAAAAATCCTGGGTAGTTTAAAATTTGAATAAGTTTCAGTATACCATTATGACTTAATTTTATTTTAAAAAATCACTTAGGATAAAAATAGGTCATAAGGATCTGAAATCAGCCTATTGTTGAAGTTAATTTCCTATGTCAAATATAAATTTTAAATGGGAATTAAGAGGAAGTCTTACATTTTGAAAACACTTATTGTTTCTAGTTATACATCTGTAGCTGATAGTAATGTTTATTTTTCCTCAAGATTATATTTTTAACAAAAATTATCACAATTTAAATTTGCCATTAATAAATTTACAAATCCGTGGAACTGATCATTGTTACCATCTCATTAAACCCTTTCAACCCATTTAGATCTATTAAATAATATGTTCAATAGCATATTATTGTAGCATTCATATACAGATAATCCTTGTATTTCATTCTGTGTAAATCTGGTGACTTTCTGGTACTAAAGCTACCAATTAAACAATGCTAAGGGTAATTAATGGGCAACATATGGCATGAAAACTTAATATAAATGGTGTATATTGTTCAGAAGTGTGATGGTAATGGCTTAATAACCGCTATAGCAAGGAGAGACTCTGATTTGCAGCAATCAACAATTTTTGTGGTATAAATATTACCAATATAACAAGTATCAAGCTACCAATGGAGTCTTATTGAATCTGGAGTTGGAAAGATAGGTGCAAAATGGGCTCTTAAAGCCATATGAGCTGGCTCCAGAATACTGCTAATATATAATATGTTCAAATGAAAGGATAAGCATATATCGTAAAAGTGAATAGCAGGTAGCCCAGTGGATGTGCTTATACAGATATGCAGGATGTATCAGAAAAATATGTGGAAGGTAATGGCAAGGTTCTGGAGTCTTAAATCAAAATTAGAGTTGGATTTTTATTAATACAATTAGAATCTTTGAGGTAATTATAAACTTAAAGTAAATACCAAATAATCCTTTCACTCATGAAAATAATTTGATATCTAAACAATTAGCATGACTTTTTTGAAGTTAACTGCATATTAATATTTCTAGGGAAAAGAAAATATACACTAAGAAAAACTTTAGCTAAGTGACAATCTCATGGAATGAGTCCTTGTGGATTCTGGTATTTTCTGAATTACTGAGATGTTATCATCAAATTTGAAATCTTCAACTCTTTACATGGAAAGTTTTTAACTATGAAATGGTTTTCTTTGTGTGTAATTTTTAATCAAAAATACTGAAAGGAATAAAATTGTCCAAGATCATTCAGTAGTAATATTGTATACATGAATTAATGTCCCCTGAAAGTTCAGTCATAGGTTCAGAGCCCACGTCAGTAGGAATAGGTTCACATGTAGGTAATAGGAAACCTGACTAAATAGTTATTAAATACATAGGAGGCTAAAGGTAGGCAGGGCAAGACTGAAACCACGGCTGAAAGGTGATGTTAAGGAACTTGGCACCTTCTGTCTGTGCGCTACATTGTTCCTAGACTGAGGCTTTTATCCTCAACACTGCAAATGGTCACTGCAATGCCAGGCATCCTATCTGTGTCTCAGGAAGGAAGAAGGTAGAAAGGAAAAGCAAAAGACAAAAGACAATGCCCTTCGGAAAGGAAAGTTTCTTCTTATCTACATCTTACTGGCTCGAATTATTTTATTTCCTAGCTGCAAAAGAGGATGCAGATATGTTTCTTTTATCTAGGTATTCTGCTGGCTCAATTCTTTGTAAGTAAGAACAATGTTATCAGATATGAATTAGCTGTGCCTGCCACAGGGTTTATTAAATTGTGAAGTAGTGTTTAGCCATGCATGAGATTCTCTCAAAGTTCTTATTTCAAAGGTACATTTCTGAAGTTTTCTTTCTCCCTTTTCCTCATCTCTTATCAAGGTGCCTGTTTCTGAGTAGCCTGACTATTTCCTTCCTGTTAGTTATTTCCAGCTGGCATTCTTTTTAAAACAAGTTAAAGATGCTTGTTTAGAAAACGTATGAAAAGTAAGTGTAGATATTTCATATGTTAGAGGTCTTTTGTACTTTCTTTCTGGTCAATTTTGTGCAGCCACCATTTCTAGAATATTGGCTGTATTCTTGAGACATGAATTTACCAAATTAGTTTTGTGCAGGAAGCATGAATTGTTATCTAGTATCATCTTAAATGATGCTATCAAATTTTCAATCCCATAGAAAACATTTCTGGTTTATTTTTGATGTGGAATATCCAATACAACAATGTTTTCCCTAACTTTTATAAAGCAATGAAGAAGTTGGTGCAAAAAATGTTAAATGTAGTAGGCGCCATAATACTTCTGTAAGATAAATGTATGATAGCATATCATAGGGCAGTATTTACAAAACATCAGATGCTAAACTGTTTCTAGGGGGAAAAAATGAACCCAAGAGAGTTCTATGATTAAAGAAAGTCAGGAGATGGGCGCCTGGGTGGCTCAGATGGTTAAGCGTCTGCCTTCGGCTCAGGTCATGATCCCAGGGTCCTGGGATCGAGTTCCGCATCGGGCTCCCTGCTCCTTGGGAGCCTGCTTCTCCCTCTGCTTCTCTCTCTCTCCTTCTGTCTCTCATGAATAAATAAATAAAAATCTTAAAAAAAAATAAAGAAAGTCAGGAGAACAATGTACTAGATCCTCCTCTTGAAAATTCACTATTAGCAGATTAAAGGCTCTGAAAAGTCTTACAGTAAAGAAATTTGGGTATGTTTGTTTAACTCAGCATTTTCTACACATTTTTTGGCCATGGGACATTTTTTCCTCTTTATTTAAAAATAAAATAGTGAATGTGAAAAATTTTAATTCCGTTATGGAATTTCAAAAATTAACCTTCATTTAATGGGCGCCTGGGTGGCTCAGTTGGTTAAGCCACTGCCTTCAGTTCAGGTCATGATCCTGGAGTCCTGGGATCGAGTCCCGCATCAAGCTCCCTGCTCGGTGGGGAGTCTGCCTCTCCCTCTGACCCTCTTCCCTCTCGTGCTTTCTCTCTCTCAAATAAATAAATAAAATCTTTAAAAAAAATTAACCTTCATTTAAAAATGCCTGGTCTCAGGACAACTCATTATTACTTATTTGTGAATTTAGTTATAAAATCAAGATTTGCAATTGTCAGAAAGATGTTGAATATTTATTGAAAGCATTTATTGAAAGTTTTAAGAAAATTAGATATTTGGAAAAAACAAAGACCTTATTTTGGAATAATGATAAACCTAGCAATAAAGCTTTTTTCATACTGACAAATTATGATTTGAGAGCAAGCACATGGCTTCAATAAATTCCAATTTTATTTGTAATTTTACCTTATTTGTTAAAGGAAGAAGTATTTTATAAAATGGTCGATACTTTATCTTTTATTTATTGTAAGGATGGAGTTAGTTATCTATTCTTCTATAAATGATCAGCACTCTAGGTAGATGAATTATGTAGATTTTAATCTTAAACATATTTTGAAACTACATATTTTATGAGGTTGTAATCTTTTCTGTTAGAATCATATTTGTCTACCTTATGACCCACACTCTGTAAGCAGGGCTGAAGGAGGTCACTGTATTTTAAATCTCATTTACATATTGGACAACCTCAAATGATAGTTATTAATGTTCTAGTTCTATATAGAGTACAAGTAGCATTAAGTGCAAAAAACCAGAAAATAAGCATATTCAGCACACATGTAAGCCTAGAGTGTCTAAAACTCAACTATAATGATATTAAAATGGCCTGTTTGGGGACAACCAGCATTTTTATCTCCATGCTTCTAGTTTGCTCATTTTATGCAGGTTGGACAGGTAGCAATTTTGAATGGCTCATCTTAAAATGAATGCAATTATCAAAGGATTATATGGTCCATCTTGCGAGGCATTCACTCATTTTAATCTTTTGTTTGCAGCCTTCTAGCTCCTCTTATACATTCTCATTTGTAGTTAATGGAAAGTATTATAGCTTAGGTCTTAGCCTATTGCAAATAAAAAATGTTGTTAGATAAAAGCTTCATAAATGACAGCTAGTCTTTCTCAAATTTAGACCAAGTGTTGCTTATTCCTTCCTTAGAATCAGTGAAGGTATCTTATTTATGTCTTTGTAATCATAGGATAATATGCACCCAGAGTGTTGTCAATGATCATGGCTTATAACAAAATTGAGATTATATAAATTCTGTTTGGATCCTAAATGATAATACACCATGATTTTTGTTGTTGTTGTTAGTTGTTTGAAATTTACTCCAGCTAGGTCTATCAGTTCTCTGTCTCCTTCTTTCCCTATCCGCCCATTAGTGTATCACTATTAGCTATATAAATCACAACATGATAAATATGTTTCCTTATGTATTTCCCATTCATAAAACCTAATATATATTTGAGATAACCTGCTAAGGAACTATACTTAAACTATTTCAGGAATATAAAAGTAGAATTTTTATTTTTCAAGTTTGATTAAGTGAAAAAGTATTACATAAGACAGTTACTTATGTGGATGAACATTCTGGATGATAAAAAAGATTTTTAATACAAAATACAGCAGCTGGAGACAACTGGATCTCCTTGATTCAAATATGAAAACCTATTCAGAAATTCCATTGTACAATAAAATATACAGAAAATATTATTTCAAAAATCCAATTTGTTAGAGAAGCTACATTTTTTTCTTTTTGTTTTTAAATAGGGTATTTTAAGGGAATTTTGTGTGAAAGGATTTCCTACAGATGCTTTAGCTTTTGAATTTTACTTGGAAAGCAAGATCCTGTGTATGTTTGTGTGTCTTTTTTAAACCCTAGGGTTAAGAACATAAACTCCAGAGACTTAAATCCATCCCCAAATTTTTGAGCACCTACTATTTCTAGAATATTGACTAGGCAATGTGAAGAAATGCAGACTTAATGTGTGTTCAGTCTATATGGAAGGATTTAAAATTTTGCATTGCAAAAGGACAAACATACATGGGAAAGTACCAGATAATAAGAAATTAGTCCATCCAGAGACAGTAGTCTAACAGGCATGAAAGGTGAGGCAGCATTCCAAAAAGGCACAAAATCTGCACTGTAGTTTCAAGAAGTTAGAAAAGAATTACTGGTGTTTCAGTGTTAAGCGTTGCTTATAGAGGATGTCGTCCAGTTGATATGATTGTAATGTATCGAAAGGCCATATGCTCAACTACAACAAACAGCAACTCTATTTGCAGTCTGACTCTATGAACCACCTGTTACCTACCTGAGATTTGATTTACTGACCTAATAAATATTAGTGACTGTTAGTCCTCACTAGGAGGTTGTAGCATAGCAAACAAGAACACATTGCTTTTGATTGTTATTTTTCCCTTGTTTATTGTTCTAAAAACCAAGCATTTGTATACTCATCAAGTTATGAGCAATGGCACAAAGCATCATGAACAAAACAATAAAATGACTGTCTTAAAACACTTGCTAAGAGATTGACAGAGATTTGCAGTATAAAGGAAATGTAGTAACAATACAAAAATATTAAGAAATTTAATTCAGACATATATGTAAATAAGACATTGAGACACATGTATGTTATTTTACAGTACAAAGTCATAAATTCTTGAAGCACTTTCAAATAAAACAAATTAGATTAGTGGAATGACAGGAATTGTCTGTGTCATTTAAATGTATGATGACATTTAGGAAAACTGATTTATATGTTTAATAACAATAAAAATACAGACACTATTTTAAATATTATAGAAGGTTATTACCTTCTATAATATTCTAGGTCTGTGACTGGTAAACAAAATTTTAACATATAATCAATAGAACTTCATGCCAATAAATGAAGACATTGAAGTCTAAAGAAACAAAGCAACCTGACAAAGGTCCGGTAGTTAATCATAGTTAATCATAGAACTGGAGCCAGAGTGTTAACAGCATGCAGGACACCATAGAATCAGGGCAAAATTGAGGCACCTGTAAACAGAATTCCACTTTCACAATTATAATTAAAGTTCAAAGTTTAAAGTTTCAAACCTGCAAGTCTTGAAGAAGTGGTATAGCTAACAATTTGTTTTGCAATTTTTAATAGAAATCTGTTTCTTGAAAATTAATATTTTAGGTATTGGGTTATTACATTTTGGTCACTTTTTTCTTTCCCTACCGGTTAGCAAGTTTCTAATCTTTGACACATGACTGTGGCATAAATTCAGAGTTCTATCAGTTACATAGCATTAGGCTATAGATTACATTTTAGCTTGTTACTTAGTCCTTCCTTTATTTTTGAGGCCATTAAATACATCCTAATGAAATGTGCATCTTTTATTGTGCTCAGGGCCATTGGAATTTTCTTTTCCTCCTCTCCCCACCTTCTTCTGCCTTGTTTGTCTTCCGTTTAATATAAAGTACACGATTCTGAATTTCTGCCATCTTTCTTCCCTTCCTGACTCTCAATCATTGATTGGTCAGAGCTTTTCAGCACCATTTGACTACTTTTTCTTAGTCTTTTATTGTTTGGTCCAAAGTGTTGCTTGGTACAGATCTAATTTAAATTCCTCAGACAATTTAATTTATTACATTGTCTTTGGTTATTTTAAAATATCAATAAACTATATGCAGTGAGGCTAGATTCATCAGGAAATCTTTGTGTCATCTTATTATGTGCAGCTTCCTTGCATGCCAATATTAATTACATTTACTCTTTATTATCTTTCATGTAGTTTTGAGGATGTGTGCATGCCCTATCTAATTGAAATGAGCTAAGATTTTGTTTCCACCTGTTTATTTATTCCTTGATTATCATCTCTTTTCAGCATGTTTGAGTATGACTAAAAGTAAATATTGCTTAGTTATAACATGACACTTTTGTAAAGATTTCAGGAACTATAAGTCAATGTTACCTCAGGAGAGGTCAGGGGAGGAGCACAAGAGAAATAGATAATAGGATTTCGTAGAAATAACAAATAATTATATAACAAGTGTAGAATAATTTACTAAATTCACTATTATTCAATTAATACATTTGCATAATAGAATATATTTAACAAGTGAGAACATTCATTCAAGTAGAAGCATTCCTGTGAAAAGACAGAGCTAAGAGAAAAAGAATAGAAATGGAGACATAACGTTCCCAACATGTAGCAGATACAGATAATGAAGGTAAATAAAATAAAACAACCATACTAATAGCATCATAAAATTATTTTGAAATGATAAGATGATTATACATGATTCCCTTATTTTATACATAAGAAAATTGAGACACTGAATGGTTAACAGACTTGCTGGAAGTCATAGAGGGAGAGACATAACAAGACTAGTATTGGTCTCTCAAATATACTTTAGAAATTAAAGTGCTCTCTTAAAAAAAGAGACTATTAAGTAAGTATGTTTTAAATTACCAGTAAAACCAAATTCAAAGTTTAAAAGTTTATTAAATAACCACGAGGTGTTACACAGGGGATAAAACATCACTAAGAATCTTACTGAATCATTGGCTGTCATAAATGCAGAAGGGATTTTGATGTTAAATGAAAAATTCTATTAAAGTTCATCAGATGATAAACCAAGTTTTTATAAAAGTTGGTTATTGAGAAAATGTCCTGGAAATCCCTATAAAGAGAGACAGGAAGTAGTAATTTAAATGTTTTCAATACATGCTAAGATAGTTTCAGAATGAATGGAGAATTTTTGGGTGCTGAAGGAAGAAGATAATTTCTTTTATAAATAAGTTCATTTGGGATTTCGAAAAAAGGCTCCCACTGCTAGAAGTTGGAACAGCCTCTGTTTAGCGAAGCAGATAGGCAAGCTTGAGAAGAAAAAATATTTTGAGAAATTAAGGAACTGATAGCTCAGAGAAATGAACAGACACAGATGGACTTCTTGGCCTTCTTTCATGAGCACATTTCCTATTTTATTGGCTTGGGATAAGTAAATCTATTTAAAGAATCAAAATGCAGAAGAAAAATGCATCGTTTAGAAATGCATAAAATATGTTCTTTGCTTTGAAAAAAGTAAATATATACACGTGTGTGTATACATATATGTACATACACACACTATATATGAACTCCCATTGACCAGAAGTCAATTATTAATTACATAATAAGAAACAACTCAATTATATAAACATAATATAAAGAAGCAGTGACAGAAAAAAAGGTATGATAAAATTGGAAATGTTTAGTTTTGAGAATACAAGCTAATATAAATGTTATAATGTACCTAAGTTCTTATTTAATTATTCTATCAATGCATATATTCTAAAAACTCTTGTTATATGCAGTTATAAAACTTGAGCATTAAACAAAATCACTTAAAGTTATCTTTAATATTTTGTAAAGAATAAGAAACAATTATCAGTGGTATATTTTTCTATAATAAACAACAAAAGACAAAATCTACTTATATGTGCAATCTATAAAAAACCCCACCAAACTCCTAGGAAAAGAGATCAAGCTTGTGGTTACCAGAGGCAGAGGGTGGGGGACGGGGGAAAGAGAATTAGGGGAAAGTGATGGAAATGTACAGACTTCCTATTATAAGATGAATGAGTACTAGGTATGTTACATACAACATGATGACTATAGGTAACACTGCTCTATGATATACAGGAAAGTGGTTAAGAGAGTAAATCCTGAGTTCTCATCACAAGGAGAATTTTTTTTTCTTTTTTCTTTTCTTCTTTCTTTTCTTCTTATTGAATCTATATGGGAAGATAGAGGTTAGCTGAACCTATTGTGACAATCATTTCACAATATACGTAAATCAAACCATGTGCTGTAGGTCTTAGACTTATACAGTGATGTATGTCAATTATTTCTCAATAAAGCTGGGAAAAAAGAATCTAAGAAGTAAAAAAAGAAAAAAGATGTAATTATAATCTAATACATAAACATGTCATATACACTAAATAGTTTAAAGTCATTATTTCCACTCTAAACTAGTACTTGCAAGTTAAAATACTGTAAATAAGTGGTAATTTCATGACTATTGACCAATGTAATTCTATGCCATTTTCAAAGTCCACATAATCAGGGAAATTTTTTTGGTAAAAAAGATAGTATAATTTAGAAAAAGTTAATTTTCCCTTAAAATTATTAAGTGTATTCTAAAATTTTACTTTTGATGTAGAAGGAAATAATACAAATGGAAATAATTTCATAGGTTAAAGTGATAGAGAATTCATGTCTTGATTTAAATTTTAGCGAATTGTTTCTAATCTATTATTACTGTTTACTATCTACTCAGCTCTTTTTATCATCTACTTTTCTATATTCTATGTTAATCTGCATAAGCTTTAGATAACTTTTTAAAGCTACTAAATAATTTCCCTATAAATTTATCTGTCATGATTATCAGTTGATTTGGTTGATTGACTAAAATAGAAATACTGGAATCATTTATTGACTTTTAAGTATAAAATGTCCTTTAAATACTTGCTTTCATGGTTAAAGATAACTAATATTCCATTTTATCTTCCTGACCCCAAGTGTCCAGTGTAGCTTATACAGTTGGAGAAATTAAAGCTGCTTTCTTTGTGCATCCAATAAACCAAATATTACATACAGGATAGATAATCACAGAGTCTGTGTGGGCTTTATACAGGATGCATCTAATTATATATGGTTGTATTTGGTGTAACTTATTTGTTTTTTTAAAAGATTTTATTTATTTATTCATGAGAGACAGAGAGAGAGATAGAGAAGCAGACCCCCAAGGAGCAGGGAGCCCAATGCAGGACTCGATCCCAGGACCCTGGGATCATGACCTGAGCCAAAGGCAGACGCTTAACTATCTGAGCCACCCAGGCACCCTGGTGTAACTTATTTCTAACAAAAAATATTGCTTTGCTAAAGATGCAAAAATAAGAAAAATGTAGTGGAACTAAAATAAGCATTCAAGTATAAAATTAGGCATAGTTATTTTCTGATAGTATGGTTAAAAGAAAAAGATTTTAAGGAACAACTGGATAATCTTGGTTTCAAATTTAATACAGTGATTAAGGCATGGATTTGACCAAATGAAATATATCTGCAACATGAAATTGTCCCTCCTGTTTATTACCCATGGCAAATCATAAGAAATCATTAAAATAATTGCATGGTCAAACTTTGCATAGATTTAAAAAATAGTAGATACCCATATGTGATCTTCCAGATCAATATAACTTACTGTAATTTCCAAGATGGGAAGTAAGCTTTGGGGAATAGGTAGAGTTGGGTGACGGGGAGAGCTGGAGGGTAAAATTTTAAATGCTATTACAAAGCTTTTTATTAATGGTGAGGTTGACATGATGTCCTATGTGCAAAAATAATTAGAAAGACGATCTTTCTTCCAAATATGTGTCAAAATTTTAAATACCTGTGCCAAACAAAGAATATTATTATATTTTAGAGCTTGTTCCAATGTTAATAAAATAATCTCAGGAAATAATTCTTTTTCTGGTGTTAAGGAAATATGACAAATGCTATTTTTACTTTCTGATGATCAAACCACATAACAAGTCAAATCATTAATGTTTTAAGTTTTCTAAACCACCACTTGCATACAAATCCATTATTACTTTTATTCCCGTTTTTATAGTATTCAGATAATCTTCACAGTGGCTATGAATCAAAGTTGCTATGTACTGCTAATATTAAGTTCTTATCTAACTTTGTTCTAATATGAGGAACTTTTAATTCATATTTGCAAAAAGGAATTTTAATTGAATCAAAACCAATCTGTTTTACAGTGAAGATAAAAGCTCTAAACGTATTAGTGATTCATGCATTAGAGCATTGAAATAATTTAACCAGGTGCAAAATCCAAGCTAATCTAATGTTTACTTTGTTTTGGCCTTAAGTGAAAACAACAAACACAATTTATTCTTCCAACCTTAAATTGATAAGAGTTAGAAACTAAGTAGATAAAGATAGAATATCATCAATTCAAATCAAGTTTAAACAGTTTGTAATTTTGTGAGGTGTTTTTGGTGGTAAATATGTAGCAGGTAGCCTGTATTTATAAGGCACAAAGTTCTAATCATATTATATATTTGAGCATGTGGTACATTTAAATCATATGGCTTTCAGATGTATTCCTTTTTTTTCATTTTGTAAAAATTATAGTGACTAGCTAATAAAACATACTGTTTTTTAAATGTTAGATTTTACCATTTATCTCGAAATTGAAACAAATAAGATAGAGGGCTAAAGAATGCTGTAGGTATCCTAACAAATAATCAGATGATCATACCCAAAGGGCTTCAAAGTAAATACTACACACACATACACACATGCACACACATACAGTCGGTCTGGCTAATAATTCTTCAAGTAACTTTGTGCATTGTCAAATACAATGTTTGTTTTGCCCTTCAAGGAACTTATTTCACATATATGTGTAGTGGTCCTTTAGAGAGAGGCAGCTAATCACTGTCTTTGTGTTATTGTTTTTTTGTCACTGTAATTTACATATAAGGGCTGCTTTATCTTCTGATAGGGATACAGTAAATACAGAAGAAAGCCAGAAAGAAGACAATAAACTGGAAAAATCATAGCCAGTTTGGGGGGTTGTTGAACATGCAAGGAAGATAGAGAGGATAGTAGAAGAAATAATTAATACCTGTCTGGAAGTTAGAGCTATAGCCAAGTGCTTTAACTACAGCTTCCTCACTCCCCAGCATGGGATGCCTGCCACAACCCAGAACCATCTGCCTCTTTACATATGGGTCAAATATTCAGACCTAATTGATTATTACATTTCATCAATAGATTCTTGATTTGTATTACTTGGTTGAAAAACATGTTTTGTTATTGTAGTAAGAAGTATCCTATCTCCTTTATATATATTCATATCTCTTTTTTAAAAATAAAGTTTATTTTATTTATTGATTTATTTATTTTTGGCTTTAGGAGTAAGAATTTAGTGATTATTTTCATATCTTCCTATATCTATGTCTGTGCCTCTGTCTCCATCTATCTATATATCCATTAAGTAAGCAAAAGAGAATCAACAAAATTTGGTCCCAATCAAAAATTTTGCAACCTAAACCAGTTTTCCAGTTCTCTAAGATACAATAGTAAGGAATAAATGACAAATCTGCACTAAATTATGCTCTGAGGGTGATAAAGTTTTCTAACTTCTTACTCGGGGCAAATTTATACAACTATCTTCTTTTTCAATCATAACTTGAATATGTATGTTGAAATAGATGAGATTTAATTGCAGTATTTTCTTAAAGTTTTTACAAGGACCTACCTACAAATGTATATTTTGTCCTGTTTATGCTGTTTAAGTAATTACCCATATACATGAAATATTGGATTGTCAGTGTTAGAAGGAAACTTTAGTGATGCCCAAGGGCAGCCTCCTCACTCTATAGATTAAGAAATTGAGGATGAGAGAGGAGACAGGTGGTGACAGATGACAGAATTATTTCTTTATCTCTCTATTTGTTCAACAGTGTACACACATATATATTCTTTGTATAGAAAATACATTTTAAATTTAGAGCCTTCATGGATTTGTCCGTATTTGATAGACAAAATATTTGAGGATGATAAAATTGATTCTTAAACTTTGCTTCAATGTTTTCTTAAATTTTTGTGTGTAAAAGTGTCTACACACATATGTATCTTATACATATGGAATATATTTTAAATTTAAAGTCTTCATGGATTTGTCCATATTTGATGAACAAAATATTTGAGGATGATAAAACAATGCAAATTGACTAATTTTTTGGTTTTTCTTATATTTTGCTATGGGAAATCAACAGCATATTTTTAAAGTTGCAGAAGATGACTTGATTCTTTGAGGTGTTAATATACATAAGGTTTTGTGTTCTTGTTGCAGGGTCTTATGAATATTTCAGTGAATAGTTTAATGTAGTGTAAAGGAGAAAAGCACTAGCTGTATTAAATGAATGAAAGACCCATAAATATACATAAAATTTTCTTTTTTTTTTTAAAGATTTTATTTATTTATTTGAGAGAGAGAGAATGAGAGAGAGAGAGCACATCAGAGGGGATAGGGTCAGAGGGAGAAGCAGACTCCCTGCCGAGCAGGGAGCCTGATGCGGGACTCGATCCTGGGACTCCAGGATCATGACCTGAGCCGAAGGCAGTGGCTTAACCAACTGAGCCACCCAGGCGCCCCATAAAATTTTCTTTAAAAGTTTAAGGAGTTCAGGAAAAAAATGTATCTTTCTATAAATGTACTAAAAATTATCCAGGTAGATTTAGGGCATCTGCTGCTGGTTTAGAAGGTTCTATTTTAGGAGATATTGAATTGAAGATTAATCTAGGCATTCCTTAAACTTTATAGGTAATCATTATTTGTAACTCTTACATTTATTTGTTCAAACATTTTAATGTTTAAATATTGTTAGATAATTACATATTTTAACATTGACCTTCTTCCACCTTACTTGAATCTAACCCAATGGAAGTCCTTATTCTTCAGAATCTGACATTAAAGGCAGTGCAAACAATAGTCCCATCCAAGCTTCTCACAAAGCATTCTTTGTTCCATATGTAGAAATCATGACATTTGGGAAGTAGAGAGAACTTGAGAACATTTAATTGAGTACAAGAGAAATGAGTAAGGCAAACTGACGTGTCTTATTACACAATTAGAGAGAGAATGAGAGAAAGAGAGGGAAACATAGACAAAACTATGTAATCTGATTTACCAAAACGGTAATCAATTATATTCTCTGTTGGGCATCCACCTAGCTTGCACAGCTATCCTAAAGCATTATTTCAAGAAGTGCCAAGCAAATATAATGAAAAGGTAATCTTAGATAATCAGAGAAAGATTAGAATCTTTTTTCTTTTAGTCATTTTCAGGGCAAAAAAAAAAAAAAATAATAAACTTCCTAAACAAATGTTTCAGCTCCCAGTACTTAGAATTACTAAGTGCAGAAGGGATTCCCAGGTTCAGTCCTACATCCCTGTCAGCACTCAGTATTTCCATGCACCTCTTTAAGTCATGCTCAAGGATTATGTTATCAACAATGATCACCAGTGGTGGGAAAGCTGTGCCTGAAAGGGGTGAATAATGGCTAAGACTTCTTTCTGTGCACATTCAAAAGCAGTGCTTTCATTCATAGCCAAAATCCTAACGGCGGGTGGCGGGCGCGGGGGGGGGGGGGGGGGGGCATTATTGTGCCTAGACTTCAGTTTCATGAAGAGATCTATTGTTTCTTAGTATTGCTGAGCTACCTCCTTTAGTTTCATGTTGTTTTTTTCTTGTGTCAATAAAAACATCTCATGCCCACTTTTTTGGTGTGCTGTTTCTACTGGGCTGGCCATCTAGCAGCTGCCTGGAGGTCTTATTATTCTCTACTTTTAAAAGAAAATGAGATTTATGAGGTAGTGTTGCAAAACAAGTCATAAGTCCCACCAATCACTCTTTTGAGGAAACTCAAGCTCATGATGAGAGTTATAGAAAGTTCTTTTCCTTTTTTAAAATGTCTACCCATTTTTTGCATGCATAAGCTTATAGTCATTCTAGTGTTTTGCTTATTGCTCAGAGAAAGAGTTAACTGAATAAAATAGAGAAGTGATATGATTTTAAGTACATATTATTATCTCTGGATTTAAGGCAGTAGGAGTAATTCCATCAAGTAGTTTAAATGTGAAGCAATCCTGCTTAGGAAGTATATAACAAAAGACACAGGTAGGCAGAATAAACAGGGAATTAAGACAAATACTGTTTGTCCAAAGTTGCTACTAGCCATCTATATTACCACATTGCACTTGCTTGATAACATGGAGATTGAAGACCAGATAATTCTTACTAAAATTGTTTTGTAAACTCCAGAATTCCTTTATACCTTATATACTTTTATATCTTAGTTGTAACTAAGAAATTTCTTTATGCTATTGAGAAGCATTGTTATGCTAATTATTCACTAAGAAAGCAACTCTGCACTATATCTTCTATATCCAGTTATATCACACATTCAAATAACAATGAACAAAGTACTAAAAAATTTTATATATATATAATTTATTTGTATATGTATATATGCAATAAAATGATAGTATTTACTGAATGTTATCCTATATCCAGTACTGTTCTACTGCTATAGGAGTTATGCTAATTATTCACTAAGAAAGCAACTCTGCACTATATCTTCTATATCCAGTTATATCACACATTCGAATAACAATGAACAAAGTACTAAAGAATTTTATATATATATATAATTTATGTGTGTATATATATATACATATATATGCAATAAAATGATAGTATTTACTGAGTGCTTATCCTATTTCCAGTACTGTTCTACTGCTATAGGAGATATAAAATTAAAATGACATACTTGCTTCCTTTAAAGAGTCTATTATCCCAATAAGTGAATTTGGCTTTAAACGATGACGGGTATTATATTAAATAGAGGAAAATGGAGAGAGCATTTTGGGTGGAGGAGATTAAAATAAACATGGTATATTCCTTCTTGTCAAAGGCCTTATCATCCAATAGGTAAATTATGCTTTAAAATATAAATAGGATATTAATTAATGTACTGTAATAAGGAATATTTTGGCTGTAAAGAACAGCATTAGCAAAAGTATGGAAATGTTACTATGAATATCAGGTATGAGATATTTATTGGTTTATTTGCATAAATTATAAGATTTTAGGGGGGCACAGTAGGTGACATGATGAAATGACTCAGCTTTCTAAAGCTTTGAAAATTGGGCAGAAGAGGTTGTAGTTTATTAGAAAGAAATGCTGTTTTCTTGTAGGTATTTGATGAAGGAATAAACAGCATTACAGTATGGGAAGATTTGCCTAATAGTTATATGTAGGATGGACAAAAGAGATGGGGTTGGGAGAATCAAAAGGCAAAGAGACCTGTTGAGTTAGAGGTAAACAAAGACTAAGCTAAAATTATAATAATAGGGGATTGTAAAATGTGAATTTAAAGACAAATCCAATAATTATTTTGAAGAAAAAATATAATAAACCTTGGTGATATACTGGATACAGACATTGAAGGAGAGGGAAGACAGATGACTTCAAGAATTCTCATCTCAGTTGTTGGAAAATGCCTAGATTATCTGCAAAATTGATCATGCTTAGACATGGGGTCAGTTTAGTATGGGGTGGATGACCAGTTTGGTTTTGGTCATGCTGAGCTTGAGGTTTGGCTGTACAACCAGGAGGAAATCTCTTGTAGAGAGCTGGAAATATAGGATGGGGGCACTGGTAAGATTCAGGTGAAATTCAGATACGTAAATGTTCAAGTTAATTAAATGTCAGCAAGAGACTATACTAAAAAAAAGAGCACAGAACTAGTTTTACAGGATATGAATAATGATAACAGCATGAAGAATCTATTGATACCATAGTTCTTGCAGTATTGGCATTACTTTGATTTGGAGTGTGAAGTCATGTTATTTCTCTCAAATTTTTTCAATGGTCACTCTATTTGGACATCTTTTGATACAGTGCTAACTAGCTAATATGTTGCATTAGACTTTATCTACTCTTATCAAATGGGGTCATGAGTGTATGATAGATTATTCTTAAGCTTTGAACTATATTTAATTGAACTAAATATATTTATGTTCAATTGTGTTTTTTAAAAAATTATCTTTCTAAATTGCAAACTCATGTATTTCTAATTTATATAATAATTTTTCCAAATGTTTTGTTCCTTTCATTTCTTTCTTAACCACAGTTTAACTTCATCCACCTTCAAAACCTCACCACATTATTTTTACATTACGAAGCCTTTTATGTTTGAGCATAGAAAACACAATACAACCTTAACTAATATCCTGCTCATTAATGATTTGGAAGGTAACTAAAATTAACTATAGGGAAGTCTTTTTCTTAGAAACAAGTTCTCAAAGTACTTAATATATGTTCAATTAAAAGAATTCCAATGTGGGCTTGTGTGACTCATATTCTGATGCACACACAGTTGTTTTTTAAGGAAAGTGAATTTAACTTACTGAACAACTGAAATTATTTTGGGATATATGTTTTTTATTGATAACTAGCAACATAAAGTATAGAATATCAAATGCCGCAGAATATCAATCATCCTAATTTCTGATAAAAAAAGTGTTACTTAAATTAGAGAAACTTTATTTGAAATGATCGCAATATGAAGTTTCTGGCTAAAGATACTTGTTAGCATTAATTATGCACTGGAAATGGTCTGCTTGGTAGTATGGATTCAGAAAGTAAAAAGCAATCAAACGAAGAAAAACTAAAAGCTAAATGTTACTTGCTGAATATAAATAGATCATGCCCATAAAGCAATTGCTCAGAGTCAGGTTTTATATATTGGTAGAACATGCTGCTGAAGACAGTACTGTTATGTTTGCTATCAAGCAAAAGTATTGGAAGAAATGTCTGCATTTCTTAGACTTAGAGTAACATCAGAGATAACTGGACAGACTAAGCTTTGCAATGGCAAGGGCATTTTTACAGAACTTTCTCGTCATGAACCCCTGGTCTTATGCAGGTGTTAGGAAGAGAGCTGAACAGCACCATGTTTGACATGGTGCTTTTTCCAAAGTCATATGGCATTATCTTTGATTATTATTTTTAATAGGCACATAAAAATATTTTAAGGTTACTTCTTGATATTTCCTTTTCTGAAAGCAAAGATAATTAAAAATGAACAGTTTTGAAAAATAAGCATTCTACCTGAGAAGGTTTTATTTTCTTTTCCCAATATGTTGAGTTAAACTCCTTTAACTTGATTTATTTCATCTCAAAGCTACTGTGATGGTTCACAAAAATAGCTGAGGCTCTTGCTTTTTAGGCTCTTTTCATGGATTCAAAGAGATAACTTTTCCTGACAGTGTAAGAGAAGCAATATTATATTCCATGTACAAAATAGTTAGAATTGAAGTGGCAATGGCAAAATATAGAGCAAAGATAATAGTGTGAAAATATTTCAGACTTCAGATAAATTTGAACATCCTTTAAGGATTTTATATCTATGCATATATTATTTAATTTTGACATTTAAAAGTTTATATTATTAGGCTTGTTATGGTGGTAAATAGAAAAATAACATTAATTTTGTAATATTTATGAATAGAAATCAGATGGCAGTTAATACATTTTTAACCAAAACATGATCTTTTGTTGAACATTTGTGAATATTTCTTTGTGCTCCAATGACATCAAGTCATGACCAAATCTTAATTTTTGAGTGTTTTCAGTGCTCAAAATTTAATTCTATGGAGTGCATGGTATAAGTGTGCTAAAAACAAAAGTGATAAAAACAAAGAGTCTTTTTTATTCTGCATAAGAATTAAGCAATTCCTCATTGACCAGAGAGCAGGCAAACTAGAAATAAGATTCTTCTACCACTGGGAACTGAATTAGATCATAGAAATTCCCTTTTCTTTCTTTTTTTTTTTTGTGGCAGGTGATAAAGACTGAACGCTGACTAGAATGAGTAGCAATAAGAGAGCAGGGACTTCCTTGCAGGACACCTTCATTGAACACCTGGCTCCTGCTTTCTATGCACTTGAGCAGATCCCTGAGTCGTCTGAATCTCACTCAATCTCAGTTTTTAATAATAATAATAATATTTCTCTTATCTTGGTCTATTTATTGCGGTTCAAAATAAGATCATATATAGCTGAACTTGTTTTTATAACGAGCAAGTATGACACAAACATAAGGAAATAGTGTAATTTTTAATTGTATGCCTCATTTTCAATAGGCAATTATTTAAGCTTGCCTTACCTGGAGTACCTCAACTGGTTTTTTCATGCTTTGCTTTAAAATCTTCCTTTAGTAAAAGGCAACCCTGGTTTTTAAAGGCTTGAGAAGTCCCCACTTTATGTCTGCTCCCACAAGTGATGCCATCAAAATGGCATAATTTTAGCAGAATATGCATACTTTATCCTTTCTCTTTCTGGATTTTAATCTACTTTGCTACCCAAGTATGATAGCTCTTATAATTATTTCTCTTCAGGGCATTCCTGAATTAAACTAACAGCACCTTCATCTTCCAGAAGTAGAGTTACCCTTGTGACTCTCAGTCCATTTAGATCCAATTTCTAGAAATACTCTTGTATTTACAGCTATGTGCTTTTATGCTGAAGTTAGTTATAACACCCACTACTAATACTCTGCTCCTCAAGTAAATGCTCAACATACCCGGGGCTCCATGCTAACCTATATTAGCACTAACCTGGCCTGATCACTATGCTGACAAACTCTAAGCTCATTTAAGTAATACAAACAATTAAGCATGGCTGAAGTGGAAAGTGACAAAAAAATTCCAGAATTAGATTAGCAATCTGTCACCAAGTACAAAATATACATGTTGCTAAAGCTTAAGTCCTCTAGTCCCCAAATCTATAGGCATTTTATTATGCCATTTTCAGGCAACTGAAGTAATACAAATATATTAATAATGATAATAATGATGATAATAAAAATTCCATCTCTCAAGGACCTCATAAAACTGTGGGAATATAAAATCGGTACATAAAATATCAATTGTAGAGCCCAAAGTAGTAGATCATATACAGAGATTTGAAACATGCAAGCTTTGGGGAAAAAGTAAACACTATGGAGTTTTTTTGTTGTTATTTTTTGAGGGGCTTTCCTTTTTTTAATTTTAAGTTCAAATTAATTAACAATATAGTGTATTATTAGTTTCAGAGGTAGAGTTCAGTGATTCATCAGTTGCATACAACAGCCAGTGCTCATTCCATCACGTGCCCTCCTTCATGCCCACCACCCAGTTACCCCATCCCCCCCCCGCCGCTATGGAGTTTTAGAAAAGTGTAGGATAGTAGCTAGCTGGGTGAAACAACTGAAGAGAAGATGACTTCTCACTTAGAAACAGCATAAGCAAGACATAATGAAACAATTGGCCAGTCTACATAACATTCTTGAAAAGGTTAAAAATATTGAGTCATATCGTATACATTCTGGAAATCCAGAAGCATAGAATGTTAAACCAGTTCAATAGCTAAAAGAAATCGACTGGTTCTAGAGAAGGGAAGCTGCATGGAGCAAACCTAAATATGAAGATAGTTTGCAAGACAAAATGGAAAAAAGGTGAACGAAGTAGGAATTGATTTTTGAAAACCTGTGATTCGGAACTGAGATGAAAATGCACTGGAAGTTGATGGGACAAAGCAAAGAAGCATCATCAAACAAAAGTTGATATGGCTTACACATATTTGTTTGCATTTAAGGAAGGAGGTTAAAAGAAAGATAAACTTTAAGCCCCCAAAACTCAGAGAAGTGCCATGTTATTTTAGAAATGGAGACATTGGGAAGGAGAACTTGTATGGGAGAAATTGTTGGGTTCAATATTAAAGCCTTTGAAGAATGAGGTAATGATGAGCTGCCTAAGTAGGAATATACAAAAATGGATGGAAATACTTTGAGTGAGAATTGATGGCTATAAATTGAGAGGGTTTTGAAATTATCAGCACAGAGGCTAAAGCCATGAGTGTGTTAGGTCATCAGAAATGGAGGAAAGATCTGAGAGTCAAGACTTAGCCAAAAGGGATCTCCCGTTAGTGGGGCATAGGGTAGAGAAGCAGGAATGCATGTCACAGAAATTAAAAGGAGGGTATCATAGGGCTGGTGTTTAATAATAATTTTATTAGAACCTGCAAAATAACTAAAAGATGACATTTAAAAAATACAGTGGGTTCAAAAACAATATTTTTACATGGATGGAAGCTCAGGGTTAAGGAGGAATTAGGTGTGGAAAAATAGGATTATCATTTTATATGTATGGCCAGAAAATGAAAAAGAAAGAGAGGAGAAGTAGAAGGAGCATCAGAATAATTGAAAATGCTTTATGTGCCAACTAGGTTTAAAATCTTGTGCTAGATATTGTAAGAGACACGAGATAAATCAGAAACTGTATTTGGATGTATTCATTTACAATCTAATAGAAGAAGGGAGATATACATGCACTAATTTGTAGTGAAGAAGCCGGGTTACAATACATATGACTTGAAGCTCTTAGTTCTATAGACATGAAGAAAGAAAGAGTAACCTAAGTCATTCAAATACTGGTTAAGCTTCTTTAACAAAGATAGCCACAAAACAAAAGAAAAAACCCAGTGCTTGGCATCAGAAAACATGTCTCTCTCTCTTACTTCACAGTCCAGAGGAGTACAGTTCAAGGCTGGTGGAACAGCTCTGTCTTTCTCAACATAGGGCTTCTAATACATCTCTAGTCATCACCATCTCCTCAAAGATGCAGAGGGAAAAGAAAGTCCAGGGCAAATATCCTTATGGAGAATTTTGAGAAGTTGTACACACTACTTCTGCTCAAATACAAGTGGCTCAAATTTAGTTGCATTCAAGGGAAAATAAGAGGTATAGTTTTATTAGCTGGACAGCAATAGTCCTGCTAACACTAGGGCAGGGCAGTGAATCCTAGGGATAGTCGCCAGTCTCTACCTTAGATGGCCTCCATGAAAGAATCAGGAAAACTACAACTAGATGGTGGTCCTGTTTTGGAATTGAAGGGTGGGTATAGGATTTAAATATCTATGGAGTGGAGACTAGGGAATTATAGGCTGAAGGATAATATGAGCAAAGAAATGGTTAAAAATCAATATAGGACTTTTTTTTGTGTGTGTGTGTAAAGTGACCAGTAGCCCAAGGGTTAGGAGAAAAAGTAATGGAACATAATCATGGAGTGGTATTTTGGAGCATGGTGTAGAGGATCTTGAATTCCATGCTTAAAAGTGTAGATATTTTGTATATAGACTGGGCATGATTGAAGATTTGTTTTTGATAGAGATGTGGCATTATGGGAATTATTCTACATGAAAAGTAACTGGGAAGCAGTATGTGGGAAGACCAGTTAGGAGACAACTGCCTTAGGATATGAGGATCTGAACTAACCTTAATGCCAGTGGAAATGCACGGGGAAAGGGAGGCAAGAAATGAAAGGGACGTTCTGGATGCAGACTGATATAATTTGACAAATGTTTGGAGGTCAGGGTTGTGGGGCAAAGCAATGTAAAGAACTGAAGTTGACTCAGAAAGTGTGAAGGCTGAGTGAGCTAAGGGCTATCGACAGGACCACCGCAGTTGTTAACTGAGGGATGCTTCCAGGTGATGCTTTTCGACAGAGATGGAAAAGACAGCAAGGGGGCAGGATTAGGAGAAAGACTGCACGTTCACATTGGGCACATTAATTTTGAAAAGTCTACTGTCAGCCTATTGGGAATTCACATCAGGTCAAGAGAGTGACTAGGATTAAATATATAGACTTAAGGGGGCTGAGATATATTTTATGAACAGAAAAAATATTACGGGGGCCAATAGAATTTTTAAAATTGAATCTGAAGGAGTTGGAAGGTAGTGACAGATACTGAAACAAGACCTGTTGAAAATAGGATAGAGTTGAGCATGGCAATTACTCTTAGAGGTGAGAGGTAATTTAATTTAGAAAATAATAGAGAATGAAACTAGAATCAAGAGCTTTGTTACTTAAATGTGAGGGAGATAAAGCTGACCACACTCTAAGCAGTGCAAGGCCAGTGAGGGAGTAAGGGAGTGAGTATGAGTGTGTGTGTGTGTGTGTGTGTGTGTGTGTGTGCGTTTCGGGGTGAGGGTGTTGTTTGGGAGTAGGGGTTTAAGGAGGAAAGGAGTGATTTACATTAGGATCCACCCTTACTATATGCTAACAAATCAAATGGAGACTGAGGAAAAGCTTCCTGGGGGTCACCATGAGGAGAAAATTGTAGATTCAAGTTAGACAGTGTTTTTCTTGGCGAGATTTGAATCTTCTGGAGACTTTGTCCATCCTAAGGGAAAAAGCAGAGGAAGGAAGTAGAGGATGTGACAAGTGCACATAATTCAAATTTAATTATTAGTTTTACCATACATTTTTCCCTCTCTTTCAAATAAACTACATGAGACTCCCTCACTGAAGTAGATATTAGTCCGTTGAATTCAGTGCCATCATTTCTGGATTCCTCCTCCATAACTCCTTTTATTTTCTCATTTCTTCTTTTCCTCTTCCCTTCCTTCCCACCTTCCTTCCTTCTTTCCTTCTCAGAATTAAAAAAATGTATATATAAATTTGGGATGGGAGGACAGAATGTTGCATATTTTTATTTCCACTTCTCTAAACCCTACCACCCCATTGCTCATCCATCCTTTCATGGAATCCCTTGAAGCACCTATATAAAACTCAGTGGCTCATGGAATTCTATGTGAACACTAGGGATGTCAATCAGTCAAGTTATGTGGTCTCACTCTGTTTCTATGCTCTGCCATGTGAGAACACTAAACCCACCTTTACAGACCAGCTCTGTGTGTATGCTAATACACTTTCAGGAGTAGGGACAGAATGGTTTGATTATTAAGAAATAAAAATAGGAGTATGAGTATATAACTACAGGCGAAGTCACAACATTTAACAATATTCAATAATACCATTGTGTCAAATTATTGAATGATTGCCGTCTGCCAGCACTATTAACTTATGCAGTCCTTACAACACCTAGAAAAGTTAGGTCTTACCACTGTCTTTCTTTTTCAGATAAGGAAACAGTACAGGGAGGTTATGCAATTTGTCAAGGGCAAATTGGGTGATAGGGCAAGATCACGTTGTCTCTGATGAGCAGTGCATTCTTTCGATAGTTAATTAAAATGGGTAATATTTGAAAGAAGATATTGTTGTGTGAAGATTGATGGCTAACATTCTGATACTTGGAAATACTTTTAAAGATGTATATAATTATTTTCACTAGGGTAAAAGTAATAAGGGAATTTAAATAAAAATAAAATGTCTACAACCAAAGCTAGCTCTCCTGTTGTGTCAGACACAACAAATCAGATCAGAACGTTTAATTACTATCCAATCAACCTTTCTGTTCAGTGTGTCAGTTTAACTTAAAGAACCAAACAAAACATTTCTTTGTTTGTCAAGGGTAGGCTCTTAAAACAGGGGTGTTCTAAAATTGCATTAGAAAGATGAAAATGGTTTGTTTGATCCTCTGAATTTTAATATGTCAAAGATTATTGTGAAAAAAGTGGGCTCTCTGAAGTGACAGATACATTATTCAGATAAGTTTGATTGTATGTAAGATTTTTTTAATGCTTTCATAAAGGGTATGCACGTTAATTTGGTTTATAAAAGAGTGGCTTTAAAATTTGAGATATTAGGGAAAATGTTTTGTTATTTTAGTAATTAGACTAAGTATTTTTAATTATGGTGGGGATATTTTTGGATAGTACCATTAATTAATAAATTATATCTGGATTATAATTAGAATAAATTACTTTATGTGAACAAGTTAGCAGTTCCTCAGTTTGAATTATTTGAGAGATGTTACCAATATTTCTAAAACCATCTAGAACTAGCCTCAAAAATTAGATTTGATTTTCTTTGTCTTGAAACAATGATTCAAATGAATTAATAGACTTGAAACCAAGTAATAAGTGGAAACCAATCAGCCTCAAAATGTATTCCTGCTTCTAACACTGCTTTGATATCATGAATATTTCCATACCCTGTGAAACCTATAATTATGTCAGAGGCATGTATTAGAATGCAGTTCACTCTGATTTGGTTTTCTATTTGGAGCTGAGTTTGTTAACACAGAAAGATGTAAATTCATAGTACTATTTTCTTAGATATATAATTATTCACTGATTATTTTAAACTCTGTCACTTTGGTAGTTTCTATCATATCATAAAAATATCTTAAGCTGATTTTATATTGTTTCTTCTGTCTTAAACAATTTTTCCGCAGTTTTAAAAATGTTTATTTCGTAACTAAGTTTGTTTTCTTCCTTAATGATTTTTTAGACTTTTTATTTTTATTCTGTACTTGAAAAAACCCGAGTCTTAAAGGATAATCCTGGTTTACTGATATACAGATTTTCCTCTCACAAGTAGTCTGTAGTAAAGAAATGCAATTTATCATTTTAGGACAGGGATCTTTAAAACCTCACACTTGCTGTCGTGCATATGAAATTGTCATGCATATGAAATGCTTATTTCTGGTTTCTACTTAATCTTACCTGTCTTTCTGTTTCTTTTGCAGCGATAATGCTGGATAGAATTTCTTCTCACTGCCATTTAAATATATTCTTTTCTTCTGTCAATTACCACAGGTTTAGTCCCTATGAGTGGTATAATCCACACCCTTGCAATCCTGACTCAGACGTGGTGGAAAATAATTTTACCTTGCTAAATAGTTTCTGGTTTGGAGTTGGAGCTCTCATGCAGCAAGGTATACGATTCAGCCTGCTATTTCCCTTGGGCACCATGTCCCACTCTTTGCTGGGGGTGACAGCTCAAGTCGCTTGCATGGGTGCCTCTGTGCATGTAACCATAATCCAGCTTCTCCATCTAACTAATGCATTTAGGCCTTCTCAAATCCCATCCAGGAGAGATTCTGAGAAAATAACTAGCTTTTGCAAATGCACATAGAGTATACTCATCTAATTTTTTTTCCTTAACCCACAGTAGGTACATTATTTCATAGTTAACCAAGCTAACCTGATCCATTAGCTAGTAGCTGCATTTAAAGTCCTACTAAGATTACATCTCCTTGAGACAGGAATACAGTGTAATGCTCCTGTTTCCTGACTCATTTTGATGTAAAAAATTATTTTATATCAATTCTTGATGATTAGATGCATTTGTGTTGCATGACTAATAAATCTACTGTGTATAAATTTACAAAATTAAAATATTTAACCATTTAATTGCCTTTACAAGTAAAATATTAGCTGCATCTGATAGCATATAAGAATATAAAATAATGCATGCTCAGATGTGCATGCAAAAATACTTTCATAATTATTTAAAATTTATAATATTAATGTTAAAAGTAAAAGGCTATACTTCTTAGAAAATGACATAATACATGTAATATGTCTTAAGGGTTTATATATAACTATGAATTCCTTATTTTAGTCTCGGTTCTCCCAAGTGGAATTTATTTTTATTTTTGCTGCTACGTTTTCTTAATTAATCTTTTAATATTTAGATAAAGTTCAATAAAGTGATATTTCAGACCTACTACTCAAAAGATTGTGTTAGCCAGGGTCTAAGAATATTTTATGCTTTAAAAATGTAATGTTTTTAAGTTTTAGAATTAGCAAATAAAGCAAAATGCCCCAAATTTGAACAAGTGACAATGACTGGATTAGGGAGAAAAATGTACTCCTTCATGAGAGTTACCACACCTATTATCAGAGTTTCCCTTAAGTTTTAGTTGTGTACTTATTATCCACTTTGAAGAAATTATTTTGGTAATTGCATTACAGATCTGAAGAAGTGAAAATTTATGGTTAAATTATAAAAGGCTGTTTATAAAAAGGTACTTTGTTCTTGCATGTTTAACCTTATGCATAAATCTATTAATTCATTACTGTTGCTCTATAAATTTTTCCTAAGGTGAGAAAAAATCACTACATATCAAAAAATTAATTTAACAAATACATGTTGCATGCAAGGCCTATTAATTTGAAATAATTTTTTTCTTTTAAAAAATATGAGAATCCAGGGCACCTGGGTAGCTCAGTCAGTTAGGCATCTGACTCTTGATATCCACTCAGGTCATGATCTCAGGATGGTGAGATCCAGCCCTGCATGGGTTCTGCGCTCAGTGGGGAGTCTTCTTCTCTCCCTCTCCTTCTGCCCCTTCCCCAACTCGTGCACCTGTGCACGCTCTCTCTTTCTCAAATAAATAGATAAATCTTTAAAAAAATAAAAAAATAAAAATATAAGCATCCATATATATAGCTTTATAGATATTTAAACCTAAAACTTGAGAATTCAGAGAACTCTTACTTGAACTAATCTAAGTTTGTGGCATCTATTTCTAAATAAAATGAATAGTCAATAGTTATATTTTCCCTTTCCTACATTTTGGGTCCAATGTTTTTTTTTCCTTAGGCTTACTCAACACTTGGAAGACAATACTGGAGTTCTTATGAAATATTAGAAGTGAATAAAAGCCTGTCATAGGAGACAGACATCTCTTGCAAACAGTATTGGGTAATACGGTTCACCCAGGCAAACTGCTAGTCATGTGCTGATAACTAACTTTAACAGTCTGGAGTAAATTATCCTGATAATAAGACCCAAACATGACTAAGATTTTTCAAAATTATGTTTGCTACTACTTTGAAAAATAAAATTCTTTTTTTTCACTTATATTTTCTAAAATATTTGGAGGTTTTTGAGATTTGTATACTGATAAGATTACCTTGATATCTATACAATCTATCAGTTAGAAATAAGACAATATTTGATATCTCTGAAATTGATGACAAGTGATCCAAGGAATGAAAAATTCAAATATACATTTGCTTTGCCACATAACTACTTCACTGCTGGTGGATACATGAAAGAGGAACCCATACTAAACTGGCTGATGCCCAGCTCCCCAGGAATTAGTGGGATATAGTGCTGGACATGACGTTACCTTGAGTACATGACAGTCAGCCCCTAACCAGGCTCTGATTCACAAGCCTAGGAGGTACTCGCTTTAAGTCCTTGGGTAAGATATGAACTTGTGGTAATTGGGCCATTTTTGTCGAATGTCTCCACTGTTCTTTTCTTTCCCAGTCTTGTTTGACTTTATCGGTGGTGTTGTTTAAAAAAAAAAAAAAAAAAGTAGAACGGGCAGCCAAAGCTGCTGCTGACCATCTTGGGAGTATTTTAGTATTACAGTGTTCGAGTGTGTGTCTGACAGGGCCTAGGAGCAACTACATCAGAAAGGTACTTTTCTGTTTTGTTTTGTTTTTTTGTTTTATTTTCCTCACAGAGTGGTAGGCAGAGTCTGGAGCTGGAGTTGGCTGTCATGTCCAAGTCTGTCTGCTTTTTAAAATTTTGTTTGTTTGAAATTACAAGAGTAAGATGAACTGCAGTATAAGGTGGGCTGTTTTGATATATTTCAGTTCTGATACCACTTCTCTTCAATGTTAACATGAATGAGTGGTTGTAGTTTTCTTTCCATCTAAAGATGTGTTATGTTATTGCATCAGTGATTATGTTAAAGACATGACTATAAAACAAATCAGTAAATGCAGTCCATCTTTGCTTCATTCCATTTTACTCAAACCCTTTCAAAATTAAGTAATTTGTAGCCAATGCTTCCTTGATTATAGATTCAAAATGATTAAAATTGTATAGTAATATATTACATAAATCCATAAATTTAGTATACTTCTCTTATAAAAAAATCACACATGCTGATATGTATTCATTTTAACATTAAGACTGTAAATAGTGTGTTTAATGTAAACAATGTGCTAAAACTGTAAGACTTGATTTTAAAATTGTTAGGATTTTATTTTATATTCTAAATTAATTAAAATTAATAATAATCAAAAGTAAAATAGAATTGTTGGATCCCATTCTCTTACTAATACCATGAGCAGGCAACTCCAGCCATGTTTGTAATATATTTATGAAATATTCATATATATGTAAAAATAAATTTGTGACAATTTAACTCTTTATTCTTATTCTGATTCTTCTCATTGAGGCTAACTATAGTGATGGGAGACATTTGTTTATACAAAAGGAAATACTTTACTACCTTATTTTAAAACAAACCTGGACTAAAACCCCCCGTATCTCAAGGAATGTAGGTAATTGAAATGTATTTTTGTAAAACATAACTTTTTAAAATGGCAAGATAGACAAAATTTATGAGCTTTCACGCACATGAAAAATGAAACTTTACATAAAGTTTGTTAAGAAATGGATTTGAACATATGTTAAATCATTTCTTCTAAAACTGAAGTAACTAACAAGAATATGAAAAATTATACAAGTAGTTTATGAACTAGGGAGATTTTTTCTCCCTTCTAATGTTATTTTTATAAATGTTATCACTAATTAATTTATACTGTCTCAGGTAGAACTTGAGTCTCCTGCCACTATACTTAAAGTGTCTTAAGAGACTGTTTTATTATCTGAAATTAGCCTCCACTCTCCCAATGGTTGTTGCTTGCTTACTAAAGCAATATGTGAACCTATGATTTAAGCTTTTACAACACAGTGATTCCATTCTGCCACTGTGACAAAAAGTATCTGACTGCTGATTGAATTCTCTGTATTCGTTTCACCTCCCCCCCCCCAATCTCTGTTAGGTTCTGAGCTCATGCCCAAAGCGCTCTCCACCAGGATAGTGGGAGGCATTTGGTGGTTTTTCACACTTATCATCATTTCTTCGTATACTGCTAACTTAGCCGCCTTTCTGACAGTGGAACGCATGGAATCCCCTATTGACTCTGCTGATGATTTAGCTAAACAAACCAAGATAGAGTACGGTGCGGTGGAGGACGGTGCAACCATGACTTTCTTCAAGGTAAGTCCTTCTGGTTATCTACAATTTACATATTAAAATGACAGAGTGAAAATAAACCTTTCTCTCTTGATGAATGTAAGTGTGTAGCAACATTGTTATTTTTGCAGAATAATCAATAATGTATACCTCAGGGGATAGAGAGGTATAGAACTAAATATATGGTGATCAAGGCAAAACATTGCAGTACTTGCAAATGTCAAGGAGTTTTTGCTTTACAAGGATTCCCTTTTTGTTCGAAGGAAAATCTACCCACAGGTAACGTACTTTTTTCCTCAATAAGGTTTTATCTTTGACTGTAAATATATATAAATAAATGAATATATATTAGTGTATATAAATACATAATGTATTAACATATAATTAATATAATGAGTGTATTAATATAGTGTTTTGGTTATATGTTCATATATTTACTAATATATGTATATTAAATAGTAGTAGATTCAGACTCCACAAGGCTTAGCTATTCCAGAAGAATAGAATGATTACATGCAAGAATATTTCTCATATATACATTTCTTCCTTTTAAGGTCAGACAAGTTTTACTTGTCCAGAAGCCTGCGGAAAAGAAGGAAAATAAATGATAGAAACAAGTAGAAACAATGTTTTTTATCCCATATATTCATCTGCCTAATATTCTGTAAGGCACAGAGTCTGAAAATGGGTTATGCCACTGAACTATCAATGGTTTCCGGAGGGACAGCCCTGTGGGACACTTAAATGGAAAGAGTGCTTGGACCAAATTCCAGGCATATAGAGTGCCTTTCCCTCCTCTTTGTTATTCCTTTCTTCTTACTCCAGCTGATCTCACTGGGCCAAAGTAGTTTAAATGGGGAGATTTCACTTTAGGAAGCCAGTCTCACTTCATAAGTCCTTTTACATTTTACCAAGTCTTTTTAAATTCTTTGTAGGGTGGGCAAAAATTTTAAGCATCGGATATATTCTTTCACTGTTCAGACAAATGGAATTGGCAATTTAAGTATGCAGAAGTGGTAGAGTTTTTTAAAATAATTGACTCAAGCTATAAAATAAATTCTTTCATCAAGTACCTATTGAGTACCAAAAATTATACTACACGTTGGTATTCTAGAGCAAATAACATCTATTTCTCACTTTCAAGGAGATTATAGTTTAGTTGGACACATGGAGGACTAAATCAACAATCATGGAACTGGGTTTTATGTGACTTAAAACAGCAACTTTGCCAAATAATTATGGGGTTTTCATTGTACGAATTCTTACAAAACTAAATCAGCTCTTATTTTTCAGGAGGACACTGAATATCCAAAGAATGAGATAGATTGAGTATTTAATCAAATCTATGTAATTCTTAACATTTAATTATTTTCAAAGTGAATTTGTCATATGGCTAGATGAAAACTTGAATGTGTATTTTACACTTGACTGGAAAATCATTATTATTTAATCACATTTATTGTATAACCAAATATGAGCAAAGTACTATGATCAGTATAGTGCTATTTGACTATATTAATTGTAATTGATCAATTTTTCCCTGATTGGATATTCAGAAATAATAGAGATAGATTTTCTTGTATAACTTTTTTGTTTTCAAAAAGAAATCAGCTGTTGAAAATGCTAAATGCACATTGTCAATGTCAATAATTTTGTAGGGAGTGAATATATGATGCATTAAAATTATTACAGTATCTGAGACTTTTGAAGAAGAGTTTGTAAAATAACACAGAGTGCCTAAAGCAAGTGATTTGATACCAGAAGTTGAGTATTTCTGTTTCAAAAATACAGCAGAGTTTTCATTTCATTATTATTTTCCAGAAGACTCAAATATTTTAAGTTTTGAAGCTCTTTTATACTATGAGCAAGGTTTATCTCTGGAAAATCAATTTGAAAAAAATTATTTTTTTCTTATCTTTAGGCTTATTTTCTCCCTTTTTTGTCTTTTCAGTCTTTTCAATTTTCTCTTCTTTTTTAATTTTAATTTTTTTTAGCTCAATCACTCTGCACTGTTAGTGTCATTTTTCCCTACTTTCACTTCTCCTTGTTACTGACTTTTCTTCTCCCTCTTTCATCTCTTGTTTTTGCTCTCACATGCCAGGTTACCTCTAGCACCAAGAAAAAATTGACATAGAACAATTTTCTGTTTCCAACAGCACAGACTTTCTTTCTGTAGAATTAAGGCCTTCTGGAATCTACACTAGTCACAATAAAAACCACACAGTGATAATCACTAAGTTGACAATTATCTTGTGTTGATAACTTGATCACATACTGAATTCTTACTGTTAAAATTAGAAAAAAAAAGATTTTAAAAGAATCATTAGTTGTTGATTTTTCTTTAGTTATTTTAGTATACCCCTAAATGATACTAATTTCAACCTCGTATTTTAGCTTGTTAAACTATACACTTATACCAGACATGGGTATAAAATTAAAAAAAAATATTCCCTAGCAATCTGGAATTGAAGTAATTGCATGCTCATTTCGCAACTCTGCAACGAACCAGGAAGTAGTGTGTGTATTCTATTTACATTTGATACCATTCTTTTATTTCTTAATTAACAGCAATGCATACAAACACTCTAGGAAGCACCCTTAAGGCATTGATTTCTAAAGGAATTTCCATCTTGTTTTTACAAATTTAACAAGACCCTGCTGTTAGTTAATTGTTCTGGAATGCTCAGTTCCAGAAAATTATTTTAAAGAATGGTATAGTTTTGTTACTACAAGCAAGAAGAGCTGGCTCAAGATGCCTGGTCTTAAAGGGGTAAGTCCTCAGTCTTGCAAAAGCTGAATTAGGCCATTCTATAACGTTAAATAATTATTTTTCCAAAGAACATGCTTGAATTTGTTTATTGAGCTTACATGTATATTGTCTTCCAGAAGAGTTCTTTCTTCTTTTCTTTTATATCCATTACACTCCACATACATTCTTCCCAAGGATAAATGTAAAGCCATGACTGGTAAAATAACTCAAAATTGAGCAGACTGGTGGTTCTTCAGTGTTATTCCATGTAAACAATAGAAAACTATATGACATAAACAATAGGTTCTTAATCATATTTAAATGATAAAATAACTGAAGGCCTAGGAATTTTATTGAAAAACAATAAAGGAGTTGCCAAAACTTCCTTCTTGAAATCTGGGAACTTGGGTGTAGTACAACTGAAATCTCAACCCAGGGCCAAACGCTATACAGAATATTACCAAGCAACAAGCACATTCTTTTCTCCCTGAAGTATAAAGGTTAAAAGAATGAACATATAGATTGCATGTTCAAAAATAACTCAGCTAGAGCCTGTAGGTGTGATGGTTTCTTTTGAGAATCCCTGGATTTTTCAAAGTGACTTATATGTTTTACAGAATGATGCTGAATCACCTATATTTCTATGCAACCCATGACTCAGGTTTTCCAATTTCTAAAGATTCTCTCTCTGGGTTTGGTCTACCCGAAATCTCTGGCTTGTTGCATGTACTAGCACAGTCTGTCCTTCTAAAAAATGTGGTATCAAAGGAGATGTGTGTTCTCTTTTGTGGTTATTAAAAAAAGTTCTGCCACATATTAAAAGAACATTAAAATAGTGTCAAATATCTAATGTAAATCACTTAATACTTCTAAAAACATAGAGGCTACAATTTAGAAGATTTGTTACCAATGAAAAAAACAGTGAATCAGAAAAACTGGACTTAATTCCTGGCTCCACAACCTATTGGCTCTGTTTTGATAAGATACTGTTCCTTGTAAACCTCTGACTCCTCATCTCTAAATTGGAATGACGAATAGGACCATTCTCACAGTATTTTTTTGAATATTAAATGAAAGTTCTACATGATATGCTAACCATCCAGTTAAAGCCTGACAGGTGTTATATGTTAGCATTACTAGAATACATGGCTCATTAAAAATATTCAGAATTTAGGATGATTTTAAACATTGTCAAGTCAATTACGTTTCTATGACCCACAGTAGGATAAATCATTTCAAAATAGATTTAAAAAGAGATCACATCATGTTTATCTAATTGAAATTGCTTCAGTTTTCTGATTATTGTTGTCATGAAGAAGATGTAATTTGGTAAGTAAAATAAAAAGAAACTGTGAAAGCTCTTTTCTAGACTGTGTATTTTGAAATGGTATATTGAGGTGCATGTAGCAATTCTTTGGGGGAATTTATTGCAAATCATAGGTAAAGGGAACTATAAAAATATTTAATTTAAAAATGTTTTCCTTAATTTTAACTTTTTTTTTAACCCAATGATCAAGATGTCCTACTTTAGCTAGTGTTGCCATGCATCTTATGTTCTCAATTACATCATATAGATGTTTATTTGTAAGATATCAAGTTTTTATTCAAGAAATATTTACTGATCATCTCTTATGTGGTAAGAATTGTGTTAAATCTTAGACGTATCTCCTACATCTCCAGGCACCTCCCTACACCTGTCCATTCTATCTCCTACAATCTATTTCCTTTACTACTGTCTTGGTTCAGAAGACTAGTGTCATCTCTGACCAGGGTCTTGTAGAACCATTTAACTTTGTTTTCCCAATTTTGTCCCTGTTGTTCTCACCGGTGCTACCAAGAGTGACTTCAAGTCCTCTAAAATTACCCTCTCCCCTTTGCTTTAGGATATAAACCTAGCTCCTCGGTGTGTTTCTAAGACACCTTATGGACTGACTTCTTATTTCATAGCCACTTGCTCTCACACTTGAAACTATAGCCAAACTGTTGTGTTTTTAGCCCCAGGTTGTGCCACAAGTACATGATGCATCTGCTTCTCCAATGCCTGTTATGCATTTTTTTTTCATCCTTATCCCTTCCTATCAGCCTAATTGGTTATATTCCCTTTATTCCTTAAATCCTATTTTATACTTCACTTATCCCAGACAAATTTTTCTGATCCTTCCTGTGCCCAAATCTACCCAGTTCTGGCAAGGTGATCCTCCTTTCTATTCTCTGAACACTTTTTACCTCAGTTCTCATCAAATTTTCAACCCAATCTGTGTGCTTAGTTCCTCTGTTTCTACACTACACAGCATAGCAGGGGGCAGGGATTGAATCTGTATCATTCACTTTTGGATCTCTATTTCCCTGCATAAGCTTTGCATATGGTTTGGGCTTTGTTAGTTACCGACTGCCACAATGATGTTGCTTAACAAACAACGAAAAACTCAGTGGCATGTAACATCAACCTTTATTTAGCTTATATTTCTAGAAACTTGGAAGTCCAGAGACTTTAGTACAGTCCTATTTCTAGAAATTTGGAAGTCCGGAGACTTTAGTACATTTTGAACAGAATTATGAAAGCAATAACCAAGGGATTTGTAGTATCAACAATAAAAGTAATAGCCAAGGATATCATGGCATAACCATCATTACTCAGAAGAGCTAATACATTAGTCATTTCGCTCACCCACATGACCTCAACTGTTTGATCATATTAAGTTTCTAAAACATTTGCTTTAAGCCATTGTGGCAGATATAGCTATCATGTGTTCTTTATGATCTGCTACTTATTCTGAGTTTGCCAATTCATTGGTCTTCTAAAATTAAATTCTTTTGCACCAAGATGACAGTGCTTTTGCCAATACCATTTCTGCTAAACTTTCGCGGACTTTAAATATGTCCAGTTGAGTCCACTTATAATCTAAAAAACACACCCACAGTTCTTTTTAAAATGTGCCTCTCTCTAGACTAATTGTTGCAATGGGATAAAAGCTTTTTCCTGGAGGAGAAAATCTACAAGGCATTGCCTTAACTTTCTCAGAGGTCTTAACGAAGCAGCTCGAGCGACATGCTTAATTTGTTCTATAATTAAGGACTGGCGCCATGTTGAAACAATCTGGAGAACTTTTACTGGCTTGAGACATTGAAGATTAGGAACACTTAAAATTACCCAACCATGCAAATTCTAACTCTACTGTATCACCTGTAAGTACTGTTTGCAAACAGCTCAGTTCTTTTAAATTATTTCTCCCCCACCTTCTTCTCGTCCTTGCTCTTCATATGATTGTTAATATTCTATATCTTCCTAGTACTACCTTATCCTATGTAGCTAAAAGTAACTAGCTGATACCTTGAATATTTTGTCATTTTGTCTAGAAATGTTTTGGCCAAGTCCAAAAGATTATTAGTGCATTTCAATCTTCCAACTTACTCTAAGGCACACTTTAAAAATATTATTTCCCCCTATATTCATAGATCCCCATTTCCCCATTTTCTTCTAATAATTTCACTGCAATCTACTATATGACCTTAAATCAGTGTTACATATTTGTTCTTTTTATGGCAGCAACTCACATCTTTTTTCTTTTTAAGATTTTATTTATTTATTTGACAAAGAGAGACACAGCTAGAGGGGGAACACAAGCAGGGGGAGTGGGCGAGGGAGAAGTAGGCTTCCCACGGAACAGGGAGCCAGATGTGGGGCTCAGCTCAGGACCTTGGGACCATGATCTGAGCAGAAGGCAGACGCTTAACAACTGAGCCACCCAGGGGCCCCAGCAACTCACTTCTTTTACCAATTCTGTACAGTAATCCCTTGGCACAATGAGTATTGCATTCACTGATGGAAAACCTATGAAAAAGGATTTTAGGTAGAATGTGTGATTATCTTCAAAAGTTTGCTAATCTGTAGAGAATTAAAAATGTTTTTTTCAAAATATGTAGCCCTCTATGGCATTTTCATTTTTAACTTTGGGTTAAATGTCAGTTTTTTGGAATTATAGGTTATAGTGTTAGGAATGCAAGCAAGTGTATTAATCCACCTGGAGGCAAAGATTTATCCTTTGGTACTTAGCCACAGAGAGGGTTTTGTTTTGTTTATCTTTGTGCATAGTCTCCCTCTTTAGGAGAACTCAAAGTACATCCTAAATGCTAGCTCATTAATCTTTACTGCAACCCCTAAGGAAGGTAGGGAGCAATTATCATTATGCTCATTTAACAGATGAGGAAACTGGGCCATGGAGAGGTTAAGTGACTTATTAATTATGAAAGCAATAACCAAGGGACTCATAGTACCACCAATAAAAGTAATAGACAAAGATATGGCATAACCATCATTACTCAGAAGTTAAGTGCATTAGTCATTTGGCTCACCCACATGACCCAAATGTTTGATCATATTAAATTTCTACAACATTTGATTTAAGCCATTGGGGCAGATATAGCTATCACATGTTCTTTATAATCTGCTACTTATTCTGAACTTATCAGTTCAATGGTCTTCTAAAATTAGATTATGCTAGGGTGACAATATAGGTTTTTAAGCCTGAATTGCTTGTGTGGCATGCCTGTAATGATTTTTTTAAAGACTGAGTGATTTTTGCTTCTTAACCGACTGAGCCACCCAGGAGTCCCTGATTTTTGCTTCTTAAATGCCAACAGAACATAAGTAATTTTTGAGTTGAGAGATAGAATATAAAAAAAATTGGCAGTTTACTGCCTATACTTAATAAATGGATTTAGAAACATATACCATTTAGTGGACATTTCTCATATTTGCCTTCATTTCTACAAAACATAATTTTTGTTTGTTTTTATTTAGAGCAGCGGTTAGTCGTGAAAGTATAATATATTTACTATAAAGTGATTTACACATTGGAGAAGTAAATTTTCAAAATGACATCTAAAATTACTTTTCACATTGAAAAAGGGTTTTCCAAAATGAGTGTTTAGTTTCTTCTTACTATATTGGTGGTAAAACATCTTGAAAGTCCATTTGTGTATGCATAAAATTGACCTAAAATAGCTTACCAAGATGAGAAAGAATCTGAAATGGCTTTGATTCACTTTATTTTTTTTATTGAGATATAATTGACATCAACTTGTGTAAGTTTAAGGAGTACATGTTGATTTGATAAATTTATATGTTGCAGTATGATTATGTAGCATTAGCTAACCCCTCCATCACATCACATAATTATCATTTCCTTTCTGTAGTGAGAACAATTAAAATCTAGTCTCTTAGTGACTTTAAAGTTTATACTAGTGTATTACTGACTATAATCACAAAGCTGTACATTAGATCTCCAGAACTTATTCTTTAAATGTCTTTCATATTCAATGTAGCAAATTCCGAGTTAGGTATGGTCATCACAAAGAAAGGGTTCAATAACTATCTGCACATGGATAGTAATTCAGTATGTCTTTCATTGTGTACCCAATTTACTATTATATGTTTTCTAATCATTTTCCACCACATATCTGGGAGGGATTCTTTGACAATATAATAATTAGAAATTCATTATGCTACCTCATTGAGTTCAGGTATTCTTTCTTAATTACTTGCTTGTGTAAGTGTTGCTGTGCCTAACTTGCCACAAAGTTTTGCTTTCAAGTCATTTTTATTTATTTCAGGTCAATTTATGCTTAGTAATGACACTGCTCTTTTCTCCTCAATAATTTAGATCTCAAATTTCAGCTTTGGGTCTTACCTGGGAGATACCATCTCTGTGCCTAAAAACGTTCAAAAATGGAGTGTTAATATGAGCATATGTATATTGGCATCAAAATTTTGTGACTAAAATTTTTTATTTGTTGATTGACTGTATCTCCCTATGTATGCATCATAAATTCTAGACCATAGCCCAGCAAAGTCAGTAATACTATTTTATCAGGATCCCCAGTTAAAGCTTTACTTCAACTTACAGGCCAGTCTTTTATCCATCAAAATGGTAGATATAGGTCTGCTGCAACCCGTGGGACTGGATGGCATGGATGCCACATGGGAATATGGTCTTATCTGTGATAGGCAATCACATTACTTTGATAAGCAAGAGGATAGCCCTGGTTTTTACATCAGTTTTTCTTTTTCAAGGAATAGAGCCATTATTTTGTCTTATTTGGGTATATCATTCACTAAGTTTAAAAAAATCTTTAAAATATTCATTTGTTTAAAAATCAGTAGTCTCAACCTGTCTGCACATTAGAACATTACAATTTGGGGGTTTTTAGAGAATACTGAGGCCCAGACCCCTCTCTAGGCTAAATAATAAAAATATCTTCAGGTGGGAATATGGGCATCTGAGTTTTTTATAACCTCTTCTGGTGATTCCAATGTGCAGGAAGAGTTAAATTAATTTGAAATATAAATAATCCCTTCATTATTGACATTGATAGTTAATAACTAATTGTATTTACTTCTGCTTCTTTCATATTAATTTGGGCATTCTTCTTTTCTGAAACCCAGATCTCACAAAATATCAGACAGAAGAGTGAAATGATGATAAATATGTTGATTAAAGTCTTACTTCTTTCAAATTATTTATATGGGTTATTTTTAAAGCCTTTTTTCAAAAGAGATCTGCTGAGAGTAAATAATCTAATTCCATCTTCATTTCTGACACCATTCTTGGAAGTCTCCAGTTGGTGGGCATGAGAATTGCTATGTACCAGAATGAAAACAACTAGAACTTTCTCCTTTCTCGGGGAATTATGGTGTCGCGGGGGTGGTGGTGTAAAACCTGACTTTTGTTTGTGTCTCTGAGTAAAAGTTGAGAAAATATATATTATATGGGATCTAGGGAGTGGATACATTTCTTTGTAAGCCTTTTTTACAGGTTCTTCTACCATGGGGGAGGGAGGAGAAATTAAAGACCCATGAGCAGGCATATTAAAGTCTTGGAAGGATTGTACATGTGACTTTTGTGTTCACATTATGGGGACCAGATTAAGAAGAAATGAAGTACCTTACTCTATAGTTTTATATTGAGTTAGATTCTATCCAACAGTTCGAGATTTGGGCTCATGTAGTTTTGTTTCCTGAGCTTAGTGTACTATTCTGTAATATTTGGTGAACTACTACCACTCTTTCCTTGTGGAAAAAAATGCACTTATATTAACTGATGAGGACAAATTATCACACAATTCTAATTGATATCTTTTTTTGTGTGTGTTACTTTGGAATTCCTCATTATCCCTCTGAAATCTCAGCTGAAACCAAGTTCTCCTCAAACATGGCATTCTGCTCTAATGTGGGTGATGGAAAACCAGATATATTAGAGCTTCCAAGCCAAAAACTGTTCTTGCTAACTTGCTTTGCAAGTTACCAATTAAGTAATAACTCAGTGATTATGTAGAAACAATAGAAACTTTATCGTGAATTTTTTATTTCATATTTCAAGTTTGTATATAATCTGGTTTACTGTTTTGATTTTTCTGCATGCTTAAATAAATAAAACAAAACCTGAAATCTTTATGTGATTGAACACTATCTGGGCAGTCAGTTTAGATTAGTGATTAATACTGTTACTGAAATTTCATCTGTCCAAGTTGATGTTTTCTTCATTTTCAGTTAAACAGCTTTTCTAGAAATCTAAAAGAAATCTCTCAGCAAAGATTTTTGTAGCCATACCATTTCTCTTTTACTCCCAAATAATTGTTTTTCTTCATTAATGGTTTTAAGATATGGGTTGTGGGTAATGGATTAATGTTGACATTAAGTTAAGTAGCAATATTTTATTTAATAAAATAAGGTTGACATTTTAAAATTATTATTGTATTTTTATTAGTATCTAATATTAGTCTTGAAATAAATATTTAAAATAAGTATTTATAATGTATTTAATTTATTGGCATAGTAAGGGGGTTCTTTTCACTCAAGGAGATTGTTTCCCTCCCCCATTCTCATCTAACACACAATTTATTGTATGTGAGACCTGATCCTATGTTTATTACAGGGATTTGCATAAGGCCTACAGGAAACCAACACCATTTTACTATGTTCCCATTGCAAGAAATAAAATGGTGCCTTTGAGTAAAGCTGCTTCATCAGACACTAGTTTAGCATGCCAAGTTACAGCTATCAATGGTGAAACAGCAGATGTGAAGGCTAGTTGGCATCAAAGCATATGAGTCGAAGACTTTCCTATGGGAAAGAAAGTGCTTCATTACACTTTATCTATACTAAGAACATTGGTTCTATCAAGCTGTCTGAAAATTAGACTATGATGGGTTTTATTACCCTAGCTCTGCCAGAGTGAATTCAATAGTTAAAAAGTAAGGGAGAACACCATTTTGGGGATTATAAGAAGTGATTAGAGTTTCAACATATTTAAACTCGGAAAGAGCAGCAACTTTTATCTTAGCTTCTCTAAAATGTCTGAGGGACAAAAGTGTAATCCCGCTCTAATTTTCAGTATGTACCAATGAAGCTTTGGGGGACTTGAATCGAAGAAAGAAGTTTTGTGTTTGACAGAACTGTAAAATCTGAGAAACAATGTTTTAATCGCCTTGAAAGGCAAGTGTGTGAGGCTGTTGTCATTCCAGGATACACTGTGGTTCTGTCTCTCTTTTGCCTTCCCTCCTCCACTCTGTGCACGGACCACTCTTGCTGTTTGTCAAGTCAGCATGGCAGCTCAAACACCACATTGCACCTCATCAATCTTAGGAGAGAGGGCCCTACAGGGAGTGAGAAAACTTGAAAAGTCAGTTAATATAGCAATGTTGAGCTGGCATGTCAAGTACTGGATAATGGATAATAGTTGTCACTGTAAGAGTTTATAGCCACTGGTTAGGCAACAATTTGAAAGGGATTTCAGAAAGGCATATTTTTGGATCTAAAAATATAGGCTTAGATAAATATAAAAATTGTTACTTAAAACTTGTAATGTTTTATTTCTCAGATAAAAATAATTAAAATGAAAATTCCTCTTCTATAGAAATTGTAACATAAAAGCATCATTTGGTATTTCTAAAACAAATGTACAAACAAAAACTCAGTTTCTCTGCTTTGTAAATTTTTTGAGAAAATTATCTTAATTGGCATTGTGGCTAAGAAGTATCTATTAATCATGCTTAGTGGGTTTATTTTTTGGTAGGGGGAATCCAACTTTATAGAGTATCAACAAAAATTTATTATCTTTTTGGATTGTCAATTAATTACAGATTGAATACTGTGAAACTTGTACTTAATCCAGAATACCCTTGGCAGTTAATGTTCTTGATTTTTCATGCACCATGATGCCTTTTTTAGGGGGGAGCTATTTTTTTGTTGTTGCAAATGCACTTTAAACTAATTAGCATCTTTGGTCAGCTGAATATTCTTTTGTTCATTTGTTTTCCTATTTCTTTCCCAAAAGTGCTAATGGCAATAATACCACTTTGTTCTTTGGTATTAAGAGCTGATTAAAGACATCATATGGTCATTAAGTTGGTTCTTTCATTATACCATAAAGCAAAATGAGGCTTACTATCACTTACAGCTACTGCCATCTTTTCATTTAAAGACAACACAGAGCAGTTTTCCCTCTTGACAGCAACCAAAATGTAGGGTCTTTGGCCCTTCTAATAGTCAATGACCTTATTACTTCATCACACATATTCACAAGTAGCAAACATAACTCATAAAGCATCCTTTCTTTTTTATACCCTTTTCCTACACTGACATAGATTGGAAGAAAGACAAAATAAACTTTAGAGCTTATTCATAGGTGTTGATAATTGCAAACTGAATATAATAGATTCCTCAACAATATTGCTTTTAAAAATATGACTAGATTAAGCTTAATGCTAAATGTCTTAGTCGTAAAGAAGTCAAATTCTGAAATAATTCAAGTTCTTTTTGCTGTGATATTATTGACTGTGGCACTTGGTAAATATCTAGTGCATACTGGTGAGCACTTTTGTTGACCTCCTGTATTCAGAGAAATTCCTTAACAGTTTCATAAGTAAAGAACTATCCAGATGAGTCAATGTGTCTGCATTATGAATGATTATGTAATTTATCTTTCTTATAGTTTCCATATTAAACCTGTTTTAGTGGAAGAATAGTTCAGGGTTGGCAATAATTTGTAATTTATTTTTCCTGACAGCATTTGAATAATAATTTTTTTGTTATTAGTCTATTGTATATACCATAGCACTAGTGGAGTTCAGTGAAAAGATTTGATTATCTCTAACGGTAGGTGTTTTCTTTATTAAATATTGTAATTACAGCTAATTAGAGGTTACACAATAAATTAGTTTGCTTTGTAGGTCCCTTGACTGTTTTCAGAACACTATGAGTCTATGCTTCATTTTAATTTATTACAAAAATAGTTAAATAAAGACCAAATAATTAGAAAGCATTATTAATAATAGGTATAAAGATTGTTGAGTCAATACAATGCAGTTTAACAAAATGTTTAAATGCATAAACTAGGTTGTGTCATGAAATCATACATCTGTCACTCACTGGGGATTTATTTAACCTCTCTAGACTTTTTGTAGGTAAACTGGGGTATAATTATATATCTTATAGATTGTTAACATAAAGCACTAAACATGTGATAAACTCCCAGTATGTATTTACTGCTTTCCTTATTTTAAGGACCTTAATAGTTGAATTGTTAAATTCGGTAGCAGATGAAACCATTTCCCTCAATATGAACACTTGCATTCCTGGAGATACATCTAGTTTACCTATGGTCGATGCCAAAATCTGACACTCAGTTGCATTTATGTTTGATTCGTGATTTGATCCTGGTTGTAGATTATTAAAAAATATTCTGGATTACTCTCTTGTACTGCTGAAAAGATAAAATGCATTATGAATCCAGTTCTATCCATATATTATTTATCATCTTTTAATTAATGATCTTTTTATTAGTGGTTGTTTAATTAATGGTCTTTTTATTAACATGTGAGATTTACTTTGACAAATAATTCATGCACAAAATTAATGCTTAAATAGAAGAGAAATTCCCATTTTTAATTGTTCTTCCTCTCCATAAATATTGACCATTGTAATTTTAGCAAGTTTCTTTTTCTCTTATAAAACTAATGCATATGACTCATGAGAGCTATAGAATTTTAGGAAAACAAAGGAAAAATTGCTAAAGTCCAACCTACAAAGGCAAATCTTAATATCCTTTAACAAAAGTGTCCAGTATTTTCTCTATGGATATATATATTTAAGGATTTATTTACTTATTTTAGAGAGAGAGAGAGAGAGAAAGAGAGAGAGACGGAGGGAGGGGCAGAGGGAGAGGGAAAACAGACTCCCTGCTGAGCAGGGAGTCAACACAGGGCTTGATCTCACAACCCTGAGATCATGACCTAAGCCAAAATCAAGAGTTGGTCGCTTAACCAACTGTGCCACCGAGGTGCCCCTCTCTATGGATATACTTTTACCTCATTTTTTTTTCCTTGTTTCAGTGTTAAAGACTTTTAGGCTTTATATAGTTTTACAAATATCATATTTTCACTGAACACAGGTACTAATGCTCTTTTCAGGAATATGCTTCAAAGATTCATTATCAGTAAAACAGGGTTATAAGAATGTTCTTATGATACTTTCAGAAATATTTTTTTCTTGAGATAAAGTCTAAAACAAAAGCCTTTTGCTAATTTCAAAACCCATTCACCTAGTCATTGCAAACTTTCAAAGTATGTTTATATATAAACACACATGTATAGCAAAGAAATAACTTATAAGTTAAATACCTAAGATACCAATTGAGAAATTCATTTTTAATGCTCATTGCATTAAAATATCAGAAAATGTAGTGCTTTAAAATATTAAATTTATACATGTTTTTAATCAAACCTTAAAGGAAAATTGGTAGAGAGATGATATTAAGGTTATCTGTTTAGGCTTCCTCATACAATCTTGTCTGTAAGTGAAAGAGAAAAAAATCTGGTAATAGAAATATATAGGAGTAGTCATTAACCTTTTTCAGTGAAGCTATATTGAGAAGAATGATTATAGAAATATCTTTTTTTAATCCACATTAGCTGCAATTTACCTAGTCTTTCCATGTCTATAAATGAGAAAGAACATTTGCATGGCTGTACTCTCATAAAGAGTTGACATTGAATGCATTTGGGTTGGAATACAGTTTCTCAGTTACTGGGATGCCCAAGACACACTGGTATCAGGGAACTCTATGTTAGTTCATATTCTTTAAGTATTCTTATACAGATATTTTTGTTATATCAGCCTTCTCTTCAACACTAGAAGAAAATAACCCAGGCTAATTCTAACAAATAGAATTTAGTGGAGTGAATTAGGAATCCATATTGTCAAAATGAAAGGAAGTGACTAAGACGGCCATAACTAAGAAATGATCATGCTTAAAAACAACCATTTTTAGGTTTACCTAATACATTCTAACCTTTAGGAAGATGTTTCATAAAGGATTCCCCAAATTTGATGATGATGATGATGATGATGATGATATTGAAGATGTTGATGTTCATGACACAGACCCCTCTGGAATCCAGGGAAAACACTAGAGCTATTTATGTCTATGAATTAAAAGCAATAGAGATGACTTTAAGAAAACCAGCAAAATTTATTCTCAAGGAATCAAACAAACTAGCATTAGCAAGAGGATAACTTACAAAGTCAGAAAGAATTCTTTATTTGAAGGTGTCTGAAAACTAATTTTGTGGGAACAGGAATCCTAAGATCATGGGATGTAACTTTGTCATAATGAAGGAGCTTGTGCATAAGCATCAAGCCTGCTAGGCTTCTCTTTCAGAGCTGTTTTTTCTCTGGGGCCCAATCATTGCAAATTGCCACTTCCATTTACTTTACACTGATGCCGTAACATGCATAATTCTTAAAGTAAACCTCTACTAGCTAGAAGAACAAAATTAATTTTATTTTGAAAATAATAATGGTAACTCAACTCTTCCTATATCTTTGTGTGTGTGTTGTCAGTAGACATACAATAGCTATCATACCATCCTTCTCACTCATCCTTATTAGCAATTGTTTCTTTCCAAATCTCAGGCCTAATTTATTGTCCCTCCTATATCTTGAAAATAAGGTTGCAATGATTTACTCTTACCACCTCAAGAAACACTTGAGCATTTTGCTTGTGCTTCTTTCTTTGAATTTGGGAACACTTTTAACAGTGTCAAGATCAGTAGTTTGCTACAAAACTCTTCAAAGAAATATCACTATCTCAGCCTAAGAAATAAGACTGGAGTTCTGCTTTGTTACAGCTTTTAATAAAATGTCCATGGCTGTTAAATACATGAAATGTGGCTCATGCAACTGAGGAATAAAATTTCTTTATTTTTTTAAATTGAAGTGTAGTTGACACACAATGTTTCAGTAGTTTCAGGTGTACAACATAGTGATTAGATTAGTCTATATGTGATGCTGTGCTCACCACAAGTCCAGCTACCACCTGTCACCATACAATGCTATTACGACACCATTGACTCTACTCCCTGTGCTATACTTTTATCTCCATTGTTTATTCTTTCTGTAACTAGTATACAATGTTAAATTTTATTTAATTAATTTAATAGAAAATTTGAACTTGAGGCAGTATAGACATTTTCACATTAAACACAAAATTGTATATTTATTTTAAATTTTGCATCATGTTAAATGTTGTATTGCAGAGCATGTGATCAGTGCCTGTGTCATTTTTAGTATTACTCATAAACAAATCAGCGATAGCAGTGGCAATGGATTTATCCAGTTCAAGTGATTTCTTCTGTGTACTGATGCACCATTCTAAAGTGCTTGTTTAGCAGTTTATGCATGCGACCTAAGTTACAATGATAACTATGTAAGCCATAACTGGTAATTAAATTGAAATATAGGGGTGCCTGGGTGGCTCAGTCAGTTAAGCATCTGCCTTCAGCTCAGGTCATGATCCTGGGGTCCTGGGTTTGAGCCCGGTGTTAGGGTCCCCGCTCAGCAGGGAGTTTGCTTCTCCCTCTTCCTCTGCCTCTTCCCCTGCTTGTGCATACTCTTTCTCTCTTTCTCTCAAATAAATAAGTAAAAATCATAAAAAAATAAATTGAAATACATACTATTATTTTAAACAAAATATAATAAAATTATTTTTCTAGTTTAAAAAAGTACATATGGGCAAATTTTCAAATTTAAAATGAAGGTATACTGTTGAAGCAGAATTGAGTAGAAGTGGAAAATCTAACTGGGTAAGTAGAGATAACTGGAACAGTAAAGAATAAGTGTCTGGATGAAGATATGTTGTAGATTTCACCGTAAATGGCAATTGCAACTTGCTGAGGCAGAGCAAAGGGGAAAAGCTATTTGTTGCATAAACAGATTTTTAACAATCATAAAGTCATTATCAAGAAATAATCTCAGGGGTGCCTGGGTGGCTCAGTCATTAAGCATCTGCCTTCGGCTCAGGTCATGACGACAGGGTCCTGGGATCGAGCCCCGCATTGGGCTCCCTGTTCAGTGGGAAGTCTGCTTCTCCCTCTCCCACTCCACTTGCTGTGTTCCCTCTCTCGCTGTGTTTCTCTCTGTCAAATAAATAAATAAAAATCTTTAACAAAAAAAAGAAAAAAATATTCTCAGAAAATACATAGTGAATTTGATAAAGTTTCTCTTGACAGTAAAAGAATCAATGAAATTAGTTGCCTGAAATCAGAGTCAACTGTTCTAAGAATTTAAAAATGATTTTTAATAGGATCTGAGGTTATACCTTTGGACGCTATTGAACAACATGGATTATTAAACATAGAAAAAAAGTAGATGAGAAGATGATAAAAGATATTATTTCAACTATGGAAATGTTAGAAAATTATGAAGAAAAGATTAAAAGGAATATTGTACTATAACTAAAAGATCTTCAAAGAAACCACCAAACAATTGCCCATAGTATATAAGAACTTTCTAACAATAGTAAATATCAGTTGATTTAAAATTTAAAAAAATTGCAAGCACTTTTTTGTAGATGTAGATGAATTATGCAATGTAAGAGATACTGTTTAATTACTACTTTGGGTACATTTTTTCTGAAAGGACTTCCAAATTTAGGAAGAAATGTCAAGTTTTGAACTAAAAAAAAAAGAACTAGTGGCATAGGTATTTTTGAATCTTTTATGGATATCAAAGAAGAATTTCAGCTAAAAATAGGAAATTTGGTTTCTTTCATAATGATTGATGCACCATCTATGTTAGGTAAAATTTTAAAACAAGAGTGATGTTTTCCTTATGCTTTATGATATTAAAATTATTTGTGCTTGGTTTTGAAGCCGACTCTATGACAAGTGTTATGGCATGGTTGTTAGTATCTTTTAGCATACATGTTTAGATGCTATGACTCATTGCAGTTTATAGAACTATTGAAAGAAATACAAGACAACAATTTCGTGGCTTAGTGATGATTTTGCAGTTTTTTGGCCAATGTTCTTTGAGTCATGGAGGTCTTACAAACATGTACTGAAGTGTTAACTTCAACTCAAAATTTTCATAAAATTAAAGAAATGACTGCCAGATTTTTAATAATCAAAGATTAAGAAAATGGCAGTATGGGGCGCCTGGGTGGCTCAGACGTTAAGCGTCAGCCTTCGGCTCAGGTCATGATCCCAGGGTCCTGGGATCGAGTCCCGCATCGGGCTCCCTGCTCAGCGGGGAGTCTGCTTCTCCCTCTCCCACTCCCCCTGCTTGTGCTCTCTCTCTTGCTTTATCTCTCTCTGTCAAATAAATAATTAAAATCTTTAAAAAAATGGCAGTATGTTTTAGTTTTTTCACTAATAGCTCACATTACAAAAACACACTAAATTCCCCATTTCATTTTATGAGTTTCCACCTGTTTTATAAAATCATATAGTCTCACATCACATTGAGACTGAAAAAATATGTTTCCAAATTTATATCTGTTGATAGTGATAAGTCATTTTCAGAATTATGTTTTTCCCTTTGAGTTCCAAGATGATACTTCTTTCTATATTAGTTGATCCTACTTTGACAGTTTTAGGTTTTTCTCACTCTTAAGTGAGAAGAATTTGATGGGGATTTGATGTTGACCACAAACCAGTTGAACAAATCTCTCTATCCATTACAGCTTGAAAGCAGGATTGCATGCATAGTTGTAGCCCAATTCTCAGTAGCCAAAAGGGTTTTTTTTTTCTTTTGTTTTCTTACAGAGTTCTTATGTCTTACCTAAGACAGAATTGATGTTCTCTTATCGTCAGGGTCTCTAGCTTTCTGATTCTCTGAAAGAGAAGTAACTCTGCCTTCTGCTTCTCTTATCTGCCCAACATTTCTATGAGGAAGAACCAAGCACAAATAATTTTAATATCATAAAGCATTTCTAATGAGGAGTACTCTACCATGCCCCCAGTCTCCCCCCACCCCATCTCCTACAGATAATCCCCTCTTATACTGCTTGTCCAGGTATTTTCTAGCATCTGTAGCCCCTAAATTAACACACAAGTCCAGACAATAGAACCAGGAAACACTCTGTCTCAAAATTAGTGTCTACAAAGGCAAAAAGGGGCTAGTAAGTTTATTGGACAAAGAGAATTTAAAAGGAGCATAGTGTATAGGTGGAAACTGGTGTACCTATGTCATTTCAACCTGGCAGTAGTATTTTATTCTAACAAGGGTGGGTCACTGATTTTATTTAATTTTTTAATTTTTTAAATTTTATTATGTTATGTTAATCACCATACATTACATCATTAGTTTTTGATGTAGTGTTCCATGATTCATTGTTTGCATATAGCACCCAGTGCTCCATGCAGTACGTGCCCTTCTTAATACCCATCACCAGGCTCACCCATCCCCCCACCCCCCTCCCCTCTAGAACCCTCAGTTTGTTTCTCAGAGTCCATAGTCTCTCATGGTTCGTCTCCCCCTCCGATTTCCCCCCCTTCATTTTTCCCTTCCTACAGCTGAAGCATCATTATACTTAAAAGAAATCTCTCAGACTCCAGCAATAAGATGTCTGTCTGTTAATTTTCCATGTTGTGAAGAGTCATCTTTTGGTGTATCTTACCATATTAATATACTGTACTGTGCTGTTACTAGAGAAATCATTCAGTGCAGTTATTCAAATGCTTTTTAAAACTGGAAATCCATAATCTTTGTTTACTTTTAAATGTTATACTCTGTATATACATGAAACTGCCTTCTAAACTATAGTCATTATAACCCTTGAACTATGAAGAAAACTTTCTACATCTCCTATCCAGTCTTCTTTAACATGATGGATATAAGATATTGAAAAGGGTTGAATATATAATTAACATTATGGTTAATAATACCATAATACATACTTGAGAGTTGCTAAAAGTGGAGATCTTATATGTTCTTACCACACTTTTTGGATATATAAATAATGCTGCTATGAGTATTTATATACATGTTTTTGATGGACATAGGTTTTCATATTTCTTGGGTAGATACCTAGAAATAGAATTGCTGGATCATATGATAACTGTGTGTTTGACTAACTGAGGAATTCCTAGACAGATTTCCAAATGGCTGCACATTTTGATATTATCAGCATCATTGTATAGAGGATTCTGATTTCTTCACATCCTCACCAACACTTTTTATCTTTTTTATTATAACCATTCTATTGAGAATGAAGTGGTGTTTCATTGTGGTTTTGATTTGCATTTCCCTGATACTAATGATACTGAGCATTTTTTATGTGCTCATTGACCATCTGTATATCTTTGGAGAAATGTCTAGTCATATTTGCTGAATTTTAAATTGAGTTATTTATCTTTTTATTGAATTTTAAGAGTTCTTTACACTTTTTAGATACAAACCCCTTATCAGAAATATGATTTACAAATTCTTTCTTTCATTCTTGGGTTTTCTTTCGACTATCTTGATTATGTTCACTGATGCACAATTTTTTTTTAATTTTGATGAATTCTGATTTATATATTTTTCTTTAGTTGCTTGTGATGTGAGTATTACATCCAAGAAGACTTTTCCTAACCTAAGGTCCTAAAAATTTACTATTATATTTTCTTCTGAGAGCTTTATAATTTTAGCTTGTACATTTAAATCTATGATCCACTTTGAGTTAATTATTGTGTATGACGTGGGGAACAGGGACAACTTTACTCCTTTGCATGTCAATAACCAGGTGTCTCAGCACCATTTGTTGAAAAGACTATCCTTCCTCCATTGAATTGTTTTGACTCTCTTGTGAAAAGCCAAATGTCCATAAATGTAAGGGTTTATTTCTAGAAAGTTAAGTCTATTCCATTGATGTACATTTTGAAATTAGGAAGTGTGAGTCCATTTTTTTTTTCTTTTCAAGATTGTTTTGACTATCTGGGCTTCTTGTATTTCCATAAGCATTTAAGGATAACTGGTCAATTTCTGCAAAAAGCCAGGTGGAATAGTAATAGAGATTGAGTTGAATTTGTATATCTATTTGGGAAGTATTGTTATCCTAACAATGTTAAGTTGTCTGATCCTTGAACATGGAATGTTTTTCCATTTATTTAGGTCTTTAATTGTCTTTCAGCAATGTATTAAAATTTTATGATATAAATCTTGTGCTTCTTTTAAAAATGTGTTCCTCTGTATTTTTATGCTATTATAAATGGAATCGTGTCTAGAATTTTATTTTCTAATTGTTAATTGCCAGTTTCCAGAAATAGAATTGATTTTTGTGTATTGACCTTATATACTGCAACTTGCCTAAACTCATTTATTACTTCTAATGTCTTTTAGTAGACCACTTTGAATTTTCTATATGTAAGATTATGTCATCGAAAAAGAGAGTTTTAATTTTTCCTTTCCAATCTGAATTTTTCCTTTCTATATGTAAGATTATGTCATCGAAAAAGAGAGTTTTAATTTTTCCTTTCCAATCTGAATAATGATTCACTGAATCATTTATGCATTGGTAGTTTCTTGAGCACCTATGATATGCCATTGGTTCCATATGTGCTCAGGAAAATCAGGTTACTAGAACATCCACTCCCTCAAAATACCTTGTTGGAGGAATTAGGATCCAAAAAAAAAAAATTAAAATAGAGTGGACTTAGTAATGTGCTTATCTTCTTCCACAAACTCCCTTCAGTCCTGTCAAATCCTTATTCATTCTGTCAATCTAAAAATCTATTGGAGCATCACTTCTTTCAATTTTTCTAATTCTTTCCCAGCCTATAGCATTTATCCAGGAGTATAAGATTGTTTTAAAATGCAAAAACCAATTAATGTTGTTCATCTTATCAATAGAATAAAGGAGAAAAGCAACATGACCATCTCAAAGACTCAGAAAAAGCATTTGACAAATCCAGCTCCTCCTCAAGATAAAAAACATTCAAAAATAGGAAAAAATAGGAAATATATATATACGCGTGTGTGTATAGGCACACATGGTTATGGATGCTGTGAACTCCCATGATCTGCTATCTGTAAGCTGGAGACCCAGGAAAACCAGCGGTATAATTCAGTCTGAGTCTGAGGGTCTGAGAATAAGGGAAACTGATGGTGTAAATCCCAGTCTAAGGGCAAAAGACTAATGTCTTAGCTCAAATATCCAGACAGAGAGAGAATTCAACCTTTCTCTGCCTTTTTGCTCTATTTGGGCCTCCAACAGATAGGATTGTACCCACCCACACTGGGGAAGGCAATTGCTTCACTCAGTCCAGAAACACATTCACAGACACACCCAGAAATAATATGCAACCGGATATCTGGGCACTCTGTGTCCCAGTCAAGTTGACCCATAAATTTAACTATCATAGATTGTCTTCATTCTGATATGGAACAACCATAAAAAATCTATACTTAATAACACAATAATAGTGAAAAACTAAATGCTTTCTCCCTAAGATCAGAAACAAGACAAAAATGTACACTCTTGTCAATTCTAATCAACATAATACCATAATACATACTTGAGAGTTGCTAAAAGTGGAGATCTTATATGTTCTTACCACACTTTTTGGATATATAAATAATGCTGCTATGATTCTGATTTCTTCACATCCTCACCAACACTTTTAACTGCAAGTTTTTATAAATAGTCTTGTATCACAATCTTAAAAGCTGCTAATTTCCCTCCAAATTTCACCTACTGTCTCAATGAATTTGGATGAATTCTTTTGTTCTTAAGGTTCTCTGAATTTTTCTGCTTTTAAGATTCTTTTTTTGTCTTTTGAGATTTTAATTATAGTGTGTCCTGCCCGGTCTTTTCAGATTCATCTTCTTTAGAACTCTTTGAGTTTCCGGGATCTGAATATCTGTTTCCTTACTCAGGTTAGGGAAGTTTTTAGCCATTATTTCTTCAAATAAGTTTTCTGCCCTTTTTTCCTTCTATTCTCTTTCTGGGACTCTTATAATATGAATGTTATTTCATTTCATGTTGTTCTGTTGGTCGCTTAATCTATCTTCATTTTTAAAAATACTTTCTTTTTTTTTTTGCCATACTGTTTGGGTGAATTCCACTGATCTGTCTTCCAGTTCGTTTATTCTTTCTTCTGCTTCATCTAGACTGATGTTGAACCCTTCTGGTGTATTTTTTTTAGTTCAATTATTGTATTCCTCAGCTCTATGACTTCTGTGTGGTATTTTTAAATATTTTTATCTCTTTATTGAATTTCTTACTCTGTTTGTCCATTTTTCTGAGTTCAGTGAGCATGTTTATGACCATCATTTTGAAATTTTTATCAGGTAAAGAGTTTTATTATCTCTGAAAAGTATCAGAGTTTCGTGTGCCATGATTATGGCTAATGCTAACATTAAAGGGCACGAGGTGAAATATACCAAAATCCTCAGAGCACATAAATATATGAATAGGTCTTGTTTTGTAACATTTGTTTCCATTTTACATATGTGTGTATGTATTTCTTCTTGTGGGTTGCAGTAAAAAAGGATTTAAAAGCCCAAAACCCAACATTATATTGAATTCTTTTAATCCTCCAGATAGTTCTCTGAGGAAGTTATTATAATCTCCATTTTGCATATGAAAAAGCTAAGGCAGTATGAGCTTAAATGCCTTGTTTAAGTTCACACAGTTAGATTCTTCTAGAACAATTGCTGGCAAACTTTTGTCTAAAAGGCCAAACAATAAATATTATAGCTTTCTGGGTCACATGGTTTCTGTTACTAACATTCAACTCTACTTTTGTAGCATGAAAGTAGCCATAGATAATACATAAATGGCTGAGTTACAGTAGAACTTAATAAAATAAAATTTAAATTTTATATAATTTTCATGTGTCATGAAAATTTATCCTTTTGATTTTTAAGCCATTTATAAATGGCAAATTATTTTTAGCTAGTGTGTTGTAGAAAAATAGGAGTTGGCCAGGACCACAGGACAAACCAGTTCAGTGCTGGTCCCTGGTACATTTTTAGATTGCAGAGTCCATTCTGTGTTTATTTGTAAATGCTTCATAGAGAGCATTTTAAATTATTTTGTGCTCTTCTAAACCTACTCCTCCATGCTAATGTACTTGTACTTAATGTAGTTTTGCAAACAATTTAGGTTTTTGTTTCAAGTATAGCAGGCTGGCTTAAACAAAATAAAACAAAACAGGGAACAGTACTGCTGTAGTTAGTTTAAAACTGGCTGAAGGTGCTGCCAGCTGCCCAAACTGTAAAAATGCCCAATGAATATGATCTGAGCCTTAACTACTGAGAGTCAAAACAATTAGAATATTAAGATAGCTTAGATTCACATGGCTTTCTAATTATACTCTATTTATAATTAATTTTGTAGTTCTGTTTATTCTCTGTCTCTGGCATTCCCAGTCTCTGGTTCTAGAAAATAAGAAATTTGCAAATTGTTTGAAATCATGGCAGATATAAGGATTAATATCAGGGTATGAATGTGCCTTCTGTAGGTACAGATTATCCAATAATAAAATGCTTTTAGGATTCTGTTTTTGAAAAAAAGAAAAAGAGGGATGCCTGGGTGGCTCAGTCAGTTAAGTATCTGTCTTTGGTTCAGTGTTGTGGGATCAAGTCCCACATCGGGCACCTTGCTCGATGGGGAGCTTTGAGCTTCTCTCTCTTCCTGCCACTCCTCCTGCTTGTGCTCTCTCTGTCTCTTATAAATAAAAAATAAATAAATAAATAAATAAATAAAATCTTGGAAAAAAAAAAGAAAATGAGTTCCATTATCTCCATTTTATTAAGGTTTCCAGCCCTCCCCCCAGCCCAGGGGTTTATCTTGCTCTTTCATTTGGAATATATTCCTCTGTTCTTTCTATCTGCTTGACTCTCTGCATCTGTTTCTATGTCTGAGGCAAAACAGCTACCTCTTCCAATTTTGAAAAAGTGGCCTTGTGTAGGAGATAACTTTATTATTGAATCTTGCCCTAGCTCTTGGTTGTCTCTTGAACCTTTGTGGTTGTCTAGGCAGCCTGATTTATTCTTGATAGGTCCCAGTTTAGGGTATGCCAAGACCTGTTAGTATTCCAGGAAGAGAGATCTCAATCAGCACCTACTTTCAGGCTGCCTAGTCCTTCAAGCAGCAGTTTTTAAGATATGTAAATATATATTGTCCTTTGGGGATACAATTGTAAACCTTGTTGGCCTCCAGACCAAGAGATATAGAAGTATCCCTTTGGTGACTCTTGCAAGAATTGGGTTTCCAGATGCACATATTAGGTCCTTTCTGGGAGGTAACAGTGAGCTATAGTGAGGCCCAAGAGAGCACAAAGATGTTGTACCTTGACCTCTGTTATTTGAGAGCACTTCTGTAGACTCTAGATTTATGGTAAATCTGAAGCCTGCTTCTCAGGCTGAAGCTACAGGACAAGTAAAGCGGACTTTTTCAGGAAGACTGGGGTATGTTTTAGTCTGCAGTCTCTTCAGTATCCTTGGGGTGGTAGCCTGCCAAGTATTGTCTCTCTGATTGTTGATTGTTGCAGACCTGTGAGGCCTAGAAATGCAACACCCCTGGCCACCATAGCCAGGCACTCAAGGGGCTTTCCTTATGTGGGCTGTGTGTACCATTGGATTTGGTGGGGCTGCAGGAGTGGCACAGGAGCAGGACACCCAACCACTGGTTTTGGCAAGGTAGCAGGAATGGTGTGGGATTGAGGTGTGCCCACTGGCACTAGCAGGTTAGAGGAAGAGTAAAAAAATGGCCCCCTACCAATGGTGTCACTAATAAGGTAGACTAGTTGACATGTTGCACACTACAAAACAAAATTATTGTTTATATAAAAAGTTTGAAAAATTTATAATTCAACTTATTTTTAAAATTATTTTTTGGGGGTGCCTGGCTGGCTCAGTTGGTAGAGCCTATGACTCTTGATCTTGGGGTTGTGAATTCAAACCCCATGTTGGGTATAGAGATTACTTAAAAATAAAATCTTTAGGAGTGCCTAAGTGATTCACTTGGTTAAGCATCCAACTTTTGATTTAGGCTCAGGTCATGATCTCAGGGTTGTGAGATCAAGCCCCAAGTTGGGTCTCTGTGCTGGGTGTGGAGTCTGCTTAAGATTTTCTCTCTCCCTCTGCCCCTTCCCACCCAAATAAATAAATAAAATCTTTAAAAATTTGTATTTTAATAATACTAATATTTATATAGAAGTAATTTTAGTTTATTTATTAGTAAACTAGCATAATAACTTTCATAAATTTAGATTGAATAGATTTTGTATGAGAAACCAAATCTAAATCAAATGAGATTTTTATATGCTGTTGTGTATTATACAACATTGATAATTTATTTAAAGTCACGTAACTGCTTTTTATTCTTTAAATCATAATTATTAAACCAGGCTCATTTTGATTTTTATAAAAAATGGCCTTTGTGCAAACATCTTTTAGTGGTTATCATAATTCATTTATTAGAAATTGTATTTGTGTTTTCTGAGTATTTGGGAATATTCAGCTTATATAAGCATGTATGTATTTCTATAAACTAATCAGAACAGTAATTTTTTTTTTTATTTAAAAGATGCTATAATTTATTAATACCCTCTGGAAGTAGAAGTGAAGACCTTTCTCAATTGCAGACACAGAGATTCATAGTCAAAATGTACCTTAAAAAAAAAAAAAAGGCCCCATAAAGCTACAGTCCTTCTACCTCAGTCAGTGGTCAAAAATGAACTCAGAAAAATAAAAACTTCCTGGTTCAGTTATCAAATAAGTGTTTTCCTTCCCAGTGGGCATGAAACATTTTCCTAATGAATTTGAACTCATAAGCATACAAATTTGAACTCATAAGCAGACAAATAAAAAGCAGATAAACCAGATTCTCAATCATCTTTCACTCAAGAGAATAGATTTCCATTATCCATATGACAGAGATCATCAAATGGACAAAGCAGAAAACCAAATCCACAATCATTACTGTCATCAGTGGGGATAATTTACAGATCAGGCAAGATCTAGAAAGAAACAAGACATAAAAACAGCAGAGAGAAAGGGAAAAAAAAGAATTGAGAACTGAAGAGTTAGAAAAGTTAAAGTTCTGTTGATACTTGGGATCACTATGGTAACCAAGAAAGGATGTGCCTCAGTTTAAGTAGCCCCATAGGTACACTTCTCCAACAATAAAATTTATTTGGCTCTGTCAGGTGAATCCACTTGGTATCTTGGTAAATGAACTGCAAAAATACTAAAGTATAATTTCCAAAAAGTTAAAAACATGAGTCTCATGTAAATAGAAACAGAACACATGATGAAGACTTTACTCACATATTAATTATTCAAAAGAGGATTTTTGTTTGTTTGTTTTTTAAAGATTTTATTTATTTATTTGAGAGAGAGAGAATGAGAGATAGAGAGCATGAAAGGGAAGAGGGTCAGAGGGAGAAGCAGACTCCCTGCAGAGCAGGGAACCTGATGCGGGACTCGATCCTGGCACTCCAGGATCATGACCTGAGCCGAAGGCAGTCGCTCAACCAACTGAGCCACCCAGGCGCCCCACAAAAGAGGATTTTTGAACACAAACATAGGTACACACAATTAGGAATGCTGAAATGCATTTGCTAATAAATGTAAAACTAGTTAAAATCCATCAAAGCAATAAATTTAAATGGGGTTAACTTATCTACAGGGTGGAAACCAATTTTACCTCTAGGACATAAAACAAATTTGCATTGATATGGGCAAGAATAATTTGCATTACTATTAGTTTTTTACAAGATAACTTCTATCCCTACAAAATTGCTAATAGTTTGGTCAGTAGAAACTCAGTCAAAGGAAGATGCCAGATAGAATTAGATAATTCTCAGTCTGCCAGATAACATCCAGCCCTCCTTAATATGAAACGATAATTTTAATATTTCTAGCTCCTCAACTTGCATGTTTCCTAACATTGATCTATCTGAAACCTAACCTATAGGTACAACCTTTATATTCTTTCTTCTCACTTCCCTTTCACACTTGCACTTCTAGAACTTAAAGTATATTACTTTAGGATAAAATCTTATGGCAGATGTGGAATAACAATATGATTTCAAATAAAAAAGGAACTATATATAATTTCTAACTGTTAAAGGGTTTGATTATTTTTGGTTTTTGATCATATATATTCAAAGCATATTATTGTGGATGGCAAGTTGCCATAGTATTAATATTTCACAGCATGCATTTAGAAACATAATACTTTTCTTTAAAATATAAATAATTACAGGATGCTAGAATTTATATCAATGTAATTTTTTAATCCCATGATAAAAATTTTAGATTTTTGTAACTTCTAAAATACTTACTTTGTAGCCTGTATTTACATTTATAGGTTATTTCTCGAAAACATACTTTTGATTTTATCTGCATTTTCTCATAAGTTATTACTTGCTATTTTTAAGAGAAAGATCTATGAGAATATTAACAATGGTCTCAACAGTTCATTTGGATCATAAAAGTGCTGAAAGACAGAATTAAGGGTAATGTTGAGATAATTGTCAATATTTGAAATCTAAGGGGTAATGTTGAGATTAATTGTCAGTATTTGAAATAATATAGTCACTTCAATGGCATGAAGAATAATTTCCAAAAAGATAATTTCAGTTTTTCTCACTAATAGAATTATTTTTTTCTTTGCTAATAGGATATATTTGGACTTAGTATATAATATTTAATTTAGAACAATAATCTCTGCAGATAAAACTTTAATGCATTTCTCAGATAAGCCCAAAGAACAACAAAAAGGGTTGCCCAGCAACTGCTTGTTTTGAGAACGGGAAGAGAGAGATTTGAGTTATAACAATACCTCTATGCTTATAATCATCTTAGAGCATAAAAAAAGGTTCATTGGCCACAAAATTACCTGGAATTTTTTTGTTTAAAATGTAAAAATCTGGGCCTTTTCTCCAATTTACTGATTCAGAAACTCTACCATTAGGTCTACAAGTGTCCATCTTTAACAAATTCTCCAAGTGTTGCTTATGAATGCTGTATTTTAAAGCAGAACTCTTTGATAGATGACACCTACTTTTAAAGACATTTATGCTTATCATTGCAAATACGCATTATAGAGTAAACACTCAATCTCACTATTAATCTAAAAATCCAATAACATAGGGGTCTTTTATAAAGGAAGACATATATTCAGAAGTATTCCTGCTGTCATCACCTTTCTGGAAAGATCTTTTGTTGACTTTTTCTTAGAAATTTAAAATCATTAAGATTTTTCAAAAGGTTTGTGAGACTCAAAATGTGTCATTTTTTCATCTCTTTTTAAACATATTTACCTATTATAAGATTATTTGTATTAAATAATAATTTTAAAGGATCAGGCATGCAATAATATTGGCACATATAAAATCATCTCTCAGAGGTTTATGAATCATCAAATTATCAATGTTACCCAAAGCAAATCCTTGGAACACTATTCCTTAGGATACAGTATGAACCAAAAGTTTTAGGGTAATCAAGTAGTGTGAGAAATGTTGCATTGTACAGCACATCTCAGGACAGTGAGTCACAATGCACATTAACATATCAAGGGTCTGAGAAAACTTAGAGTGCTGCATTCTGTTCCAATCCTGTTTAACTTAAAAGGTATTTTGCCATAAGTAATATCTTATATAATGAGGAAATATACTTTTGGATGCACTAACTTATGTGAATCATAGAATTAGTGGTTTTTAATTGACAATCAACATATTCTATATTAAATTATACTAATTCAAATTCTGAAAAGTTATTGTTAGTAATTGAATCTGTATATATGTAACAGTTAACCAGTCAGTCTGGGAGGTGTAAGACAGGCTTCCTTTAAAAATAGACATTTAGGGGTGCCTGGGTGGCTCAGTCATTGGATGTCTTCCTTTGGCTCGGGTCATGATCCTAGAGTCCTGGGACTAAGCCCCGCACCAGGCTCCCTGCTCAGCAGGGAGTCTGCTTCTCCTTCTTTTGCTCCCACTGTTGTGTTCCCTCTCTCGCTATGTCTCTCTTTGTCAAATAAATAAATAAAATCTTAAAAACAAAAAAATTTAAAAAATAAATAAAAAATAAAAATAGACTTTTGAATTGAAACAAGTCAAAAATATAGCTAGCTAAGAAAAAATCAAGGGTAAAGTGTAGGATAAGGTTGGTTCAAGAAGAAAGGATATTTTAGGTGGAAATAATCCAAAGTGGAAAGAATAGTGCTGATTGTATTGTATGCTTGTTTTTACATAGGAAGTGAAAAAAAAGAAGAGTCATGGATTATGTCTTGGTTCTATACACTAATTTATGGAAACCCAGAGAGATGGAGTAGAAAAAATCATTACTTAAATGTGGGATCTATTTACTTTAAAATGTTTTTGAGACCTCCATATGGAGATGTTTAGAAAAAAGATAAGAATGGGGGTCTAGGGAGCCCAGGTGTGATAGTTATCAACTCGTTTAATTAAAACTTTAGGAATAGATAATATCATCTAGAGAGTTGTAGGGTAAAGAGACAGTGTTTAGGTAATGATCTGTGACACTTTACAAGCCAGTATTTGAGAGGACAGTGACCCAACAAAGGAAACTTTGAGAAAACAATCAGAGAGGTAAGAAGATAATGTGGAATGTATGGTGTCTGGGAAACCAGAACAGCTTGTCCTAAGAAAGACGTTGTGATCAACAATGTAAAGTGCTGCTTAGAGATCAAACAAGATAGAGATAGGGAAGAATCCATTGGACTTTGTGACATGGAGCCCATTTCAGAAGCACAATTGGAGGTGAGGGAGGAAAAATGGGAGCTGAGGAAACAGAGACATAGAAATAAATAGAAAATAGTATGAGTGGAGAAGTGGTTTGGTTAACTGCCAAATAGTGGGAAAGAGTGCCAGTGATGAAGGGGAAGAGGGATTAGTTATTTGGTCTTTTAATTACAATTAATTATATTATCTATGTTTTTATCTACTGTATTTTTTCTCTTGGGTTAAATGATGAAAGAGAAAGTAGAAAAGTGATTGAAAAAGTAGAAACAGGGGCACCTGGGTGACTTGATTGGTTAAGCATCTGCCTTTGGCTCAGGTCATGATCCCAGAGTGGAGTCCCTGGATCCAGCCCCACATCAGGCTCCCTGCTCAGCGGGGAGTCTGCTTCTCCCTTTGCCACTCCCTCTGCTCATGCTTTCTCTCTCTCTCTCTTTCTCTCGCTTGCTCTCTCTCTCTCTCTCTCTCTAATAAATTAATAAGATCTTTAAGAAAAAATGAAAAAGTAGAAACCCAGGGAAATATTTGATAACATAAGAACCCTTAAAAAGCTGAAAAGGATGATATACAGAACAGAAACGAATTATTTAGCTTTGAATAGAGGGCAGGGGTGGGGTGTCTCTCACTGTACTGGAAAAAGAGGAGGGAAAAGAGGTCAAGGTGAGGTGGAGGGTAGGAAGATGAGAGATTTCAGGGAAATGGAAATTGGGTTAAGATCCACTGTGAAGAATTGCAGAAGAACTGATTGAGTAACAGCAAATAAGGCAATTTTGAACACTGTGGGGATAGGTGACATTGAAGGTATCTATCTTCTGTTCCAGGATATTTTTTCCCATTGGAATTAAAGAGCCTAAATATAGTCATGGAATAAATAGTAATGGATTTATGCAGGTTTTTTAGATGACTATTGTGAAAAGATAATGAAGCAGAGGAGTTTAGAATCTTCTAGAAAAGGAAAAATAAAGTAGTTGCGAGATGGTCTGTGGAATCTTAATTTGGAATAGAGGTAAGTAATCTTGAAAGATAGAGAAGACGTGAGGCATAAAAGAAAGCCCTGTGGACAGACTGACCTCCTCTCCAAAACAAAAGGGCAGTGGACTATACTAAGCAAACAAGCAAGAAGGATGAGAGTTTGTAGTTGTACAGTAAGATGACTTACTACAGGAGTGGGGAGTGCTGCGGAACAGCAGAGGATTTTTGTAGAAGATGAAGAGATTAGGCCTCTAACCAGCTGTCTGTATGGGCACAACATTGCCAATATTGTATCAAGAATTGGAGTGGAAAACGCTGTGGCCCAGTTGCTAATGTCTTAAATGAGTGAAGGAGCTGTGCATTAAGTATGACAGTAATGAGGTGACAGAGGAACTTGTAAAGCCATGTGGTGTGAACTCTTTTATAAGAGAGTGTAAGGCAGAATGAGTAGAGTATAGTGTGTTCTAGGACACCTAGGTGGCTCAGCCGGTTAAGCATCTGCCTTCGGCTCAGGTCACGATCCCAGGCTCCTGGGATTGAGTCCCGCATCGGGCTCCTTGCTCAGTGGGGAGCCTGCTTCTCCCTCTGCCTGCTGCTCCCCCTGCTTGTGCTCTCTCTGACAAATAAATAAATAAAATCTTAAAAAAAAAAGAATATACCATGTTCCTATTAATTTGGGCATGTATTATGTGGGTGAGTTTGAGTCCTCTGTGAAAGACACCAAGATGGAATCTGAGGTGCCAAGATTTGTTCAGAAATGTCTGTGAGGGATAAAAGAGAAGGAGAGGAGCAAGAGTGGGCAAGAAATGCCTTCGGGCAGCAATTCCAGCCTGACCCCTGTGAAAGGATAAAAGGAAGGAAGGAGGACCAGGTGGGGAAAACTTAAGACCATGCAGCAATTCTGCAAAAGCCATAGGCTGGCCAATGGAGAGTTCCCAAGCCAGTGCTGCTCATTGGAAGAGTCCCACATCAGGCAGGTAGGATCCAGACATAGAAGCCCCACTATGTTCAGTCATTGTTTATGAACAAAGCCTAGGAAATGTGGCTTTGGTGTGAAGGCTGGGGTGGCTCTAAAGGTGCAGCAACTGGAGGCCATCAGCCAACTCTGCTTCCACAGAGTTCTCTTGAAGAGAGATCTGGGCAGAAGACCTTTACACTCTGTACACTCTGTCCTCTTGGGCATCCCACTACATCCACACAGACATTTAGCTCTTACGTCTTTCCTCCTTTTATTTATTTTGTGACTTATTTTACTTTGCTAGAAATACTTTTCTAAAAAAAAATCTGCTAAATAAAGATCTTTGACTAAATTTCCTGGAAGTGGACTACATGATAAACACACTTGAAATGGCTCAAGCAGTTATTCTTGTGCATTCGATGCAGCAATGTATTCGGTTGTTTGTAGAAGAAAGATATTTTAATTCCACTCTGGGTGTAAACATCTTTTTTAAAAATGATGACAGTTGCATTCCTGCTGATGTAAGGTTTTTTCCTGAGCCCCAAATATTTTTGTCTCAGAGACTTAAGACCGTGAGCCTAACTACCAATTAGCTTTTCTTCATGCAGCATATGGCTTAGATGTCAGGGTGTTAAGGATCAAATCTGCTGGGTCAAAAGTCTGTACATCCAGGTGTTTCAAGATTAAAGTGGGGGGAGTTCCTATTCAGAGAAATGCTGGTTGATGTATGTACTGGATTGTACATTTCTACCGCAATTGTGAGGAGTTTAAGAAGTGTATATCCATACCTCTGTCATATGTTACCTGGATCTTTTAAAAATGGCATTTGTTACAAAATGACTGAATCTAAAAGTTGTCCTTTTTTTTTGACTGTCAGATAGTAACCTCATGGTATTTTTAATTCTGATTGGTAGCTGTTGGGTACTTACTATACTCACCTTACTTTTTCTCTTTGAATACTGCTCACTTTAAGCTCATTATATCTTCAATATCTTTATGTCAAAGAGTTGAAGCAATCTGGCAGTTTCTGACAGAAAGAAGTTAGACTATAGAAGCCAATTTCCCTCATTTTTTTTTTCTGGTACTATTGCTGATACTTCTACTACCATATAAACGTTATGGAAGAATGGTTGAATTAAACTGTGTCAATGGGGCATAAATATTAATAATCAGTTCACTTGTATGGAAAGCATGTACATAACATTTAGAATCATTTACTAGCAACCTGTTTTTTATTTTTTAGAAAACTGTATTTATTTACTGTTAGCAAATATCTCCTCCATTCTACTTCCTTATACCACTTAATGGTATAACTATGGATATATCTCAAGTGCTATTTTGTTCTTACTTCTACATGTTAATCATGAGTCAGAACATCTCATTCCCCATGGTCAGTTTTGGATAACATCATATTTTCAACCAATTAGTTGTATCCAGTAGTCATGTGAGCAGATGATTGCATAGAAAAAAAAAAAACAAACAGTAATACTTTTCCAAATTCAAGCAGTTATATTCTCCAAATTCAGTTAATGTGAGCAAAATTTTACTTCTCCTGAATACCATTTGGGAATTATAAAGTTTAGTAAAGTGAAGTTTAAATTCAAATTTATTCCATTGAAGCTAAATTATATTCTTTGAAAAGTCTTTTGATATATACTTTTATTTAAAATGTTGTGTCAATAGAGTGGCTGGATTACAAAATAATTCCTGGTCAGAGGTAATCAAAGGATGAAAGACCTCGTCAGTAACTATCAATCAAATCCAGCAGACAACTCCCTCCTCCCCCACAACCCCCATGGCTCTTGTTTCCTTATAAACCATTCCTTCTTCTCTCCACATTTCTCCCATTTTTGGTATTCACAGTTAGAATATCAACAGATTGATGACAGAAAGATTGAGAGATGAATGACCAAGATGAGAACCAATAGCCAGCGCAGAAAGAACTGGCTTTTTTGGCAAGATTGTGTTGGTTGGAAATAACATTGACATTTTTATTTTTCCTTGAGTAATGGTGAAGAGGGGTTAAGGCAAAGACACATATAGACATATCCACCATAGCTGGATACCCAAACTTCAATAAGGTCACAAACATAAGTTGTCTTGTGTTAATATGACTTATTGACATAACGTTACATAATTTATTGGCACAATAAAGATAAAGAGTAGCTTTATTTTGTTATATTTTATTTTTCCGATGGAAGAAATATCATGTGTATGCTAATGGAAATAATCTAGTAGAAAAGATAAGATGATGTAAAAGTGGGAGGAACTTTGAAATAATGTCCTTGAGTAGGCAAAAGGGGATGATGTTTAGAAAAGGAGTGACTGACTTTCTTTGGGAGCCAGTAAAGGAAGAGAAGGCAGAATGTGGTGGTGTAGATGCAGGTAGGTAGATAAAGTAAAATTTACCTGAGGTTTTTTGGTTATTAATTTAAAATGAGACTTGCTCTTGTGGTTGTGAATTTTTCTCTAACCATGTTCAGCTGTGTGGGTGCAAGCAGTTAGGCAGAGAGCTAGAAATAACCTGGGTTGTGTTTTTGCCAAGATAGATGAAGAAGTATAAAAAGGGTAAGTCAACTGTGGTCTATAAATTGGTAGTAAATTTTATAGTTGAGCAGGAACTTTAAGCTGGGTAAGGAGGAAAGAGAGGATATTAAAGGATAAGACACAGTAAGAAAGTGTTAGGGTTGAAGGATTTTTAGAAAAATTAGAAATATCAATATAAGAGTAGCATGCAGGAATCTGATTATGGAAGGATTGCTTTTTTTAGTGATGGCAAGGTTTATGATATTATTATGGGAGAGAGAATGCCTAAGTTGCAGGAAGAAAAAAAACCAAGTTCAAGAAATCTGAGGACAGGATATGGACAGGATATGGGTATTATCAACTATGAGTGAATATACCAAGAGTTAAGATAGGAGTAACGTAAGAGACAGTGGCTTAGAACAAGGAAGCCAACTCACTGAAAAATGGGAGTTGGTAAAGGCAGCATCAAGACAGAGAATGTAGGATGATCTGGTGATATGAGATTTTAAAGCATGGCATAATTAGGGAGGAATAACAAAAATCGGGGAAAGGGCTGATAGGAAAAGAGAGTCAATAGTCCACCCCAGTGGCACAAGGAGTGTTGGGAAGAACAGGTACCACTGGAGAGGACCATGGCAGAAGTTCCATCATTAGGAGAGAACTAGACATCTGTTAAAGCTAGAAGATGAATACAATATTCATGGAAGTAATGGAACATGGATGGGCTTTTGCTGAGTGCCAGAAGGCACACTGGAAACCTCTTGAGTGTCAGGGTATGAGAAGAGCTGGGTAAGAAGTGGCTTCCTCTTTGTCCCTTTTTAGAGGTAAAGTTGTCCAGGATTCATGTTTGCTATGGGAAAGGATGGATTAATACTGCATGGGAGGTTCTGGTGAAGCTGGTTCTTAACTTCTAGCATGTGAGCTCCCTCTTCACCTTGGTGATAGAAGGACCCTAAAGAGTATATATTTTTTTAAGTTAATATTCTCTACATCTTAAGCGCCTAAATAGTTCTCCCTCTCCTTATTCACTCAGTAAATGTTCATTGAATCTTTCCTAAGTTTTGGGTGCTGTAGTGAGCACTTAGTCTCTGCCCTACTACAGCCAAGAGCATAGGAAAAAGACAAAGCCCATTATTTCACAAATAATGATCAATTAAATCTTCGGGAATTTCCACAGAGGACAGTTGCATTTGTCAGCAAAGCATATAACTAGGGATCTAGATTTGTTTTTATTGTCAGAGGTTTGCCTACCTCACCAGCATCCTTTCAAGAAATGTTAAATGTGGCATTTAAGATTTCTTGAAAGGATGCTGGTGAGGTAGGCAAACACGTCAAGAAGAAGAACATCCATAGATAAGGAACTGAAGCAGCTCTAAACCTGGTGTGTTTCATGCATTCTACATGATTCCCTACCACTTCCCATTAAATCTCATATTCTCCCCAATACACATAGTTTCTGAGATTACAAAAAGAGCAAAAGCCTTTTGAAAGTTTTTAAGAGAACTTGCCCAAGTAGAAATGATTATTTTCAGCAGGACGAAGGAAGAATTTACCATCATTCACATTTTTCCAACTGCTTTTCTTGAGTCTGAAGAAAAGAGAGAATTCTTTTTGAGTGAAGTTTCTTAGAGGTCCCTAAGTAGAACTGGAGATTGCTATATTTCTAAAGTAATTCCTTATGTTAGTGGCAGAAGAAGTGAAGAGCATGGAAGGGATGTAAGAGCAGTACTATTACTTACTCAAAGCCTTTTAAAACTGTTTTCTCTCTCTTTTTTTTTTTAACAATAGACTTTGTACAATAAACAATCTTTAAGGAAATTGTAAGTGAGCAATATTTACTAATTCCTTTCTATGTGCCACCAAAATATGTATATTGCCTTGATCAATATCACTTCTTAAAAGATATGATATGTATAACTTAAATAATGTCAGGATTTCTGGGTTTACCTCATTTGGATTCCTACGTATATAAATATGATCTTTCATATTTCTGATAGCTTGTTGATGTTTTTCTGAAATAATTATAATGCCACCTAGAGTTGTTTAAAAGATTTTCATTAGTGACAAGAAAGTAAGTAGAGTGTCTTAGTCTGTTTGGGTTGCTGTAACAAAATACCATAGACTGTGTGGCTTAAACAACAGACATTTGTTTCGTACAGTTCTGAAGGTTGGGAAGTCCATGATCAAGGTGCTGGCCACTTCAGTTCCTGGTGAAACTTCTCTTCCTGGCTTGTAGACAGCTGTCTTCTGGCTATGTCCTCATATAGAGGAGAGAAAGAGAGAGAGCTCTGACCTCTCTTCCTCTTTTTATAAGGGCACTAATCTTGTCATGGGGGCCTCTCCTGCATGACATCATCTAAACCTAATTACCTCCCAAAGGCCTTAACTCCAAATACTGTCACACTGGGGGTCAGGGCTTCAGCATATGAACTTTAGAGGGACACAAACAGTCCACAACACAGGACATATGGTAAATAAGTGAAAATTAATTTTCTTTGAAATAGAATATTAGAAGCTGCAAATTAATCATGACCCCCCTCTTTTTTTTTTAATTTAAAAAAATTTTTTTCAGAACATGCAGCTTGGTTCTATTACTACCCAGTCGGTTGTCTCTATGTCTTCCTGAGTCTCCACTCAGGCAGCTTTTTATAAACCCTATCCCCAGGCAATAGAATTCTGCTTCAATCTGTCATGTAGAACAGTGAGCCAGGCTCCATTCTGCCACCTGTCCTGGAACACATGTGTTCTGTTTACAACATGAGTCTGAATTCTCAGCTACCCATGCTTGACTCCTGATACAGACCCAAGTAGGCTGCTGGCATCATTCCATCCACCTTTCATACTTTGTTTTGTTTTATTTTGTTTGTTTCGAGTTTATAAATATATTCATCTTTTCTTAGCATCATGGATTTAAAACTTTCTCTTTTTATAATGCTGCCTTTATCAGAAATTCTGATATATTTCTTAACTTACAAATTAATCTAGGGAAAATACATGATAAAAGATAAGTTGAGGGGTGCCTGGGTGGCTCATTTGGTTAAACATCTGCCTTCAGCTCAGGTCATGATCCCAGGGTGTTGGGGTTGAGCCCTGTGTTGGGTTCCCTGCCTCTCCCTCTGCCCCTCCCCCTGCTCCTTCTCTCTTTCTCATTCGCTCTCTCTATCTCAAATAAATAAATAAAATCTTAAAAAAAAGACAAGATGACTAAAATTTAACATCTTATAAACCTGGGAAAGGCTAGTGCAGGCATTCACTTAGAAGCACAGGGATATGGAAAGTTAAAGGGTAATAGGGTGCATTGTCTACATCATCAACATCATTCAGCTCAAATATCATTGGCTAGGCATCTTTAATGCTCAAAGTCTATTGGACATTAATAGCCAATTTAAAGAGGTAAATGATTCTTGACTTCAAAGATTTTATAGTTTATAGAGGTGTCAGCCATATAGATTATAATACTATGAGGGGAAAAATAGTTACTACAATGAAGATACACTCAAAGCTCTCTAGGAATTCAAAGAAATGGTGATTAAGTCTAAGATGGGAAATCAGGAAAAGAGGGAAATTGGAGTAGATTTACAGAGGAGCTATCATTTGAACAATGCCTTGAAGAAGAGAATAGATTCAAGGAAACCATGAAAAAGAAAATGCTTTCTTCTTCCTCTGAGATGAAATGGGAAGAGGAGAAGTAAAGTGGAAGTTAAAAAGTATTTTAAAATGGAAATGAGAAAGTAGAATTCACATAGATAGCCTTGGTTTTATTAGGTGAGCAGATGGAAGGCAGAGTTGTATGTCAGTGAGAATGAGGTAGCAAATCAAAGGTAGAATGGTAGTTGAGTGGATGTGAATGTTGATGGACAGATGGAAGGAAAGAAATACAGAAAAAATGGAAACAAACATTTATTGAATTCTTAGTCTCTTCCAGGCAGTATATTTTCATATCCACTATTTCAAGTCAAGTCGAAGATAAAAGGCGACTGAAATCTTACAATTTTGGAGGAGCTGGGAAGATCCATTTATATTAATTTGTCATCAAATTTCAGCAAAGAGAATTGGTTGGTAGTCTTTTTGACCTTTGACGTTGACAGTTCAGATATTTTGGGCTTAGTCTTTTCCTCTTTTAGGAGGAAAATAACTCATGTTATTTCCCCGTGTCTTCCTCTAATTACTCTGTTGCCTCAATGGTCTCTTCAGAAATAAAATTTTCTGGTGTGGAGTTAAGCTAAAACATCATGATATTTGCATTTATGGTCACTCTACCATGCATATAGGGCAGTTAAGTTGTCCCAATTTAACCTGGGTGGTAGACTGAATAATCAGCCATTTAATCAGAAGGTGAAGGAAGACAAGATAAAGGGTGGCCTCTCTTCAGTTTCATGTAAATTGTGTACATAATTTAAAGCAGAAAGGAGGAAAGACTTTCTGATCCTGGATAGTAAAACTTTAGAAAATGAAAAACCAGGGATGGAAATGCAAAAGCCATGGCCATTTTCTTATCATTAACTGATGCGATCACACCTTGTGTTGTATACAGGAACCCAAAACTTTTCCAGTGCCACATCAGGGATAAAAGGTGGCTGGATTAGACAAAAATTACAGGCTACAGCGAATGCTTCAAAATGTACAAATGGCACCATTTGCACTTACCAAAGAATGGCATCTCGATCGTGGCATGTAAGAGCCCAGAGACAGTAGGAAAATCAGACCTCAAACTTCGTTCCCACAGAGATAAATTTGCTTCCTTCTACACTCAAATGCTGGATTTGGAAAAAAGGAGGAAGAGTAAAGTTCCCTTGAGAGGGGAGAAACACCTTTAAGAGGTGGAGTCCAGGGGCGCCTGGGTGGCTCCATCGGTTAAGTGTCTGACTCTTGATTTTGGCTCAGCTTATGATCTCAGGGTTGTGAGATCAAGCCCTGTGTCAGGCTCTGTGCTGGGTGTGGAGCCTTCTTGAGATTCTCTCTTTCCCTCTGCCCCTTCAGTACCCCTTCCCTGCCTCCATCCTGTGCACAAGCACATGCTCGCTTGCTCTCTCAAAAAAAAAAAAAAAAAAGGTGTGGGGAATCCAAATATCCAGTTTTCCTAAGATAGTCCTGATTTTCACCTGTTTAAATCAGTTAAGTCCTTTAAATTATTTTAGCACCCTCTCTTCATTCCCAAAATTGCTCCAATTTGGACAATATATGACCACCTTGGTAACAGGGAGCTTGAATTTTTAATTTGTTTAATATATACACCAAAGTGATGGTTTTAACCCAGAAAAGAGAAAGTTGGCAAATTTAGTCAGCAATTGGCTTTTGGTTGGTTTTCTATCCCTCCTCCAAAATTTCCTGCTTAGCCCACTTCTACTGGAAACTCAAACTCACAGCATAATGAAGTTAGCTAAAGAAAATCACGGTTATTTTTGCATATTGGTTTAAGTGTTTACATTCATGCCTGATGCATCAATCTTGGATAGATAGGTCAGTGTGAAGTGAAAAGACAGCATTGCTGCTAGGTCTCTAATTGCTGTTTTCTTGTCATCATCTTTTAGGGCACAAAATCTTTAGTGCAACCATAAACATAGAGTTTTCCTTTATTGCTTAAACATATTGGTGCACTAATAAGTGTCCTGTCAAAATCTTACTGAATTTCCAACATTACATGGCTCATTGGCTTAAATTATTACCATCTTGTATATTAATGTAATTTTTGGTTTAATGATCAAAATATTTTGCTTGATGGGAAATTTACTTGAAATCACTCTTTCATTTCATATAAAATATGTGCAGAGATATTAGTTTTTTCACCTGAGAGTACCCTTCAATTTCCTATCAGTCTCAAAGAGAATATGTTGTGTTTGAATAAGACTATGTGAGCAATGTATAGTTATCATTTACCTATAATTTCTTAAACTGGGTTTGTTGATTTTTTTAAACCTTAGGTTTTGAATTCTTGAAATCCACATCCTGGTTTTATTTTCAGAAGGTGAGCTTGAGAATCTCCATACTTTTTGAAAATTTGGAAAACATGTTTGCCAGATTGCTTATAACAGACATCTGTTGTCATTATTCTGAGCAAAATAAAAGCAAATTACATATTTTTGCAGACAGATCAAAACAAGGCTTTAAAAAATCTTATATGTTCTACATACAGAGTATAGCTACATGGAAGTAACCCGTCATAAGTTAGATTTAATATTCATATGTCAAATAGGTAAGATTACTAAAAATGCCCAACATGTTAAAAGTTATTAATTAACTAGGGGCACCTGGGTCGCTCAGTCAGTTAAGCATCTGTCTTCTGCTCAGGTCATGACCCCAGGGTCCTGGGATCGAGTCCCACATCAGGCTCCCTGCTTGGCGAGGAGTCTGCTTCTCCCTCTGCTCCCCACCCCCTGCTCCTGCATGCTCTCTCTTTCTCTCCTGCAAAAATAAATATATAAAATCTTAAAAAAAATCTGATAGGTGTTTATGTAAAGGGAGTGTTATGTAGGGGAAAGAACAGAACTACGAACGCAGAGCTTTGGCTCATGTTAAATTTTAAATGATATTCGGTCATCCTAAACTGGAGAGTTTACCATCCCCAGTAGGAAAGTCATTTTGAAATGTATGCAATGAGATTTATTGTTTGGATGTTATCATAGCGCAGGGCACCAGGGACGCTATACTCCCTGTACCTGTGTGTGGAGTAGTGCTTGGCCAACAAAGAACTGTCCCAAGCAAAATGGATCTTTAACAGCATTTCCCTTGACTAGAACATTGGAATTCAAATTCATTAATTTTCTCTGGGCCTCGGTGAAGTAGTAGTTTAGGATGGCCTTGAAAGGAAGTTCTTAGGATTGTAGCAGAGAACATAGGTTGTAATACAAGGGTGTGGAAGAGAGGAAAAAAAAGTGGTAAAGAAATACAATAAAAGGAAGTCAATGAGAAGGTTCGTATAGGTTTGAGAGTTAATTTACAAAAAATTGTGAGGTATATGTAATATTTTTGCCCTCATTATGTAGTTACATCATATTTTTTCTGTCAAGAGAAGATATAAAACCTATGGCATATTTTATACTCCTGCTATTAAGAAAGCGTATCTCTCTTACGAAGTTCATGCCATATGTATTCTATAGTATGAAGAACTGTATTTGAATATGAATTTATGCACTTTTATCTCAATGTCTGGATTTCAATCTCTTTCAAATTAGCAATTAAATTGAACTAAATGCACTTTTGATATGATTTAAATGCCATCTGATTCTTTTTCAGAGCACTCATAAATATGATGATTTTATTTTAGTGAGCTACAATTACGAATCCAAAAATGAAAACTTATTTTTTATTTTTTCAAATGACAAAGGAATACTGAACTCAGAATCAGAATAATGGACATTTATCTTTAAATTATTCTTTTAATTTTAAATTCATTATATTTTAGAGTACGTGTGAAAGTTATGTCTCACACTCAAGCGGAGAAGAGTGATTTAGCGATTGGCAAATATATTGGTGTGGATTGACTGGATACTTTACCTGAACTAACCACACATTAGTTAGTCATATTTTCTTCTGCATATTTTGACCTTGACAACTCTCTTTTGTCATTGCAACAGCCCTGATAAAAGTCATAAAGAGATAAAAGCATCTTTTTTTAAATGTTTATTTATTTTTTTTAGAGATTTATTTATTTATTTATTTATTTATTGTGTAAGAGAGAGAGAACAAGCAGGGGGAGGGGCAGAGGGAGAAGCAGACTCCCCGCTGAGCAGGGACCCCCCCCCCCACACCCCCATGCAGGACTTGATCCCAGGACCCTGGAGTCATGACCTGAGCCAAAGGCAGACGCTTAACCAACTGAGCCACCCAGGCGTCCCAGGAACTAAAAGCATCTTAAATGATGTCACAATGAAATATTTGGGGGATTATTTTCTTTTTCTATTAGGTAAACTTGAGCATGGATGCCCATATTTTCCATCTTGTTTTGATGCATTGGTACTTCACTTCCTGATGAGCTGGTGAGGCTGTGGAAGAATATTATGTCTAGACTTGAGTATGATACTGCACCAGACCATTAGCAAAGAATCATTCTATTATAATTCATGCCTGAAAAAGCACCTAGCACTCGTTGAATGAATGAATTGGTAAAAAAAAAAATTTTTTTTTACATATATAAAAAATTTAAAAGCCACTCAGCTTAAGAACTATAGTCTACATATTACTACATGAGAAGAATATTGTTATTCATTTTATACTAATTTTTGGAACACCTTTATATGCATAATGCATTAGTGAAGGAATGGTTGGCTATATTCAGAATGGCTGCATTAGTGGTTCTTTAGAATCATAGCAAATGAACTCCTAATAGTAAGCAAACACAACAAAACCAAAAAGATAGGTGGTAATCCATTATTAATTCCATAGGTAGTTACCTAATTTTGCTTTAGTAATTGTATTATATCTAAATTTTATAGCCTAATGCTGATGAATCTTTGACTATTTTTAACAGTAACTTTACATTTGTATAAATGTAATGAAAATATAACTGCTTGTTAAATTCCTATTAGGTGTGTGATAGTTAATATAAGACATGGGATTAATTAAGTACTAAGTTCTATTAATGAATTCCAATTAAACATCATTAGTTTCTTCTATTATAATCAATAAATACATTAATTAGCATATATATATAACTATACATCGTTATATTTAATTATATTAATATATTTATACTGATCAGATGATACTTAGATTTACATTTAATATCTTCATTTTTCTAAATTTCAATATGTGTAGGTTGGTGAAGTATAGATAATGTGGTCTATATATAATCAACATAAATACATTTTCTGTAACATTTTTTCCTGTCTTCTACAGGCTTCATCTCTCTTTTCATTTGTTTTGCATTCATTTTTATGAAATGGTAGCATTAATTTCCCTTTTTTTCTTGGGCTTAAAATCCTCTGTACCTCTTATAGATTCCAAGTCCATAACCAGTTACCTTGGAAACTATTTAAAGAACATCTTCGCTTTACCATTTGTTTTATCAGATCATAAAATTGCCTTCTTTCCTTCATCTCCTGCTTCAAATAGCTCAGTGCTGTGGGAACTGATAAGCTTAGGGTTTATGCCAGTGTTAGGCCTGTGTGTATATGTGTATGTTCGTGTTTGTGAATGATTCATAACAACTTAATCATAATGATCTTGTACGTTGCTTCACACCATTATTCTTTGGTGCAGAGGCTACCTGTGTGACTAAAAACTGGACTCTGAGATAATTTCTTTTATGAGTATTCTAACATCTGAATCTGTAGTATGTGGCATTTCACCAGTAAGATATATACAATATTATAATAGTTTGCATTAGGCAGTCTGTTTTGGGTTATTTTTAACTCTAATCTGTTCTATGAGGGATTGCAGACTGAAATCACAGATTGCAAAAGAGATTGCAAAATAATATAATAACAAAGAATAGAGGTTCTGGGGCCACCTGCCTAAATTTGAATCCCATTCCTACCACATTACTAGCTGTTTGACCTTGAACGAGCTACTTAGTGCTTTGTAATTTATCTACAAAATGGGGATAATAAAAGACCTCACCTCATAGAGTTAGTATGAGTTAATTCTTGTAAGTACCTAGAATATATGGTTCATGAATGTTGTAAATCAAACCAACTGACTTGAAAAGAATTGATCTTAAACTTTAATTAAAACCTGTGGTAATACATTGCTGATGATCTAAAGAGAAATTTAATTTCCATCTCTAAATTCATAATCTGTATGTTAAATGTCAATAAAATCTGATACTGAACTGCCTAAATACCATACATTTATTTTTTAGCCCCAATTTCAAAGTATATTGAATTTATGTGTTTTTATAAAAGAACCTTAAGGAACTTGTTAATTATTTTTGGATGTCCTTGCAAACATTCCATTTCTATTGCACACCTCAAAGCTTTTTGTACATGAATACTTCACAGTGGTTTTGATGTTTTCATATTCTTACTTTATCAAAGATATTTCTTAATTAAATTCGTCTTGGAGTATGTTATCTACATTATGGATTGAGACATGCATGCTTGGATAGAACATTAGATTTTTAACTCGTCATATCACTTAGGATTTTTTTGGGGTTTTTTTGATATCACATCTTTCAGTCAATTCATTCGAGAGAAGAAGGCAAATGAATTGTGAGTTGAAGAATTAGTAGATAATAAAGTTTGGGACTAGCAATGGTTTTGCCCAAATTAAAAAAAAAATCAATTACCTTAAGAAAGTACTTTTGATTTTATAAGAACTTGCAAGTCTTTATCACTTGTGCTGCCTTAAAAAATTGCTTCACCCAAGCCTCAGCTTCCTCAGTACACCACAGGTCTTCCTTGCAGGATAAAACATATCTGGCTATTATAAAACATACAACAGAAGGCTACACTCCTCACTGATACATAATAAATGGTTTTGTTGTTATTGTTTTGTTTTTTAAAGATTTGTATTTATTTGAGAGAAAGAGCATGCATAAACATGAGGGGGGTGTAGAAGGAGAGCGAGAAGCCTTCTCTCCACTGAGCAGGGAGCCCTACACAGGCCTCCATCCCAGGACCCCTGGGTCATGACCTGAGCTGAAGGCAGAAGCTTAACTCACTGAGCCACCCAGGCACCCCCACAATAAATGTTAATTTTGTTATTTCTTTAGTGGAAACCATGAAATTTAAAGAAAAAAATATTTTACTACTTTAGGGCATTTTAATAATATTAGATTGTAAAAGCAGGCATTTACTAAATATGATTACAGCAGACAAAGGATTTAATACGATCTTAGAGTTTGCTTCATGGATGCTCCTGAGTCACTAGAAGAAATGTGAGATTGATTCAAAGAAATAAACCATTTTTCAAGAACATTCTTCTAAATATATAGATATTTATTCTTTATATTTGTTATATATAGCTATAATAGGAACCTATTACCTTTCATTTTAATATGTATTGTACATTAAGCAATGGCAGTATTTTAATTATATGGGGTCACCAACATGTGCATTTCCTTTTATTTGCAGGAATGATTTATTTCTGCCACCCTAATATGGCAGTGAGTGTTCACTATTTTATTTTTTTCCAACAATGGGTGTTCACTGTACACCCAGGCACCATGTTAGGCACTTTTCATGCATTTTTGTTATATAATCCTCACAACCAAGCTATGATCTGGATGTTCCTATTATCCACATATAAAAGTAAGGCAATTAAAATTTCTAGAATCAAAAGTCTTGTTGAAAGTCATGTAGACATATGTGCCCGAGCCAAGAATTTGATTTATAGTATAAATATAATGGATTTCGTGTAAATATAAATATATTTATATATACAAAAATTTACATTTATTATTAGATTTATTTTTAATATAAATATATTTAATATAATATATGCCATATTTACACATATAATTTTACAATTATTAGTAGAAATTATGCTGCTTTTGAATTTGTAGAAATGGTAAAATTTATTTCCTGTTAAATCAGTTATAGTTGGGTTACTGTATAATATATCCATAGTATTTGCAATAATTGGAAATTTTTTTTTATTTTTTTTGTGCAGGTGTCCTTAGAGTTAATAGTGTTAATATTTATGTTAATTGAGACAAAAATAAAGATCAGTCAGTTGCAGAAATCAGCTGTAAATAGCTTTTACAGAGAGTCAGGATGTTGTTCTCAAGGAACGACACAGTTACATGACCTCAGATTAGTCTCTCCCCTCTTATTTGATTTTTTTTGAATAAATAGATTGCTCTATGTTCCCAAAGTAAAGGGGTGATACATTCTAATGTTGCTGTAGCATTTGAAATGGTGTAGATAAAAGCCTATTTAGGGGGGCATAAGATCACCATAAACCTCTTGTCAGTTTCCAATGAATTCATACATATCAAAAAGGACTCAAAGAAAAATAACAAAGAGGAAAGATAATGAGCCCCTCAAAGCAAATGCTTAATGCAGCTCCACTTTGGTATTAATCATACAGTATGTGGGTGAGGGTCAAAGCAGCTGAGGTCAATAGAGAGGATTTTGGTAAAGGCAAAAGAAAAATTAAGCTAGTGATTTCAGACAGATTGAAATTTTAAAAGTGAGACATAAAGGTCACAAAATCAGATTCAGTTTGCAGAAGCACAGTGGGCAAGTTTTAATGACTTCTCAGTAGAGCTTTTTAAGAAAAGCACTCAAGTTTGAACTATTCAGACAAACTAAACTTTTTTTTTAATCAACAGGAAAGAGATGGAATATTCTAGAGATTAAATGAAATTATAAAAGTTGCTTTTATTGAGGAAATGTTACTACTTTGGATCACTAAAGTAGCTTCTTTTAAAAAAGGAATTAAAATGTGTGCAGTTTTATTCAGCACAGATAATTTAGATATTGCTTTATATCACAGAGGAGCAATATGTATATATGTGCGCATCTATAATTTTAAAGATGTATTTATAAGATAGTTTCCAAAATTAAATATAAGTACTTTTCACATTTATAAGTATTTTAAAATATTTCTGTAAATTGTATCCTTGAGCTTGCTAAATCCCTTTTTTTTAAATGCTGAGTGAGAGAACCAATGAAGTTCATTCTCTAGCCCATTCAATTCATCCAACCATTTGTAGTCTACATTTAAAAACAAGGAGGACCAGGAGGAAAACAGAAAGAGTAATACAAAATCCTATTGTGTATAATACAAATAGTTTAATTCTCCTGAGCATTAAACAAGTTCTGTTTTTCTCAGGATTTCTTTTCAAATATATTTACTATTATTTAAATCAGTTTGTTTACCTAGTAAGGTATCTTTCAAGGACTAGAGGGCTCCAGGATCATAAAACATATATATTCTATGTTTTACAATCTAAGGTGATTTTCATAAGTAGCCATAAATTTGGACATTTTGGTTATCTAGAATAAAATATGCAAATTTGCTTATGCAAATTTTGCTTAAAGGTTAATGCCATAGTTCTGTGCTAAAATAATTTCACAATTCCTGGTCCTTTCCCTTTAGCAATGGGAACACATTTATTTATCTATACATAGATTGTATTTCCCTTTTTTTGTTTGTTGTTTTGTTTTTGCTTGTTTTTAGTATTTCTCGAACTATAATGAATCTATTGATACTGGCATGTCTTTGGATCATATTAGGCACTACTATATAAATAGTTATTGTCTTATTTTGCCAAGCTAATGTTGCGATCTGTACATTCACCATGCCAACCAATTAGTTCAATGAAGCATCCTGGATTATTGTAGTCTTCTATTGGACCTTCTGCCCATAGTCATTCCCAACTTCTCACTGATTTCAGGTTCGATATCCAGTTTTTACATTTAATTACATTTTAAGCCTCAATTATTTGCTTTTGCATTTTTAGTGCATAATATTTTACATAGCTTATTAGATGAAATAATTCACAAAGAATGAAAATATGTCTTATTCTACTTCATGCATATCTATAGTTTTTAAATAATGTTAATGAAATATCCATTGTTCTCTTGTTTCAAAATCACACAAAATTACAGTAAAAATTAACTAATATTTTTAATACATTTTTGGTTTGTTTGGAACATAGAAAGAGCTCAATATGTATTAAATCTTCACAGTACTCTTGAAAATTAGACACAGAAGGAATAAATATTCTAATTTATAGAGGGGAAATTTTATGATGAAGTGACTTAGCCAAGATTTCTCCCCTAGTGAATGATAAACTGGTAATGCCATCTGGCACCCCTGACCATGAATCCTTCATTTTTTTCCATTAGAGATAGGTTGTACATATGCTACAATTTCCCAGGAAAGTCTCAATTAGTACCTGGTATCCTGAACTGATCATTAATTGACTTTTTTTTTTTTGTTTTTACTCTCAATAGCATCAATAAATGATATGGTCACCATAACTATAGCTCACAGTGAGAAGTAAGGGAAAAAAATCAGAAAGAAGTTGTACCAAAGATAAAATACTTTGATGTCACTGTTGATCGGATCATATTGGTTTATGACCATTAATGATGTAATAGTCTTCTTTAAAGGACTCATAGGATAGAAAACTTACCATATGAACAATTAACTATTGTGATATAGATCCTTATTATTTTACCTATTATTTAGAAATAAAATTATGAGTATCTGTAAATATTGTCTAAACAATTTTAAGATGTTAGCTAGATCCAAACTAGTCAAGTTTAACATGCCACCCAGCAGATAGGATGGAGAATCTGAGTCAGGTTGAGTGAATTGAGAGAGGCTACTTCTGATCAATCAGAATGCAAGTCTGATAAGAGGAACACAAGTTATGATGGACATTAATCTGTGTTCCCTATAAAAATTGATATTTGGCTAACAAGAAAACTAACACTTTTCCAGTTTTCTTTGATCTAGGAACTTTAAAACCGGTGGTGTGAAAACTGAGTGTATATTGAGAGATGCTTATTTTCTTTTGTAGTTCATGTATTTCTCTTCAGAAATGAACTCTTGATGTTAATGATTTTGGCTCTTTTGTCCAGTTCCAAAAATCTATTTTGTTTAGAAAGTTATAATTTTTGTTACTATTCCATAGCAAAAAGCAGACTACTTAAATGTTCTTCAATATCTTTTCAAAATAGGTCAGTTTTGTTGTTGTTGTTGTTTTTTAAGATTTTATTTATTTATTTGACAGAGAGAGACAAAGCGAGAGAAGGAACACATGCAGGGGGAGTGGGAGAGGGGGAAGCAGGCTTCCCGCGGAGCAGGGAGCCTGATGCGGGGCTCTATCCTGTGACCCTGGGATCGTGACCTGAGCTGAAGGCAGACGCTTAACAACCGAGCCACACAGGCGCCCCTCAAAATAGGTTCTTTTTAAAAAATCTATTTCCAAATGTGAAAAGATTTTACAGAGATTGAGATATGTTCCAATTTATTAAGCACACAATATGCATATGATATATATGTGAGATATGAGAGGAGTGTGAGTGCATGTGTGTGTGTGTGTGTGTGTGTGTGTGTGTGTGTGTGTGTGAAGGGAACATAACCCTTCCAAAGAACCTAGAGAAAATTGCTCCTGACAATCTTGTTATGGAAAACACAGGACAATAATGAAAAATCTATGAACATTTCTATTCACAAAATCATTTAAATAAGTTTGGTTTAAAACAAGACACCAACATAACTATTATTTTATATCATCCCAGATAACTATTTTGGCTTAACATTTATACATCTATTTGGATAAGTTTGTAGTATGTTTAAACTGGAGTTATTTCAAGGAGATATGAAATATAGGTTCCATGTAGCATTACTGAATGTGACTGGAGTGAAAATCTACAATGAGCTATTTGAATAAATTTTTTTAGCATTGATTCCCTCAACTATTTTTGAAGATTCTACCATATATAATACTATAACACTAGATTAATTGTGTTCTTAAAATACCTGGAAATTTCCCACTGTGTTGAAGTTCAAAATCCGTGTAATAGAGGCAGTGAGAAGTTTGATAAAATTATTTTAAAAATTGTTGTCATTCCCTTCTTTTTTTTACATTAGATTTTCTATCAAGAGAGGTCATTATAGTTTGAGGGAAAATGCTTGACAACAGAGTGGGTAGGGTTGAATATTTCAAATGATGAAAAGTAATTTTTTACAACTACTACAATCAGGTTTCTTTCTTTCTTATTGTATTTGATATTTATGGTCCAGTTATTTACTAGTTATTTTTGTATGCAGCCAAAAAATGTAAAAAAATGCTGTTTCCACTAAAATCTTTCAGCAGGACAATCTTCATGTGCAGGATGGGCACAAAGCTATTTTCATTTGCTTTGAGTGTTACCTTGACAGCACTATTTTTTTGTAATTGCCAGGATAAAATGGAGCCTGACCAGTGACAAAAAGAGGTTATTATTGCTGAATATTAGGCATCATAATTTGCGTCTGCTTATGCCCTCATGAGAATGCCCTTGCTTCAGAAAGCAGACACAGAGGAATAGAATTCTTTAGTTGGCCTTAGTGTTCTTTTGGTTGCTTGGAGATGCTCCCCTACAGATCTGTGCCCTTTACATTTCTTCATCAAGGCATGACCATGGATTTGTTGCATTGAATCATTACTTAGAAACTGAATTTCCTCCACCATTGGCCTATTTTGATGAGTGTTGCCAATGGTAGAATTTTCTCATTTTTTTTTTCAAATAACTTGAATTATTTTAAGCCCTGGATTTAACTCTGTTAAAAACATAATTTTTAGATATATTTTTGTTTGTCCATATTTGAGCTCCATTAAAAAAATACTAAGCATAGTCAATTGTGCTTTTTTCCATACTATTTTGTAGAAATGTTTATCACTTGTCAAAATTATTAGTAGTTCCATTCTTTTATTTATGTAAAAAGCAAGAATTCTAAAGGAAAACTGTGCTAAACAACTAGGGTAAGGAGTAGTTCAGTTTGTTTCCTTTATTTAGAAGCATGGTGCATTAGAGTAATCTCACTTTCTGGTTACACTATCATTACACTGTGCAAGACCCCTATTTTATTTTAGTGTTTTAAAAATATTTTTAGAACTTTTATTTTGTTACCCTTTTAGCCCTGCTGAACCCCAAGCCCTACTCCTTTTTATTCTTCCCATAACAAGCCATTCTAATGTATATAATGTATATCTTTAACTATGGCCATATCCTTAAAAGATATATGATATATTTTAAAATGTTTCTTTTAAATTTTTGATATATGTGCTTTAAAATTTTATATTTTAAATTTTTATCTACCATTTCATCTTCTTTTTCATTCAATATGATTCTTGTTTTTGATTTCTACACAACTTTACATTCTATGTGTCCATCACATATTATTTATTCTTCTGCTAGTGATAGGAAACTACACTGTCTTCAAACTATCTTGCTATCACGAACTATTCTTCAGTAATTGTCTTCATACATTGATAGATGTTTCTTGACTGCTTTATGGTGCCAGTTATATTGAGTATCAAAGTATCTGTCTGTCTATATCTTTCTATCTCAATCTATCTATCCATCCATTTATCATCTATTATCTGTGTCATCCAAATAGATTTATTTCTGAAGTTTTAATTAATTACATTCCATTGATCTTTTGATCTATTTCCCCCAACTTCTTTTTACTAACATATATATTAATAATATGGTTGGCCTGTGAACAGTATAGCTTTGGCCTCTGTGGGTCCCATACATGCAGATTTTTTTCCTAAGTACAGTACAGTACTATAAATGTATTTTATTTCCCTTATGATTTTCTTTTTTTTAAAGATTTATTTATTTATTTGAGAGAGAGAAAGTATATGTATGAGCAGGGGGAGAGGCAGAGGGTGAAGGAGAATCCTCAAGTAGACTCCCTGCTGAGCGTGGAGCCCAATGTGGGGCTGGATCTCGTGACCCCGAGATCATGACCTGCACTGAAATCAAGAGTTGGACGTTTAACCAACTGAGTCACCCAAGAGCCTCATTCCTTATAATTTTCTTAATAATATTTTCTTTTATCTACCTTCCTTTATTGTGAAGATACTGTATTTAATACATACAACATACAAAATATGTGTCAATAGACTACTTATGCTACTAGAAAGCTTCCAGTCAGTTAGTAGTTAAGTTTTTGGGAGTCAAAAGTTATATGTGGATTTTTTACTGCAAGGGAGTCAAGGCCCCTAACTCCCACATTGTTTAAGGGTCAACTGTATATACCAGTGTTTAACAGGGTAAATAATTTCTTCTCTTCTTTTAAAAAATTAGCCTTTCGATAGTAGTTTATTATGATATATAAACTTATAAGTCTGCTGAAGAAATAAAAAAAAAATCTGCCTGATTTTATCTTTAATGAACTACCATTAACATACAAAAAAACTGTGTGGGTTTAAAGTGTAAATTTGGTATTTTGACATATGAATATACCCATGAGACAATACCATATTTAATATAGAACTTATTTATTACTCCCCAAAGTTTCCTTGTTCCCCGTGGTAATTTGTTCTCCCTAACTCTCCTCAATACCATCCCTAACTCCTGGCTGCTACTGATCTGCTTTATTTCTATGTAGATTAGTGCGTGTTTTCTAGAATTCTATGTAAATATAATTGAGAATATGTACTCTTTTTTAGTCTTCTTGAATTCTGCATAATTATTTTGAGATTCACTCATGTTGTTTTCTCCTACTCCATGACTTGTCCTTTTATCCATGTATAAGTGGTGCTCAAATAGCAGACGTAATTAATTTTAGTAAAATCTTATATATTTTTTAATGGATTGTGTTTTAGGTGTTCTTTTAAATAAAGTCACTTAATTTTTCTGCTATGTCTTCTTCCAGAAGTTTTTGTAGGGTTAGGTTTAAAATTAAGTCTGTGATTCATTTCGGTTAATTTTTGTACGTGGTAGAAGATATACCATGTCAATGTTTTCTTTTTCTTTCTGCATACGAATATTCAATTATTCCATCACCATTTATTGAAAAGACTATTTTTTTCACTGAATTTCCTTTGTGCCTAGTCTGAAAATCAATTTACCATATATGTTAGATTTTTTCTGTACTCCCCTGTCTATTGCATTTATTTATTTGTCTATGCCAATTCTACACTCTCTTGACCACCATAGGTTTATTATAAATATTAAAATCAGGTAATATAAAATGAATTTTAGGATCAGGATGTCAAATTCTATAAAAATGCTTACTGATAATTTCTTTGGGATTGCATTGAATCTACAGATAATTTGGTAGGGAGTGGAAAGAATTGATGTCAAAATATTGAGACTTTTGATAAATACAGTATATTTTCCCATTTATTAGTCTTTTATTTAATTACTCTCAGTAATACTTTTTAGTTTTAGTGTCTGGATCTTACATAAATTTTGTCAAAATTATCACTATTTCATAATTTTGCTACTTTGTAACAAAATACTTTGTAAATAATATTTTAAAAATATATATATTTTCCATTGTTAGTATGTAGAAACAAAATTGATTATTTTATAGCATCTCTATATACTAAGATATTCAGTAAACTCACTTATTAGTTCTAGTAGAATCCATAGGATTTTCTACATAGATAGATAGCCATGTGGTCTGTGAATAAAGAATCTTACTTTTCTTTTCTAAGCCAGATAAATAAGCATTTGTGTGTGTGTGTGTGTGTGTGTGTGTGTGTGTGTGTGTGTGTGTGTGTGCTTTGCTGTATTGGCTTGAATCTTCACTGAAGTGTTGACAAAGACTAATGAGAGCAGGTCTCTTTTTCTTGTTCCCCTTCTTAGGGGAAAACATTTTGTGTTCATCAAATATGACATTAGCTTTTGGTTTTATAGAAACCTTTTATTGGGGTGAGGAATTTACCTTTTTTCTAATTTACTGAAATTTTCTCTTTAAAATAAGAATGGAAGTCGAATTTTTCCAAATGATTTTTTGCATCTGTTGAGATGATCATGTGTATATATGGTAAATAATACTGTTTTCTACTTTCTTGGGATAAACTCCACTTTATCCATTTTATATATTATTGGATTCTATTTGCTAAGATTTCTGAAGAACTTTTACATATATATTCATGACAGGTATTGGTCTACAGTTTTCATCTTATATTTTCTCTGGTTTTAGTATCAGAGCAATGATGAGCTTATAGAATAAGTTAGGAGTATAACATCTTAAATTTTGTGAAGAGTTTGTTTATTAATTCTTTCTTAAATGTTCGGTAGAATTCTCCAATAGAGTTACCTAGGCATAGAGTTTTCTTTAAGGAAAGAAATTTTTGGAAATTTGTAATGACAAATTCTATTATTTTCATAGATATAGATTTACTCAGGTTATCTATTTTATTTTTAGTGAGCTTTGGTAATTTGTGTCTTTCATGAAATTTATCCATTTCATTTATGTTGTTGAACTTATTAGTATAAATTTGTTAACAGTATTGTTTTATTATTTTTTTTTTATCAGTAAAAACTGTAGTGGTGTCAATTCTCTCATTCCTGATACTGGTGATTTGTCTCTTTTATTCTGATCAGCTGGCTTGAAGTTTACAAATTTTAGTGACCTTTGAAAGAGACTGATTTGATTTCATTGACTTTCTCTATTGTTTTTCTGTTTCTAGTTCACTGATTTCCACTCTTATTTACATTATTTCCTTGCTATGCTCACTGTTGGTTTCATTTGCTCTTCTTTTTCTAGTTCTTAGTGGGGAAATTGCAGTAATTAATTTGGTTCTTTTTTTCTTTTCTAAAATATGTATATGTAGTTTTACTTTATCTCCAACCAATACCTTTTGATACATTTTATTTTCATTTTCATTCAGATTAATATACTTTTCAACTTCTCCATTCCCTGATTTCTTCTTTCACTCATGGGCTATATGGAGTTGTTAGTGAAAATTTGATGATTTTAGTCTCTCTGTTAATTTGATTTCTAATTGTATTTATCAGGAATTGCTTTTGGAGATTTTCAACTTACATTTTGCTTATACAATATGATAGCATTTAATGTTTATTATACGTAATATAATAAAAGTTTTTTATGTACATAGATAGTTCTATCAGTTTTTCCTTTATATGGAGGCTACATTTTCAGATACATGTATAGGATTATACTCGTTATATTCTTTTGATATATTTTCTCTTTACTACATTGCATCCAAGTACCTCTTCTATGATTTGCATACTTAAATTCTATTTTTAATTATAAAATAGCATACATAGATTTCTTTGTTCATAATTGTTTTATATGAATTCCTATCCTCTTATTTTTAATCTTTCCTTGTAGGCAATAGACACCTACAATTTGGTTTCTTATCCAATATGAAGTTAACACCTTGATCATAACTTTAGCCTAGTTAAATTTACTTTAATTACTGTTAAGTTATGATTTACCATTGCTTTTTCATTTTATATTCATTTATCACTATTATCTTTTCCCCTCCTTTTTTTAGCCTTATATGGAAAATGTAAAGAGATTTTTTAATTGCCTTGATATATATGCATTTTATATTTATGAATACATATATATATATTCATAGTTATGTGTTTTATTTATTCATTGCTTAGCATCATATTAGAACTCTCTGGTTCTTAAATGCAACATGATTAAAAACATATATCTTATTGATATTGTTAAAATTTAATTCTCTACTATAATGGATATATTTTAAAGCACTGTTTCTTACTTCCTGTTCATTTTCACAGCATTAATCTCTACCATAATTTACTGATCCTTATTGTTCATATTCCAAATCTATAAAACTGAGGCAATTTCTCTCAAGTGCCTTAAGAAAGGGTGTCCTTATATATCAAAGACTGCTTTATTTTGTCATTGAATTTATCTGCTAATTTCCTGGATAAATATACTTAGATTATTTTTTTTTTCTGTCAACTGTTTAACATTTTACTCTTTTGGCTTTTTATATCTCAGGTTGCTTTTATGAAGACCAATAAACAGTAATACCTTTTCCTTTCAATTGATTTGATTTCCTTTTTGGATATCTATACAGTGTAACTAGAAGCAGATTTTTTTAAATTTTTATAATACGTAGCACTCTAAAAGCTCTATTAATCTGACTTACTGTATTACAAGGCATTACAATTTTGTTTTTGTTTCTCTTATTTTCTGCCGCCACTTCTTTTAGTTCAACCAACTTGTTCTAGATGAGTTCTAATTATGTAAGCTTTCTTTAAGTTGTAGCTCTACATTTATTTTAGTCATTATTTTAACTATCATGTGTGATTATATAGAACCTCCAATCTTCTTTATATTTGCATTATACTCAATCAATCTTCTTTTGCTTTTTGCACATCATCAATTACTTTGCATAACTCAAAGGAATAAGTATCTTCACTGACCCAATTTTTTCAGGTAAATAAGTTTAATCATTGTATTAGACTTCCCTGGTGCACTAATTTTTCTATTGGATTATGGCTTAAGATGCTAAAGCATAGCATTTTGTCCAATAAATTGACTATAGCCAAAGCGTCAGATACAATAAGTGAATATATGTTTTATATCTTACCCAAATGTATTAGTTTGTTAGGGCTATCACAATAAAATGCCACAGACTGAGTGGCTTACAAAATAAAAGTTTATTTTCTCACAGTTCTGGAGGTTGAAGTCCAAGATCAAGATGCTAGTAAGGATGGTTTCTCCTGAAGCCTTTCTCCTTGGCTGCCTTCTTGTTATATTCACATGGTTTTCCCTCTGTGCTGTGACCTTTAGTGTCTCCTTGTGTGTCCAGATTTCCTCTTCTTATGAGATCACTAGTCAGATTAAGTTAGGGCCCACCTGAATGGTTTCATTTTAATTTAATCAACTGTTTAAAGGTACCTATCTCCAAATACATTCATATTTTGAAGTACTTGGGGTTAGAGTGTTAACATAAGAATTTTGACAGGACACAATTCAGTTCATAACATCAAAGTTGCTACTAAATAAAGATTTTTGCATAACATTAATGTAAGAAATAGAATACTATCATAAGGAATAAAACAAATTTAAAAAAAAATAATGCTCTTTGGACTGAATATTCCATCTAAATAGCGGGATCTATCTTTTATTATTTTTTGGTATAATCAGTTGGGAGATTTTGATAGAAAGAATGTTTGACTTATAATCAATAAAAAGGCTTCCAGACACAATATCATTTCTGTAGACTAATGATCCTTATTAAGTCCCTTAACATCTCTAGTCTTATCATTCTTTTCCATAGTATGTTCAGTAGAACAATATTTGAGAAGATGGAATGAGTTATGCATATGCAAATTATAATTGTAAATAATTATATATTATCATTTGATGTTACTCTCAGAATTATCTTTGTGTTTGTGCAACATATTTTTGCTAAAAGTAATGGATATATGTTTTCTCTGTCATTTTCATTGAAAATAATTAGTATTAATTTTGTTGGGAAAATTTATAGGAATCATCAATACTTTGAAAATTTTACAGTATCTGAATTCTGTGGAAATCAATGAATATTTGTTAAGTGCCTGATATATATAAAAATACTACCTTGCGTGCTGTGCATGTTAAAATGTGAGCAAAACTTACTTTCAGCTTTTAAGATAATTGTTTCTAGTGAGGCTTGTATACCAATTGGAATATGGAAGTTTCCTTAAAGGTAACACTCCATGGAATGTGGTTACAGCCTATGAAGTTTTGTAGAAATGCATGATTTTAACTGTTTGGGGCAGAGTGGGTGATCAGAAAATATATTTTTAAAAGATAATTGAAAAGGAGACAAATTGGAGGAAACTAGATCAATTTAAGAATTCATAGTATGAGTTTGAGTGAGAGGCAATAAGGTCCTGAAATAAAGTAACATTCAGGAATAGATAAGGGAAAGGTAAATGATAGAAACATTTAGAAACAGGGTTTCCAATTTGTTAGAATGTTATTTTCCTGCCACCTTCACTCTGTGGTTCTACACCTTCTACTTTGTATCACCAAATTTGCATTCCTCTTTTGGCTTGCCTTCCTATTAGAATCTAAGCTGCATGGAGGCAGAACATTGTAGCACATTTTTCAGTTCTCTCACAGAAAATAGCATGAAAAAATTTACAAAAAAACATTTTTAGGAAACTTTAAAAATTGAATTGTATGGAAATGGGTGGAATCCACAATTGTGCTTGTAGGTGATAGTGAGGGAGCAAAGTAGAGATAATACCATTTATATAAACACAAGCTGGAAATAAAATTTTCTTGCGGCAGATGAATTCACTTTGAGCCAATTAAAGTTTGAGGGGCTGGAATTACAGGTAGATGGCAATGTTAAATAAATTTTTAGACATGTTTTGGTGCCTCCTAAGGGCAACTTAGATGAGAATAAAAATGCCATTAGCATATTATTATTCAAATTTTAAGTTAATAGTTTTACTAATGGTGAGGTGGGGGGGTAGAGGTGATGGCAGAACTTCAGAGAAATCAAATGTTGGAAGACAGGAAAAAAAGAAAAGAGGCATCTGGGTGGCTCAGTCGGTTAAGGGTCTGACTCTGGGTTTGGGCTCAGGTCATGATCTCAGGGTTGTGAGATCGAGCCCCATATTGGGCTCTAGCTCCTCAAGGAGTCTACTTGAAATTCTCTCTCTACCCCCTCCTCAGCCCATCCCCCTGCTCATATGCTCGCTCTTTACCTAAATAAATAAATAAATAAAATCTTATAAAAAAGGAAGAAGAAAAAGAACACCTTAAAGTGCATTAGAAAGGTGGAACCAGGGAAATAAAGTGTTGTTATATAATGCCAGAGAGGAGAGTGTACTTGTCAATAGGACATGGTGAAGAACAGAGAAAACTATTTGTGGCTTTAAAGGCTCAGTCTGCTAAAAGGAAGGAGTCATTTGAAAGGTAGAGATGGAAAAGACAAGGAAGAGAAAGCATACTCTTTGGAATGAAGAGTTGGAGAGGCAGAAGAACCATGATCAAACAACAGCACAAAGGATAAAACAAGCAGGAGGGAATAATTCTGATAATGTACAAGGTGGACATAAGGAATTTGAAGACACTGACTTAAATGGCTTCAGCAAGATTGGAGGCAAATTCATCTGATGACAGAGAACAAGTAATAAAGTATATCAGAAAAACTAATTCTCTACTAATGTAAATTACGGAAGAGCAGGTTTAGATCAAATTGTCTAAAATTGACCTCACAAGTGATTATTTGTTTAAATTGATTGAAATAAATTAGTCTGACTAGTTATTTTGAAAAAAATATATTCAAATATTTATTACATTTGTTTTTGTGTTGATTATTTCATGATCATGTAGGTATATACTTTCTGTTCTCTAAATGCAAAAAAAAAAAAAGAAAGAAAAAGAATTGGCAGATTCAACGAATGAAATCTTTGTGTATGTGTTTGTGTGTGTGTGTGTGTGTGTATGTGTGTGGTTTAGTACCATGCACTTACTTTTGTTTGACCCATTTGAACATTGTCCCACTTTACTTTTCTGGAAATGGTATTTCTGGCAGGGCTTTTATATAAACTCCAAGTTTATTCCATCTCTGCTTATAGTTGTTTAAATTTAAGAGATTGTGTGCCTCTCCAGAAACTGTAATTCTGTAATTCTGTACTATTGCTATTCCTAGCTTACTGAAGCTTAGGTCAATGCGATTTTTTTTTTAATTTCTTTTTTCTTTTTCTTTTTTTTTAATTTATAATGTTATGTTAGTCACCATACACCAATCCCCCCTCCCCGCTCCCCTCTAAAACCCTGTTTGTCTCTCAGAGTCCATAGTCTCTCATGGTTCGTCTCTCCCTCCGATCTCCCCCCTTCATTTTTCCCTTCCTTCTCCTAATGTCCTCCATGTTATTCCTTATGTTCCACAAATAAGTGAAACCATATGATAATTGACTTTCTCTGCTTGACTTATTTCACTTAGCATAATCTCCTCCAGTCCCATCCATGTTGATGTAAAAGTTGGGTATTCATCCTTTCTGATGACTGAGTAATATTCCATTGTATATATGGACCCCATCTTCTTTATCCATTTATTTGTTGAAGGGCATCTCAGCTCTTTCCACAGTTTAGCTATTGTGGACATTGCTGCTATGAACATTGGGGTGCATATGGCCCTTCTTTTCACTACTTCTGTGTCTTTGGGGTAAATACCCAGGAGTGCAATTGCTGGGTCATAGGGTAGCTCTGTTTTTAATTTTTTGAGGCACCTCCACACTGTTTTCCAGAGTGGCTGTACCAACTTGCATGCCCACCAACAGTGTAAGAGGGTTCTCCTTTCTCCACAACCTCTTCAACATTTGTTGTTTCTTTCCCTGTCCATTTTTGCCATTCTAACTGGTGTAGGGTGGTATCTCAGTGTGGTTTTGATTTGAATTTCCCTGATGGCTAATGATAATGAACAATTTTTCATGTGTCTGTTAGCCATTTGTATGTCTTCTTCCGAGAAGTGTCTTTTTATATCTTCTGCCCACTTTTTGACTTGATTATTTGTTTTTTGGGTGTTGAGTTTGAGAGCTTCTTTATAGATCTTGGATACCAGCCCTTTATCTGTAGTGTCATTTGCAAATATCTTCTCCCATTCTGTGGGTTGCCTCTTTGTTTTGTTGACTGTTTCCTTTGCTGTGCAGAAGCTTTTTATCTTGATGAAGTCCCAAAAGTTCATTTTTGCTTTTGTTTCACTAGCTTTTAGAGATGTATCTTGAAAGAAGTTGCTGTGGCCGATGTCAAAGAGGCTACTGCCTATGTTCTCCTCTAGAATTTTGATGGATTCCATCTCACATTGAGGCCTTTCATCCATTTTGAGTTTATCTTTGTGAATGGTGTTAGAGAATGGTCGAGTTTCATTCTTCTGCATGTGGCTGTCCAATTTTCCCAGCACCATTTATTGAAGAGACTGTCTTTTTTCCATTGCATGTTTTTTTCCTGTTTGTCAAAGATTATTTGACCATAGAGTTGAGGGTCCATATCTGGGTTCTTTATTCTGTTCCATTGGTCTATATGTCTGTTTTTGTGAAGTACCATGCTGTCTTGGTGATCACAGCTTTGTAATGTAGCTTGAAATCAGGCAATGTGATGCCCCCAGCTTTGTTTCTCTTTTTCAACATTTGCTTGGTGATTCCTGGTCTATTTCTGATTCCATACAAATTTTAGGATTGTTTGTTCCAGCACTTTGAGAAAAATGACATTGGAATTTTGATTGGGATGGCACTGAAGGTATAGATTGCTCTGGGTAGCATAGACATTTTAACAATGTTTATTCTTCTGATCCATGAGCATGGAATATTTTTCCATCTTTTTGCATCTTTAATTTCTCTCATGAGTGTTCTGTAGTTCCTGGAGTATAGATCCTTTACCTCTTTGGTTAGATTTATTCCGAGGTATCTTATAGTTTTTGGTGCTATTGTAAATGGAATCGTTTCTCTAATTTTTCTTTCTACAGCTGCATTGTTAGTGTATAAGAAAGCAACTGATTTCTGTGTATTGATTTTGTATCCTGCCACATTACTGAATTGCTGTATGAGTTCTAGTAATTTGGGGGTGGAGTCTTTTGGGTTTTCCACATAAAGTATCATTTCGTCTGTGAAAAGAGAGAGTTTGACTTCTTCTTTGCCAATCTGAATACCTTTTATTTCTTTTTGTTGTCTCATTGCTGTTGCTAGGACTTCTAGTACTATGTTGAACAATAGTGGCAAGAGTGGGCATCCTTGTCGTATTCCTGATCTTAAGGGAAAGGCTCTCAGCTTTTCCCCATTGAGGATGATATTTGCTGTGGGTTTTCCATAGATGGATTTTATGAAATTGAGGAATGTTCCTTCTATCCCTATACTCTGAAGAGTTTTAAAAGGTTTCCAGGAAGGCCTCCATTTCATCCAGATTGCTCAGTTTATTGGCATATAGTTGATAATTTCTAATAATTCTTTCTATTTCCTTGGTGTTAGTCGTGATCTCTTCCCTTTCATTCATAATTTTATTAATCTGGGTCCTTTCTCTTTTCTTTTGGATAAGTCTGGCCAGTGGTTTATCAATCTTATTAATTCTTTCAAAGAACCAGCTTCTAGTTTCATTGATCTGATCTACTATGTTTCTGGTTTCTAATTCATTGATTTCTGCTCTAATTTTAATTATTTCTCTTCTAATGTGTGGCTTAGGCATCATTTGTTGCTTTTTCTCTAAGGAGTAGAGTTTCTCTTTAAGGAGTAGAGTTAGTTGGTGAATTTGGGATTTTTCTATTTTTTTGAGTGAGGCTTCGATGGCTATGTATTTCCCCCTTAGGACCACCTTTGCAGTATCTCATAGGTTTTGGACCAATGTGTTTTCATTCTCATTGATTTCCATGAATTGTTTAAGTTCTTCTTTGATTTCCTGGTTGACCCAAACATTCTTGAGCAGAGTCATCTTTAGCTTCCAAGTGTTTGATTTTCTGTCAAATTTTTTCTTGTGATTGAGTTCCAGTTTTAAATCATTGTGGTCTGAGAATATGCAGGGAATAATCTCAATCTTTTGGTATCGGTTGAGACCTGATTTGTGACCCAGTATGTGGTCTATTCTGGAGAAAGTCCCATGTGCTCTCGAGAAGAATGAGTATTCTGTTGTTTTAGGGTGGAATGTTCTGTAAATATCTATGAGGTCCATCTGGTCCAGTGTATCATTCAAAGCTCTTGTTTCTTTGTTGATTTTCTGCTTAGATGATCTGTCCATTGCTGAGAGTGGAGTATTGAGGTCTCCTACAATTAACGTATTGTTATCAATATGACTATTTATTGTGGTTAACAGTTGGCTTATGTAGATGGCTGCTCCAATGTTGGGGGCATAGATATTTACAAATGTTAGATCTTCTTCTTGGATAGACCCTTTAAGTATGATATAGTGTCCTTCTGTGTCTCTAATTACAGACTTTAGTTTAAAATCTAATTGTCTGATATAAGAATTGCTACCCCAGCTTTCTTCTGAGGTCCATTGGCATGGAAGATGGATCTCCATCCCTTCACTTTCAGTCTGGATGTATCTTTAGGTTCAAAATGAGTCTCTTGTAGGCAGCATATGGATGGGTCCTGTCTTTTTATCCAATCTGCAACCCTGTGCCATTTTATGGGAGCATTTAGGCCATTCATATTGAGAGTGACTACTGAAAGATATGAATTAATTGTCATCATGTTGCCTGTGAAGATGTTGTTTTTAAAGATTGTCCCTGTAAATTTCTGTTGTATATCACTCTTGGGGTCTTTCTCCTTTTATAGAACTCCCCTTAATATTTCTGGCAGGGCCCACTTAGTTGTCACATATTCTTTCAGTTTATGTCGGTCTTGGAAACTCTGCATCTCTCCGTCCATTCTAAATGACAGCCTTGCCAGATAAAGTGTTCTTGGCTGCATGTTCTTCTCATTTAGTACCCTGAATATGTCTTGCCAGGCCTTTCTGGCTTGCCAGGTCTCTGTGGATAGGTCTGACGTTATTCTGATGTTCCTCCCTTTCTACGTAAGGAATCTCTTCCCCCTAACTGCCCTTAAGATGGTTTCCTTGGTTCTAAGATTTGCAAGTTTTACTATTACATGCTGGGGCGTTGGTCTGTTTTCCTTGATCTTGGGAGGGGTCCTCTCTGCCTCTAGGATGCGAATGTTTGTTTCATCCCACAGATTAGGGAAGTTCTCAGCTACGATTTGCTCAAAAACATCTTCTAGTCCTCTCTCTCTCCACTCCCTCCGGGATTCCAATTATTCTGACATTGCAATGCTTCATGGTGTCACTTATTTCTCTGATTCTATTTTTATGGATTCTGAGTTGTTTTTCCCTGGCCTCCTCTTTTCCCTTTTTATCTATTATATTGTCTTCCAGGTCGCTTTTCTGTTCTTCTGCCTCAGTTACCCTAGCTGTTAGATTATCTAGGTTGTTTTGGATCTCATTGATAGCATTTTTACGTTCTGCCAATTCAGCTTTCATTTTTGCCCTTAGATACTGTATGTTGCCATTAATTGTTTTCTCCATTCTAGCCATTGTCTTCATAATTGCTAGCCTGAATTCCATCTCTGACATCTTGGTTATATCTGCATCCATTTGTAAATCTGCTGTATAAGTCATGATCTCTGAGTCTTTTCTCTTTTGGGGGTTCCTCCTCCTAGTCATTCTGTTGATGGGTGTTTGAGGGAATGTATAGAGTCCTAATTGTTGACCAGAAACCAAGCAAGATGCACCTGTTTTCTTGGGACCTTAGGGTTGTTGGCCTCTTGTTTTCCCAGCCTGTCTTCTGGGGGAGGGGCCTGCAGCACTGTTACTCAGGCAACCCTGTTTGGGCGGAGTTGCCCTGCCCCTGAGGCGGGGGATGGGCTCAGCGGGAATCAGTTTGGGGGGGCTTTTGTTTTCTGGGGCTTTCCTTTGCAGCTTTCCGCGTCTCTTCCACAAGTCAGAGCAGAAGAGACCATTTCCAATCCTCTGCCTCAGAGCAGAGAGACCTGTCTGTTCTTCAGTGAGCTCTCCTGGCCACACTGTCTCCGTTTCCGTTCATGCGGCTATAAACTGCAGCGTCCTGGGTTGTGCGCCCCTCCACAGCGCCCACCAGTCCTGCCTCCAGGTTGGGGCCCATCTCTGCCCTTTGTGCTTTAAAACCACCAGCCACTTCCAGTTCACACAGTTGACCCCGCCTATCCTGGTTTCCACCCTGGGGGCTGCCCTGAAGTCCTTTCCCCTCTGCTACCGGTCTGTGAGTCAGTGGCCCATCTCCAGCACGTGAGGTTGTCGCTCACCGGTGGTGTAGGATCCCCATGGACAGGCTCCTTCCCGCTGCCATTTATCCTCTGATATCTACCCATGGAATCAGGGCTCCCCGCTTCCTACCTCAAAACCAACCGCCTGTGATATTCTGTTTGTAGAGATCCAGATCTTCTTATATCTCAGGCTGGTTTCGTGGGTGCTCAGAGTGGTCTGGTAGATATCCAGCTAAATTCTGGGGACCAGTTGAAATAGGGTCCCCTATTCCTCTGCCATCTTTCCTTCACCTCCTGATTTTTTTTAAGATAAAGTTCTTGATTTATTTACATTTCACTCTGTGAAATGCCTTCAACAGACATTGTTAAAGAGGAGAAACTTCTCTTTCCCCAAGTAGCAGCAGTAGAGCAAAGTTATAGATTGATGAGGCCTTTGGAAGACAATGCCTTAAAATTACTACCTAAAACATCATATACAGAAAAGTTCATACGTGTTTGATGTCCTAAGTTCCTTTGTTGAGTTAATGAGCATCCTCTTTTTTATTTTATTTTTTTTAAAGATTTTATTTATTTATTTGAGAGAGCGAGAATGAGAGAGAGAGAGCACATGAGAGGGGGGAGGGTCAGAGGGAGAAGCAGTCTCCCTGCTGAGCAGGGAGCCTGATGCGGGACTCGATCCTGGGACTCCAGGATCATGACCTGAGCCGAAAGCAGTCGCTTAACCAACTGAGCCACCCAGGCGCCCGAGCATCCTCTTTTTTAAAAAAAGATTTTATTTATTAATTTGAGGGAGAGAGCACAAGCAGGGAAGAGGGGTGGAGGGAGAAGGAGACTCCCCACTGAGCAGAGACCTAGATGTGGGACTTGATCGCAGGAGCCTAGGATCATGACCCAGGTCAAAGGAAGACACTTAACCAATGAGCCACTCAGGCGCCCAATGAGCATGCTCTTACCCACATATCGCCCCTATCCTTGGCTTCACTTCTCTGAACTTTTTCTGTATAACTGTCTAATGTCTGCTATGCATCAGCTACATGGATGCACTGAAGAACGCTGAATACTATTTTTGGTAGGGAATCATATCCCTGAGTGTCAGATGCCTAGTCAAATAATTGTATGCAACCTCTGAAGGGAAAATGACTAAAAATCATTACTTTATTTTGGAGACTTTGGAAATCATGCAATATAAGAGCAAGGCATATTTGCTAAACTTGAGTGCAATAAATAACTACAACTTTATGACAATTAAGCAACATTTTTTTTAAATGGCATTGTTGCTAGGAAAGATTTCAAATAAAATTTTATTTCAATTAATTATTTGAATAACAACGCAACTTGTTTCCCTTTTTTTATGTTATGTTAATCACCATACATCATTAGTTTTTGATGTAGTGTTCCATGATTCATTGTTTACATATAACACCCAGTGCTCCATGCAGTATGTGCCCTCCTTAATACCCATCACCAGGCTAACCCATCCCCCCACCCCCTCCCCTCTAGAACCCTCAGTTTGTTTCTCGGAGTCCATCTTCTCTCATGGTTCATCTCCCTTTCTGATTTCCCCCCCTTCATTGCAACTTGTTTTCTAAAACTAAGCAACACTTAAAAATATTCTGTGAGGCATTCTAATGGAATTTTTTTGTGGCTTGAAATAAATTTTCAAACTTTTTTTTCTTATAAAAGGAATTTAAGAAATTGTTTTTTATGGTTTTCAGTTGACGACCTGTAGTTTTTCAAACAAAATTTGACTTGGCTTCTTTTAAATAGATATTTTGTTAGTAGCACTTGCTTAGGCAAATTAATTGGTTATGCTAGCAGTTCTGCTTACTTGTATCAAGTCAAAAAGATGTTATCAGCCAAAATTTAGGGCTGGAGTTAGTCAAACTGCCATCTCAAAACTTGTCTTTACCATCTGGTTTGATGCCTTCTTGACATAATTAATATCTTTTTGATGGATGCTGTAACAGAAACTCTCCATCAGCAAAGACAGCGTTTCTCAACATCTGTGACTTCTCTAGAATCAACAAGATTCTGGTGAAGGAACTATGACACCTACCTCAGAAATCGATGACTTTGTGCTAACTGGAAAGCAAACTTCCTCTTCCCATGCTAACTGCCTTCTTGGGCGAACTTACTATCACACTGGCCCCAGACTAACATTCTTATTCAGATGCCTACATTTCATCCTGGGGGTTCAAATGCCTCTCTGCCACCCTGGAAATGGATGCAGTTACTTCTCCAATGTAGGCATTTACTCTTTAGCTTTCCTAACTGCGTGAGGGGTGCACCAGTTTTCTGTGTTAAGCAATGAATGGGATTTGGATCCATCTCTTCAAGTTGATGCCTCTCAACCCGTTTGGGATTACGAGGTACATGCCAGGGACACAACCCCACTTGAACCAAGGCAAAAGAGTGTTGAGAATCACAGTCAGAGAATAGCTCTTTCTTAACCTGTCCTTAAAATATCCATTCTTAATCTTTCATTATATTTTTTATATCTCTTTGTGGATCAATCATCAATTGCTTCTAGATCGTCTATGAAATGTCTTCATGGTTGTCTATTTCACACTTAGTATTTTATGTCAATTTTTTCTTGGCACTTCAAGTGAAATGTCCAGTTTAACATTATGTTACCCATACAGATAAATGTTAAAGATTACAGGCTGATCTGCTTTTTTAAAAACATATTTTTTACTAGATAAAAAATGTTTATAATAAAAAAAACTTTTAGGTTAAAAAGACTACATTGTGTACAAATCCTGTAGATTATGTACAGGAAATGAATACCATCGCACTGAGGAAACACCTGAGGAGACTGCCTTTATGCTGTGACTGCTAAGAAAATTTTTAGAACTTTCATTTTGGAATTGGTTTTAGGATACACTTACAACACAATAAAACCAACTCCTTTATAGTTACCTCTGCTTTTAGAACAATAACAACAAAAATAGTGAATGGATTACACATGCATTATTTTACTCCAAATGCTTTGACTTATTTTCAAAATGAAAATCTACCCTAATATGATTAAAATTGTTAATAATAAGGATAGTCAAAATAATATATTATAAAATCTGAAGGCAATTCCAGAAAAGGTATTTCTAAAAATGCAGCAAATTTAAAGTGACTGTTTTAAAGATGCATCAATCATTTATGTGTGTGAATTTGACAATATCCATATAAAAAGTTATCATTTCATTTTCTCTTTACAGAGAACTCTGTGCTTTCTGGACATGGTCCCAAGCAGTCACATGGGAAGTAAAGAATGTAACAAACACGTTCTAGTGAAAAGACTAATGTTTTTTAAGAAAGATTTCTCCTTTTTTGTTTGTTGTCTTAGGCAGGGTAGAAAAACTGGCAGGTAAAGATAGCTAACTAAATAGTAAAAGTTCAAAAAATATTGCATGATTGTCTTAAGTATTGTTATTGTTATTTTTGTTTCCCTGGCTATTAAGTACCAGAGCAAAGAAGTACTTTGTTTTCATAAAATTCTTAAATGCATAAGTGAGTACCAAATAATTATTACATAGAAATACTGAGGGTAAAATCATCTTTCCTTTTTACTTTCCCTGATAGTAATTAAATGGTTAAAATTATACTTTTTACAGGATGAATAATTATGTAACTCTATTACAAATAAAAAGTCTATCTATGTTATGTTTATTGAATTTTAGTCTCTTTTTGGATAATTTTATTTATAATGTAATTTTCACTAGCGCTATTCATTAGCTTTCAGTTATGAATTTGTTCATTTGTGTTTTTATAGAATTATAATATTCATTAATAACAGTGGAGGTGATGACCTAGAATTTTACTGTTTTAACTCCTTAGAGATTTATTGGTATTTTTACTCATATTTCTAGGTTAGTTTTATTTTTTCATTTTGGACCATATTTGCAGTTGTTTCTTTTTTTTAACTAAATTCATCCATATCTAATTTAATGCATTTTGAGTCAGAATGGAGCTCCTGTGGGATTAAGAAGGTTGAATTATTGTTATAAGTTTTTTAAAGTGACCTTGAAAGTTCAACCCAATCTGAAATGATTTTTGAATTGCAAAAAGGTAATTTTGTGAGTGTGGATTAGTTTGTGGTAAATAGTTGATTATGCTTTTCTTCATTTGTTTCAATCACAATATGGCCAGGCTGATGCTGACACATTTAAAGATGAAAGTATGGATATAAGCATGCCAGAAAATTATATTGGTTTTTATAAGTATAGGTAGATTTAGATATTCATCCAAGTAATCCATATTGTTTTTTAAGTTTATTGGCATTGTCAAAAATAATTCTCGTTTGGTTCCACCTCTTATGATGTGATCTTTCACAAGTCAGTTTTCTCAGCTTTGATTGGAGTTAAATAATATCCTTATTGTATTGTTGTGATGTTGAAGAGAAAGAGAAAGAAAGAATAATTCTCCTCTCTAATTTGTAAAATTAATCTCTTTTCCTTTTCCTTTTAATATTTTTGTTTTGGTTATAATTTGACAAATCACATCACTTAGCTAGGTAACGTTTCAAAATAAAGTCCATTAAAGTGTGATAAAAAGCTTTATTTACTTTGTTAATGAGTTAGAGAGAAGATGGATTTTTCAGTTATGGATTTTTCTTTCCAAAATTTGATAAAATTGGCTGATTAAATAACACACACACACATTTACTGAACCATACTTTGGAAACTTTGCTTATTAGTTTTATGGGTTTTTTATTTTAAGATTTATTTATTTATTTAGTAGAGAGAGAGAGAGAGAGCACGAGCAGGGGGAGGGGCAGAGGGAAAAGCAGACTCCCACTGAATAGGAAGTCTGATGTGGGACTTGGTCCTAGGACCCTGAGATCATGACCTGAACCAAAGGCAGACATTTAACCAACTGAGCCACCAAGGTGCCCCTGTTTTATGTTTTTTTTTAATACCAATATTGTATCTTGTACTATTTTTAAAAATTCAACTTAATTTTATCATATTATGTTAGTCACCATACAGTACATCATTAGTTTTTGATGTAGTGTTCCATGATTCATTGTTGTCGTCTAATACCCAATGCTCCATGCAATATGTGCCCCCCTTAATACCCATCACCAGGCTAACCCATACTCCTAACCCCCCTCCCCTCAAAAACCCTCAGTTTGTTTCTCAGAGTCCATAGTCTCTCATGGTTCATCTCTCCCTCCGATTCCCCCCCTTCATTTTTCCCTTCCTTCTCCTAATGTCCTCCATGCTATTCCTGATGTTCCACAAATAAGTGAAACCATATGATAATTGACTTTCTCCGCTTGACTTATTTCACTTAGCATAATCTCCTCCAGTCCCATCCATGTTGATGTAAAAGTTGGGTATTCATCCTTTATGATGGCTGAGTAATATTCCATTGTATATATGGACCACATCTTCTTTATCCATTCATCTGTTGAAGGGCATCTTGGCTCATTGCACAGTTTGGCTATTGTGGACATTGCTGCTATAAACACTGGGGTGCATGTGGCCCTTTTTTCACTACATCTGTGTCTTTGTGGTAAATACCCAGGAGTGAAATTTCTGGGTCATAGGGTAGCTTTGTTTTTAATTTTTTGAGAAATCTCCACACTGTTTTCCAAAGTGGCTGTATGAACTTGCATTCCCACCAACAGTATAAGAGGGTTCCCCTTTCTCCATAACCTCTCCAACATTCGTTGTTTCTTGCCTTGTCCATTTTTGCCATTCTAACTGGTGTAAGGTGGTATCTCAGTGTGGTTTGGATTTGAATTTCCCTGATGGCTAATGATGATGAACATTTTTTCATTTATCTGTTAGCCGTTTGTATGTCTTCTTTTGCGAAGTGTCTTTTTATGTCTTCTGCCCATTTTTTGACTTGATTATTTGTTTTTTGGGTGTTGAGTTTGAGAAGTTCTTTATAGATCTTGGATACCAGCCCTTTGTCTGTAGTGTCATTTGCAAATATCTTCTCCCATTCTGTGGGTTGCCTCTTTGTTTTGTTGACTGTTTCCTTTGCTATGCAGAAGCTTTATCTTGATGAAGTCCCAAAAGTTCATTTTTGCTTTTGTTTCACTTGCCTTTGGAGATGTATCTTGAAAGAAGTTGCTGTGGCCGATGTCAAAGAGGCTACTGCCTATGTTCTCCTCTAGAATTTTGATGGATTCCTGTCTCACATTGAGGTCTTTCATCCGTTTTGAGTTTATCTTTGTGTATGGTGTTAGAGAATGGTCGAGTTTCATTCTTCTGCATGTGGCTGTCCAATTTTCCCAGCACCATTTATTGAAGAGACTGTCTTTTTCCCATTGCATGTTTTTTCCTGCTTTGTCAAAGATTATTTGACCATAGAGTTGAGCGTCCATATCTGGGTTCTCTATTCTGTTCCATTGGTCTATATGTCTGTTTTTGTGAAGTACCATGCTGTCTTGGTGATCACAGCTTTGTAATATAGCTTGAAATCAGGCAATGTGATTCCCCCAGCTTTTTCTTTTTCAGCATTTCCTTGGTGATTCATGGTCTTTTCTGATTCCATACAAATTTTAGGATTGTTTGTTCCAGCACTTTGAAAAATGTCAGTGGAATTTTGATTAGGACAGCATTGAAGGTATAGATTGCTCTGAAGAGCATAGACATTTTAACAATGTTTATTCTTCCAATCCATGAGCATGGAATGTTTTTCCATTTTTTTGTGTCTTCTTCAATTTCTCTCATGAGTATTCTGTAGTTCCTGGAGTATAGATCCTTTACCTCTTTGGTTAGATTTATTCCAAGGTATCATGGTTTTTGGTGCTATTATAAATGGAATCAATTTTCTAATTTCTCTTTCTACAGTTACATTTTTCGTGTATAAGAAAGCAACTGATTTCTGTGTATTGATTTTGTATCCTGCCACATTACTGAATTGCTGTATGAGTTCTAGTAATTTGGGGGTGGAGTCTTTTGGGTTTTCCACATAAAGTATCATGTCGTCTGCGAAAAGAGAGAGTTTGACTTATTCTTTGCCAGTTTGAATACCTTTTATTTCTTTTTGTTGTCTCATTGCTGTGGCAAGACTTCTAGTACTATGTTGAACAGTAGTGGTGAGAGTGGGCATCCTTGTCGTGTTCCTGATCTTAAGGGAAAGGCTCTCAGCTTTTCCCCATTGAGGATTATATTCCTTGTGGGTTTTTCATAGATGGATTTTATGAAATTGAGGAATATTCCCTCTATCCCTATGCTCTGAAGAGTTTTAATCAGGAAAGGATGCTGTATTTTGTCTAATGCTTTTCTGCATCAATTGAGAGGACCATATGGTTCTTCTCTCTCCTCCTATTAATGTGTTCTATCACATTGATTGATTTGTGAATGTTGAACCACCCTTGCATCCTGGGGATAAATCCCACTTGGTTGTGGTGGATGATCCTTTTAATGTATTGTTGGGTCCTATTAGCTAGGATTTTGTTGAGGATTTTGGAATCCATATTTATCAGGGATATTGGTCTGAAATTCTCCTTTTTGTTGGGGTCTTTGCCTGGTTTGGGGAATAAGATAATGCTGGCCTCATAGAATGTGTCTGGAAGCTTTCCTTCTGTTTTTATTTTTTGAAACAGCTTCAGGAGAATAGGTATTATTTCTTTTTTGAATGTTTGGTAGAATTCCTCAGGGAATCCATCAGGCCCTGGACTCTTGTTTTTTGGGGGGTTTTTGATCACTGTTTCAATCTCGTTACTGGTTATTGGCCTATTCAGGTTGTCAATTTCTTCCTGTTTCAGTCTTGGCAATTTATAGGTTTCCAAGAAGACATTCATTTCTTCCAGGTTGTAATTTATTGGCCTATAGTTGTTAACAATAATTTATTTTTTTAAATTTTATTTTATTATGTTATGTTAGTCACCATACATCATTCGTTTTTGATGTATTGATCCACGCTTCATTGTTTTCATATAACATCCAGTGCTCCATGCAGTATGTGTCCTCCTTTAATACCCATCACCAGGATAACCTATGCCCTCACCCCCCTCCCTCTAACACCCTCAGTTTGTTTCTCAGAGTCCATAGTCTCTCATGGATCATCTCTCCCTCTGATTTACCCCCGTTCATTTTTCCCTTCTTTCTCCTAATGTCCTCCATGCTGTTCTTTATGTTCCACAAATAATTGAAATCATATGATAATTGACTTTCTCTGTTTGACTTATTTCACTTATAACTGTTTCTATTTCCTTGGTGTTAGATGTTATCCCTCCCCTTTCATTCATAATTTTATTAATTTGGGTCCTTTCTCTTTTCTTTTGGATAAGTCTGGCCAGTGGTTTATCGATCTTACTAATTCTTTCAAAGAACCAGCTTCTAGTTTTGTTGATCTGATCTACTGTGTTTCTGGTTTCTAATTCATTGATCTCTGCTCTAATCTTAATTATTTCTCTTCTAAAGCATGGCTTAGGCATCGTTTGTTGCTTTTTCTCCAGTTCTTTAAGGTGGAAAATAAGTTGGTGAATTCAGGATTTTTCTATTTTTTTGAGTGAGGCTTGGATGGCTATGTGTTTCCCCCTTAGGACCACTTTTGCAGTATCCCATAGTTTTGTTTTTTTTTAAGATTTTATTTATTTATTTGACAGAGAGAGACACAACGAGAGAGGGAACAGAAGCAAGGGGAGTGGGAGAGGGAGAAACAGGCTTCCTGGTGAGCAGGGAGCCCCATGTGGGGCTCGATCCTGGGACCCTGGGATTATGACCTGAGACGAAGGCAGACGCTTAATGACTGAGCCACCCAGGCGCCCCAGTATCCCCCATATGTTTTGGACCGATGTGTTTTCATTCTCATTGGTTTCCATGAATTGTTTACCTTCTTCTTTGATTTCCTGGTTGACCCAAACATTCTTGAGCAGAGTCGTCTTTAGCTTCCAAGTGTTTGAATTTCTTCCAAAATTTTTCTTGTGATTGAGTTCCAGCTTTAAAGGATTATGGTCTGAGATTATGCAGAGAATAATCTCAATCTTTTGGTATCGGTTGAGACCTGATTTGTGATCCAGTATGTGGTCTATTCTGGAGAAGGTTCCATGTGCGCTCGAGAAGAATGAGTATTCTGTTGTTTTAGGGTGGAATGTTCTGTATATATCTTTAAGGTCCAGCTGGTCCAGTGTGTCATTCAAAGCTCTTGTTTCTTTGTTGATTTTCTGCTTAGATGATCTGTCTTTTGCTGAGAGGGTAGTATTGAGGTCTCCTATAATTAACGTATTATTTTCAATATAACTCTATTTTGGTTGACAGTTTGTTTATGTAGTTGTTTTTCCCATGTTTGGGGCACAGATATTTACAACTGTTAGATCTTCTTGTTGGATAGACCCTTTAAGAATGATATAGTGTCCTTCTGTGTTTCTAACTACAGTCTAACTTAAAATCTAATTTGTCTGATATAAGAATTGCTACCCCGGCTTTCTTTTGAGGTCCATTGGCATGGAAGATGGATCTCCATCCCTTCACTTTCAGTCTGGATGTATCTTTAGGTTCAAAATGAGTCTCTTGTAGACAGCATATGGATGGGTCCTGTCTTTTTATCCAATCTGCAACCCTGTGCCGTTTTATGGGAGCATTTAGACCATTTACATTGAAATTGATTATTGAAAGATATGAATTAATTGTCATCATGTTGCCTGTGAAGTCCTTGTTTCTGTAGATTGTCTCTGTAAATTTCTGTTGTATATCACTCTTGGGGTCTTTCTCCTTTTATAGAATCCCCCCTTAATATTTCTTGCAGGGCCCGCTTAGTGGTCACATATTCTTTCAGTTTCTTGGAAGCTCCGCATCTCTCCATGCATTCTAAAGGACAGCCTTGCCAGATAAAGTATTCTTGGCTGCATGTTCTTCCCATTTAGTACCCTGAATATGTCTTGCAAGCCCTTTCTAGCTTGCCGGGTCTCTGCAGATAAGTCTGACATTATTCTGATGTTCCTCCCTCTGTACTTAAGGAATCTCTCCCCACTAACTGCCCTTAAGATGGTTTCCTTGTTTCTAAGATTTGTGGGTTTTACAAGTCAGAGCATTGGTCTGTTTTCCTTGATCTTGGGAGGGGTCCTCTCTACCTCTAGGACACGAATGATTGTTTCATTCCCCAGATTAGGCAAGTTTTCAGCTACAATTTGCTCAAATATATCTTCTAGTCCTCTCTCTCTCCACCCCCTCAGGGATCCCAATAATTCTGACATTGGAACATTTCATGGCATCACTTATTTCTCTAATTCTGTTTTCATGGATTTTGAGCTGTTTCTCCCAAGCCTCCCCTTTTCCCTTCTTTTCTATCAATTGGTCTTCTAGATCACTAATTCGGATCTTACGGTTGTCGGCCTCTTGTTCTCCAGCCTGTCTTTTGCGGGAGAGGCCTGCTGTACTGTTACTCAGGCCACCCTGTTTGGGCAGTTATCCTGCCCCCTTTGGGGGGGTGCAGAATGGGCTCAGTGAAAACCAGTTTTTGAGGGCTTTTGTTCTCTGGTGCTTTCCCTGGTGGCTTTCTGCATCTCTTCCAAGAGTCAGAGCAGAAGAGACCCTTTCCAACCCTCTGCCTCAGAACAGAGATCGCATTCTGTTCTTCAGTGAACTCTCCAGGCCACACTGTCTCCATTTCTGTCTATGCTGTGAAAAACTGCAGCATCCTGGGTTGTGTGCCCCTCAGCAGTACTCCCAGTCCTCGCCTCCAGGTCGGGGCACATCTCTGCCCTTTGAGCTTCTAAAACTCCCAGCTGCCCCCAGTTAGCATGCACGGCCCTGCCACTCCATGTTTCAGTCTGGGGGGCTGCCCTAAAGTCCTTTCCCCACCGCTACTGGTCTGAGAGTCTGTGTCCCGTCCCTAGCACAGGAGGCTTTCATGAACTGGTGGTGCAGGATCCTGAAGCCTCCCTCCCTCTTCCCTTTATCTTCTGATATCTGTCTGCGGAATCACAGCTCCCTGTTTCATACCTCAAAACCAACCACCTGCGATATTCTGTTTGTAGAGATCCAGATATATCTTCTTACATTTCAGGCTGAGTTGGTGGGTGTTCAGAGTGGTCTGGTGGATATCCAGATCAATTCAGGGGACCGGTTGGAATAGGGTCCCCTACTCCTCCACCATCTTTTCCCAAGTCTGTATCTTGTACTTTTATAATTCATTCTAAATATGCAGACACTCCATCTGGAAGAGAAGTTGAAAGTTCAATGCATTACATAGAAGGTTATCTGTGATCAAATAAGTTCAAGTTTGGACCTATTTGGAAAACAACATAGGTACTGGTATAAAAAATTTGGTTTGGTTTACTCTTCTTTAGTGACTGTGGTGTGGAAAAAGAGAGGTCTGGCATAGAAATCCCTATTATGGAACCTACTGACCAAAAAGAAAGCTTAAGTTTTTGCAAATAGGAACAAAATGGAATCATACCTATAGTCATTGAGGTATGGGATTCTAACTCAGAGATGGAAAGTTATTTTTTTTTTAATTAAGCATATACCAAATTGAATACCTGGGTAGAAGAAGCAAAATTAATTGCCAATATGACTGAGGCAGTACCTAAAAGACAACACAAAGGTCTGTTTACCAAATTGTAATGATTATTGGATGAGAGGAAGTGAATGCTAATTAGGGGCATAGCCACATATGACCTAGGTATCTTCACTGTATGGTGCAGATGGGAGAAAGAAGATTCTAGTAGTCTAGTTTGTGTTAAAAGAAAAGATGAAGTCATGAGGAAAGTAATTTTAAATACAAAATTGTTAAGAGTAGAATGCATACAAATTGTTTCTCTTACTGTCTTTGGTGGATACCAGTGCAAAGTGATAAACCATATAATTGTATATCCAATTTGCCTCATCTGTTCTCATTGGCATTGCTGCCTGGGAGAAAACCCATGCTGGCAAAAGGTAGATATTTTCTCATGTTTCTTATAAGTTGGCCTGGGATTGGATCAGTTTTAGGCTCTAGCTTCTTAAAATAGTCTTCATGCACTCTCCAGTGGATTTAATCCTGCACAGGGCATATAAAGGGAGTTGAACAGGTTGTCAACATATCACGCACACACTCACACACCCACTCAAACACCCAAACTATTCTTACCATGCTCTAAAGATTAAATTTAGCTTTACTTAGGAATCACTTAACACATACTAGGAATTATCATTTTTGGAATTAACTTCAGAGAATGGCTTTTAAAAGTTATCAACTCAGTTGTACTATGCACATAATTCTGGGTTTTGTTTTTGGTTTTGGTATTTCTATTGGATTTTTTCCTTTGGTATTTCTTTGCATTTTATTACATCTTTTATTCTTCAGCATATGTATTTAGGGTGTTTCTTTCTAATCATACTGTTGAATCTATTTTCTTGTATCTATTTTACTTCATCTTATAGTAGTTATTTTGGAAAGTATATTTTGGCCTATCTCTAAATCACTGCCTTAAATAATACCAAAGACTAATTACAGAAAAGTAATTTCAGCAAAATTGTGCCTACTGTTGTAACTCACAGCACCTTACTTTAGCATATAAGTTAAGAATCTACCTTAAACCTTGGACCAGGTGTTTAATTACCCTCATCTGACTTTGCTCATTTTTGTGATGGATATCACAAATCCTATGTCACAGGTATATGAGAATTTAAATAACATCATGTGCTTAAAATGCTTAGCATAGCATTTTGTGTATGAATTCACAATTAAGTTTTAAGGAAAGCAGCTAAGAATATATGGTGTATATGTTATCAGTAGCAATATTGATCCGTCTTCCTTTAATGGATTCTAATGGTAATTAGCCTATTATTTAAATTTACCTGCATGAAAATGAGATTTAATAAATTCTCACCATTGATCTGCATATTTTCTTCAGCTATTCTATAATACATTTATGTATAGTTAATAACTTTTAGAATTTATAAAATTAAATTTTAAAATTAATAAAATTGTATTATTGAATTTTTCCTTAGGATGCATTTTTAATGAGTTTTCTAGCTAATTGCCTATCATTTCATTAGTGCATTCCATTCATTCTTTCAAATATTTATGGATGTCTTTCTGTCAGTACTTGTAATAGGTGTAAAGATATACCTAGACACCATAACTCAGTAAGAGTCATGAAGAATACAGAAATTAACCAAATAATCATTAAATAGAATGTATAATTAAATCTACAACGGTTGCCTTCAATGTGTTATGAGAACACAGAGCTAGTCTAGAAAGGGATGGGAAACATGCCAATTGAATTGTCCCTATTGAGAAGAATTCACCAGAAGCTCCATTTATTATTATCTTTTTAGGTTGGGAGTAACAGAGAGCATTATCAGTGGATTAATAAAGTGTGGGTGTGTGGGTTGACATGACCAAGTTTGAGATTCTCTACATTCTGGCTCAGTGTAGAGAACAGGCTGAAAGGCTCAGCAGTGGATGTGAACAGAGCTGTTGGAAGACGATGTCAGGAATGGTTAAGAGCATTGCATGTCAGAGGGTGACAGGTAACCTGAAAACAAACAAAATTAATCTAAATTTAAAAATATGGAGGTCAATAGTATATTTCATCAGATTTATTAAAAAGATGTGACTGGAAGACAGATTGGAGTGGGTAGAGGACCAGGTTGGAAATCAGGAAATGGGATAATGAAGACAACTCTATTGTAAAGAAGAGAAAAGAGAAAGTGTGGTAACTGTCCAGTGAAAGAAGGTCAATTATTCAAAGGGAAGCTAAGATCTAGAAGACTCAAACATACTTAAACGTTATCAGTTAAAGGGGAGTGATATGAGTAAAATAATTATGTAAGATTCCTGAAAAAGATAAAAGGACATGGTAGAATCTAAACCATAAAATGAAGTATTCACTCTGGGAGAAAGGGGAACAGAGCAGAAACAGGAGAGATTGCAATTTAAGATATAAGATTTTTGCTATAAGGGGGATTGGTCCTTGAGTCTGTTCCCATGTGTGATTTCACTTTTCGCTATGAAGCAAAGGCAAGGTCAACCACCAACAGTGAATGAGTCCACAAAAGGTTTTGAGTTTCAGGAAAGAAAGTTGAAATCGGCATTGTAGAGAATTAGTTGAGAAATTTAAATTTTGGACAGTATTGAGCACCTACTTTAGCTTCACACTTTGTAGTATGACTTTTTCCAGCAATGCTGTGCTGCTTTGATACAAATTTAGAAGTAGTTGGGTTTATTCAAGATTGAGGTTAGGTTTGGTGGTCCAAAGAAAAGAGGGAGGTTGTTGTGTTTAGGATATTAGCAACATTAATTTTGGAATTACAGATCATGAGCGCTCGCTTGAACACAGTGGAATATAAAGAAGTAGAAAGTACTACTACCAATTCCAATGAATTGGAATGTAGGCCATTAATGGGCATGAAGCACCAATGAGCTTGGAAAATGCAAAGAGTAAAGAAATTGAATAAGCACTCTAGGAAAAGAAGAGCTTATAATCATGGAGTAGGATATTTGAGTAATTGATTTTAAAAGTAAAGAAAATTTAGGTGTTGATAAACTATATGACCATGGATGTGGGTGGCTAAGGCTCTACTAAGTAAGTCATTGGAAATGATTGTCAAATAACTGTGAAGTCACTCAGAACTTTCAGTGAAGGATGAGCAGGGGTGTACTGGAGCTGGCTTGTACTGACTTGCAGGAATGAACTTTTCAAGGATTTTATAGTTTGGTTGATATCATATCCATAGCTTAAAATGGCAATAGTAGGAATATTTAAACTATAAAAGCCAGGAAACACTACAAATCTGGGCCTTTTCCCCTTTTGTAGGAAACCAATTGTTAAACATTTGCTAGTACATCACTGATAGTAACAAACATCTGGGTCCTACAATATTCTAAGAATGATGGCAATACCCAGAAATGAATAGAAGACTGTAGTAAGAGAGATTAGGTAGTAAGATTATAGGACATGGGTCTTGAAAGAGTAGGGTTTTGTACCTCGGTTTGTTTTCAAAAGGGGTTAGTTCAAAAGGATTAAGAACTGGGAAAAGAACAAAGAAGACAGTAATCCTACTTCCCACCCTTGAGATATGTGGAATGTGAAATATATTCTAGAATTTTTTTGTTAATCCATTAAAACTACATTTTAACATTGAAATGAAACTTAAATTTCTGTATGCAGTGCAATGATGGGGCTTTATTTATGCTTTGCTTTAAAACTAAGCCAGCGGTATTCTTTTCTTTATTAAATTAAGGCATGAATAGAATGTGAGAGAAGTAAATCTACCTAGTTATTCTTCTAAATACGCATAGTTATGTAGACCTTCTTTGATGGAAGAAATCTTAGCATTTATGTGGTTTAACCCATTTATTTTGCATTTGAGCAAATTGAGTTCTAAAGAGTTGGAATTACTCACCAAGTATCACTTAGCTTGGTAACACCAGAGCTGAGACTAATATTCTTGTCTTTTAAATTTTAGCCCAATAGAAATAATTCCATTGTATGTATTTATTCATTCATCTATACATTTTTGGTTCATTTATTCAAAAAATACCCAGTTGTATATGCAAGGCACTGTTCTAGGTCTAGGGGTGTCAGGATGAGCAAAACAAGACAAAGATCTCCATCTTCATGGAATTTATCTCCTAGTGGATGGAGATAGAAATTGAACAGATGCATAAGTAAAAATAGGAAATAAATAATATACTACATAGTTATTGAGTGCTGTGGATAAAAATAAAGCAGGAGGCATATCTGTGGTAAGTGAGCAGTGGGAATTATAAATAAGACAAATGGTGGAAGTTCCCTTGAAAAGGTGATATTTGAGCAAAGATCAGAAGGAAATGAAGGAGTGAGGCACCCAAATATGCAAGGGAAGTGGGTTCCAGTTGGAGAAAATGGCAAATTCAAGCCTCTAGGTTAGAGTGTGCTCCTTGTAATTAAAATGTACCTCAGATTAAGG